>NC_135017.1:23595688-23905188 GCF_051020955.1 Megalopta genalis | reverse complement strand
TTGGCGAACAGTTTCAGCGTTTCACCACAGGATTAATTGGCGCTGTACGGACTTTGTAAGAAGCTTCAAGATTTCGTCGCAAAGGGCGGTACCATCGCCCAAAATTTTCTTGCCCCGTCGGTCACGTTGCCCAACAGTTTGGGCGTTTTGCCACTGCACGTTTTGGCGCTGTACGGACCCCTGAATCGAGCTTCTAAATCTCGCCACAGGCGGCGCCACTTTCGAAAACGGCGCCAGTTTCAAAGAGGATACTTGCGAAAATTGACATTATTCCATACAAGTTTGTAACAAAAATTAGGAGTCCAGGCCCCATCGATCCGATATTAAAAGAACATCAAATTAATTTCAGACATCCGCAAAAAGGACGATCATAAATTAATCTCTAACACTCGCAGATCTATAATCGAGCGATCCTGTTTCTCTCGCTAAATCCAACGTATTAAAATGCGACTCACCTTACCCAATTCGACGTTTTCTATGCACACAAGATGCCTCGGCGAACGCGCAACATCCGCGCAACGGGACATCCGAGGATTCCTCGACGGTCCGCTGTTTGTTTTTCCGCGTTCGACGAATTTCACGAGCTCCGAGGCGAGGAGAAACGCGAAAGAATGCCGGCGGCCGGCTCCGGGCTACCAGCAGAGGCCGAGCGAAGGCACGGAGCGCGAAGCTTTAAAAGCTGCACCGCGTGTTTGCTCGACAGCCGTGTTAATTCGTCGAACAAATAACCGGCGACGGCCGTCGGACCACGAACGATTCGTGGCCGCTGCGAATGATCAGTTCCTCGCGGGCAACACGTGTAACTGCACTGCCGTTCGCAACGTGTCCTGTTCTCTCTGCAGAGGAGCAAACAGAAAAAAAGGCGAACGCGAAAGAAAAATCATGTGGTCGCGATCCTACGGGGTGCTGGGTGCAGTGATTGTTCGGGCGACCGCGGTCTGCTGAGCCGAGCCTACACGCGCATCGAATCAGGTAGCATTTCTCTATCCAGCCGCGACAATCTTTCAACAAAATCTTTTGTACACGTACGATTCTATGTAGAGTTTATTACGTAAGACGACGGTAATTCCAGGGGACTTTAAACCTTTGCATTATGCATCTGTTGGAAGAATTGCGAGAGAAATCGCATCGAGATGATGCTTCTCGGACGAAGAGAACAAAGAATCTTGTATTTTAGGTGGTAAAAACGAGTGGAAGGTTGACGAGAGGGAGGGGGGACGAATTTTGATCATTAGAAACATTGTTATTTGTAATAATAATTGTTATTTATTCGGAGAGTTCTGATTGTTTCAAAGAATTCGAAGAACTTCGGGACAGATTTCTACTGGCAAACTGGAAATATTTAGCTAAATGTGTGAGCTTGTACAGCTTTATGGAGGAAAATAGAGATTGAAGAGGCAATTGTTCGTGAATAGACTGCGGGGATCTTTGTGCAAAGTAAAAACTGCTCACCGACTGTATGAAAGAGAAGTCAGATAAAAATGTAATTCTTCTTTGAATTGTGCTGATAAAGTATAAGCAATGTGGCAGCATTTTTAAAATCTACATTTGCTAATCATGTGCTATAAATGCATAAGATCCGTCTATTCATGCGACTCCGTTTAGTTCAATAAATTCTAGGATAAATTCTTGATCCTCGATGCAATTAGTTTTACGAGACTGTATAAATAAAAATGCAGTCTGAGAACTGCAACGATCGTGTCTCGATCGAGAAAACTGCCGACGGTCTCGAATATCTGCCATCGTCGCAACGTCTGCGCGTGCAAAACTGCATAAATATTGGGTTGGCAACTAAGTAATTGCCGATTTGTTCAATGAAATAAAAAATTTTTTTTTTCTTGGAACGAAGTTTAATCTGTAATGTATTTTCCATTTTGTTCGATGACCTTTCGCCAGCTCTCTGACAGCTTGAAAATTCCACGCTCGTAGGAAGTCCGATCCTTTTCGGCCAAAAACTGAGTTCAGTGAGATTTTACAGCGTCATCATGATTAAAAGTTTTACCACGAAGAGAGTTGTCCAGGGATCGAAATAAGTGGTAATCCGATGGCGCGAGATCAGGACTATATGGTGGGTGTAACATCAATTCCCAACCAATATCCATAAATTTTTGCCGAATGGACAAAGACGTGTGCGGTTTAGCATTGTCCTGCTGGAAAATCAGACCTTTACGATTGACCAATTCTGGTCGCTTTCCCTTGACCGCTGCATTCAATTTGTCTAGTTGCTAACATTCACGGATAATAAAAAATAACATAATAATAATAATAATAATAATTTTATAATATAACATTTACGGATATCATAAAAACGGGAGTGAAAGACATCTATAACCGAAATCGGCAATTACTTAGTTGCCAACCCAATAATTGCAAACCCCCTGTATCCAAGCTCCAGCTGCATACATTTTGATCTAAGAAGCATAAATCGACGAGCCAGCGTCCACGGAACGAGGAATCTCGAATCAGAATAATCGAAGAAAATTCGTAGAGCGTTGAAAATTCGTTGAATAGCAAAAAAGGAGCTCGGAGGATCGAAAGGGGTTGCGCCGAATTTCCCACGTGCCCTCGCTCGTCAGGTTCTCGCGAAACGAATAAAAAATAAATTGGATTGTTCGAGGCCCCTAAAACGATAAGGAGCCACAAGGGGTTAAGGTGTTCCAGGAGGGAGAGCCGGCTCGTCCCAGGGCCACGTAAACTCGCTAAAACGCACTAAAACCCGTTCGAAACAGCGAAACGAGTCGATACGTTTGAAATTTTACGATGGCCGGCGTTAGGTCGGTGCCGAGGATCAACGAGGAAAACGCGCGCGCGCGCGCGCTCGTCCGTTCGCTCGCTCGGTCGCTCGTCTTCGTCCGGAGAGGGGCCACAATGTTTTTATAATACGCGTTAAATAACTTTACGAGGCCTCAAGTATCGTGGCAAATTGATTTCGTAACGACAATCACGGAATTAACGCACAATAAAAGTATCATGGCGGCAATTAAGCGGAGCACTTGCTTAACTGCGAAACGCTCGCGGCGTTTCAGTCTCGCTTCGGAGTGGCGGATGAATGATACGCGAACGGGTTCGAGATGTGCTCGCAGTATCGTGACGATCACCAACTCGTTGATTATCGTCCCGTTGTTTTCATTCGACGCCAGAAATTCGGAAAAATCACTCGCCGCCGTTAGAGGATCGGCCGGGGATCGTCCCGTCTCGCAGACCTTTTCGGTAGAAATCTTTCAAGGATCGCGCGGATCTTTCAAGGATTAGCATTAGAAGCTAGGTAATATATAATAATACAATAGCTAGGTGGTATTAGCTTAACGAAGCTGTGAACCATTGCCGCAAGATCCGAGACGCGACGTATTTTTCTTCGCATGAACCGAATCGCTTGGCGCACAGGATTAAAGACTCAACAATTTAGACGAACATACTTTGTACTATCAATTTTCCCGGCATTCTCGCTCTTGTACAACAAATTCGTGGGATTCGTAAAATAAATCGCCTAGTGTACTTAGAAATCAAAGCTTCGAGTAATGCTGAACAAACCTAATTCGGAACGTCGGAATTCCTTTTTAGTTGTTAAAAATATTGATGTACTTAAGAAATTGCTTCGACGTGCGATTAGCGCCATTCTAGGACCACTTCGACGAACAGTTTACGTTCGAATAGTTCGAGATCGTTCGTGAAAATGTACATTGGAAAAATCGGGGATGAGTTTTTCGGCCGAGGGGGCGGCGAGATCGCGCGGCGAAAATAGAGGATTGATACGGCGTCGTCGCGTCGCGTCGGTTTCGGAGCAGAATTTCGCGCTCGTGTGCTTGTGTATACAACTATTAACTGGTTACATTTATGCCTCTCATAATTGGCTTCGTTAAATGAAGAGAGTGACTGAGGAATTAGCTTGCCGGTAATAACCCGGCTATTTATTAACACGTGAAACGAGACGCCACGAGTCCCGGGGAACAAACATGTCCGACACACTCGGGCGGATCTCTTTGTCGCGTTCCGTTCGGATTCCTTTGCTTCACGGATTCGTTTCGCGGTGGGTAAGTAACAGCGTTTTTTCCCTCAATTACACCGACGCATACTTGTTTGCCGACTTTATCGTGTCGTTCGATAAACAGAATTCGTTTCTCTCGCGAAAACGCTGCGCACCTCGAGCGCAACGAGAGAAATCCTTCGATCGAAGACAGAATTCATTTTCATCTGGCACGGAGCACGACCGTTAAACACAATTTAACGTTTTTTTAACGCTGAACGTACCGTGGCGGTCGAGGTAACCGGTTTCGCGTTTTTTGTTTAAACGTTTTTGGTATTATGGAGCCACTTTTGTAGGAAACGATTGAATACATTTCTTGATTGCTATAAAATAATGTATGCAGGACATCTCTCGTGCTTGATAGGTTTAATGTTAATTAAATAACATCTCAGTATAGTAAATTCTCCCTAATTTTACTTCAGCTTGTAAACAAAAATGAACAATTCGGGAAGATCTCCAATTTGGCGGCTCATATTTGTATATTTGCTGACTGTCAAAAATTTTAAAAACGAGGTGCAAGGATCGAATAATCGTATCTTCTCTCCCCAAATTGTCCATTTTCGTCTCAAAACCGAAGGAGAATTAAGGAGGGGGAAATTAGGTATTCAAAAATTACAGAATCATATTTAATTGCAGCTATTTTATTTAATATAATATATAATATATATTTAATTAATATTATAATATATATTTAATATAATATTTAATATAATATATAATATATATTTAATTAATATTATAATATATATTTAATATAATATTTAATATAATATATAATATATATTTAATTAATATTATAATATATATTTAATATAATATATAATATACATAATATATTCGTAATATTAATATTACGATTCATTTCAAGTCTGCTCGTCCAGTAGCGAAATTTGATTTCAGTTTTTTCGAAACGGCCCGAGGATCATAAAAATGGCCCGGCCGGTCGAAAATGTGTTCCTCGACGGCACATTCTTTCGGCTCACGATTTCGGCCAGTTTCCCTTTCGGGCTCGAATTTTCCCTCGCTTTTCTTCGGCCTGTTTTCATCACGTCCCTCTCGGCGCCTTTTAACCCGCTTCGAAAACATCTTGCATCGTTTCTGGAGCGTTCCTTCGTTTGTTATTCGGACTGGGAAGAGAAAAAAAAAGCTGACCCGCTGGCCTATATCCCGACGCGTTTTCACTTCCCGGAGGCGCGGAAGGATTTTATGGAACGCCGGGAAACGCGATTTCCGGGCTACCGGCGATTTCACCCTTTTTTGTGAACGGGTTTCATTCTTCTGCGAAGCCGCCGATGAAAAACAGCGTGAAGGTCCATTGTTGTTCGAGTGGGATGCTGAAAGAAGCAAAAGAAACTTTTGATCTCCGTTCATTACCTGCTTTGGAACATTGGAGAGAGGTGTTGTTGAGAAAAAAATGTCGACGCTAATTAGACCGCGGATTTTATGCATTTATGGCGAAAATGAGTGGACGAAACACGATTTAACGATTCGATCGTATTATTTACAAGGCATTCAAATGATTTAAGACGGGAACAAGTAACTATGTATTTCCTTTCTTTTTGAAATCATTGCGTAACAATATTATCTTGCATAAAGAACCGCGGTGTTAATAATAATATTTTAATAATTTCTGATAATATTTCAATAATGTTTGTCTACAAAATTTGTTTTTACATTACGAACTACAGTAAGTCTTCCTAATCGATGCTTAGCTTGGAAACAAGAATGGACAATTTGGGAATAGGAGATGCGATTAATCCGGCTTTGCGGCACGTTTTTATAGTCGTTGACAATCGGTGACTATAAAAACGAGTCCCAAGGCTCGAATAATCATATCCCCTCTCTCTAAATTGAAATTGAGCTTCAATTAGGGAGAATTTACCGTACATGCAATGAGAATTTAACTGCAGCTGATGAACGCAAAGTCTAAACCACCGCTGATAAAAATAAATAAAATAAAAATAAAACAAAAAATAAATAAAAAGAAGACCAAATAAACGTCTGATAAAGAAACGGAAGTTATTTACGACTCGACCTAATGCAAAGACGATTAGGAACAAACGAATCCGAGCTCGGACTGGATCCACCGATTCAATTAAAAATTCCAGAAACGCTTGCGCGAGGGTTAAAACGAGCAATCGAGGACTCGTTTATACAGAAAAGGAGAGCCGACAAAAGTTCGAGGGAACGCGAAAGCCGGTCCCCGATGCCGGCATTCCACGAGGCTGGAATGCGCGGGTTAAAACGTTGAACCTCCACGATACTCGTAGACTCGGGCGAAAAAGGGCAGGAACAAGGTGGAGGAGAAAGGGAGGGGGGGAACCGTAGGTGTAGGAAGAGGTAGATTTACTATCAGACGGATTTCATTTCTCGAGGGTTTAGGCTTTCCAAGCAATCCTATTACCACAGTCAAATGTGATTTAGGATCTTGGCCGGTGCGCCGCTCGCCGCTCGCCGTGAACGCGCCATGGGCGTTTCGTATCTCCTCGGAACAGATACCAACCGCGGTGCACCATGGTGAACCATGGTGCCCGGCACTATGGGCGTTTTCAGGACCGTAGAAGGGATTAAATTTTCAAACCGCCTCTTGCCGATTCTCCAGTCTCCTCTGGCGAACAAGCTGGTCCAGCTAGTGCTCCGACCGGTTTCGAGAAAATGGCGGCCGGGGCCGTGGAAAAACGATCAAACGGAGTTTTCGAGGCCTCGGAAATTTCGTGACAGCTGTTATTTATGGTCCGCGTGGTTTTCGTCGAGGGTGGAGAACGGTCCGCGAACTGTTTCACCACGATTCGGTTGACGCCGATTGTTCAAGACCGTTCGACTCTGTGCAAGACTTTTTAAGATTTCTCTGTTTTCCGGAAGGGTTTGTACATTTCATTGTGCACATGTCGTGTGTGACAGTGTGTAATGGCAGAAGATCTTTGTGTACGTTGGTCAGACGTATTGAGATTATAAATACTGGACGTTTTATTGCGCAAATGTTGTGCGCACGACAGTGTTCAGTGACAGGAAGTCTATGTGGACAATCGTCGGACATATTCAGATTATACGTATTGTACATCTTATAATAGTATATAATATATATATATATATATATATATATATAATATATATATATAATATATACAATATATACAATATATATTACAGATATATATATAATATATACAATAAAATGTGTATATACAATATAATGTGTATATATTAGGGCTACCGGAAAGTTCCGTCCGTTTATTTTTCATAAATTTAGTAATATTTATTGTATAATATAATTTCCGTCGTTACTTATGACCCCTTGCCAGCGTGATGGCAATTTGTGAGCAACTTTTTTCAAAAATATATGTCTCAAATGAACATGTGCATACCTATCGAAATTTGCAATGACATTATCGGACAGAACTTTCCGGTAGACCTAATATAATATGTATGTATATGTATGTAATACAATAATATATACAATACAATACTACATAATGTACATTTCAGAATATTGTACAATGACAGGAAATCTTTTTGCTCATATAGCATAAATATTGTACATTTGATTGCGCAAATATTGCGTGCGATGGGGTGGCCAAAGGGGTGGCCAAAGCGTCGGCCGCGTAACTACTGTAAATTCTCCTTAATTCGTGCTCAGATTGCGCACAAAAATGGACAATTTGGGAAGAGGAGATACGATTATTCGATCCTTGCTGCACCCTTTTATCCTTTTACTCGGTTCTTTAACTGTTTAATCGGTAACTATAAAAACGTGCCGCAAGGCTCGAACAATCGTATTTCCTCTTCCCAAATTGTCCATTTTTGTGCGCAATCTGAGCGCGAATTAGGGAGAAATTAGTGCATTCCTAGTCGCCCGTCCGTCTGATATTATCTATGTTTATTTCGAATTTAAACTTATTTTTGGCTTTATATTACTACTTTTCTTCTGATCATTTAACGCATACGATGACACATAAGTTCCATACAATGACAGGAAATGAATGTTTACAATGGTTGAACATATTATGATTATAGATATTGCACATTTCATAATGCACACGTTGCGTCGAATATTTTACAATAACAGGAAATCTTTTTGTTCTCTGGTCAGACATATTGCGCGCATAAATATCATACATTTAATTACGCAAATATTGCACGCGCGATAATATATATTATATTTTTATATTATATTATATTTATATATATATATTATATTATATTATATTATACATATATATAATTATAATAACGTGAAATATCTATGTGCGTAACGATCGGAGAGGAAGCAGTTTTCTCTAAAATCCCTCCAAGAAGAATCAAAAACAGCGTAACATCTTATCTCAAACGGAAAAACAATGCCTTGAATCCAAAATCATCGTCACAGCCAAGACGATAAAATCGAAACGAGAAAAATGAGAAACGAGGGAATTCGCATATATCCCGGTCGATTCTCGCAACTGAAAACATCCATCTGGGTTCGCAGTATAATTTCGAAGAAAGCAAGGAGCCGCACCGAGGATCCGATCGGACAAAGGATAGCTGCACGTCATGAAAACAGCCTTACGGCCCTGCTCGTCTCATTTCGAAGGACGGCAGAAGCGTGTTCGTGCGTTCGAGTTCGTTCCTCGCTTATCCGTACCCGGCGTACCCGCTATTATGTAGACGATAATGGTCCCCGCATAAATATTCACGCTCGCGATGCCCATAAATGCTACCGCTGGCATCGTGCAGCCTCGTGCAACCTCGTGCACCGATGCGACGACGCGTGTGCACCGTCGAACCGCGTCGCAGAACGGTCGCCACCGACACCGGCGATGATCCTTGATCCTTCGACGTTTCACGGGCAACCATGAATCATCGGAGGCTAGGAAACGAATCCACTATCATCGCGTTATTTACGTCGTCAATCAATGCCGGGCTCTCCCGGCTTACCATGTAAGGATATTGGCACTGGTTTCTTTGATCGTCGTGCAGCTGCAACGCGAGACACAGTAAATTCTCCCTAATTGACGCTCAGATTGGGCACGAAAGTGGACAATTTCGGAAGAGGAGAGACGATTATTCGAGCCTTGTTTTTATAGATGTTGACAATCGTCTAAAAACGAGTCGCTAGGCTTGAATAGTCGTATCTTCTCTTCCCAAAATTTTTATGCGCCATTTTTATGCACAATCCGAGTGTCAATTAGGCAGAATTTAATCGTAATTAAATTGCGAATTGTAAAAAATTTAATTGTAAATTAATGCGAAGCGAGCAAAGGCGGCTCGAGTAAGAAGGCTGGCGACTCGCGGAAACGCAGTCGCGTTCTTTCCGAGGAGCTCCGTCAGGCTATCCGACGCTGTTTTTTTCGTGTCTTCGTCCTAGAAGAACGTCCAAAATGGCCGTCGCCTGGAACGGTTAGCCTCTCGGAAGCGGACGCGCGTTCTTCGCGAGGAACTTCGCATCGGGAGACACGCGACACACCGTTCTTCGAAGAACTTTGGACCTCGGGTCTTCGTTCCGAAAGGATGCTCAAAATGGCCGCCGCCCGGTGCGCCGGTAAATACCGTTGCAAGTTCGCTTCGACCACATAAATTTGTGCGCGAGAGCGTACACGGCTACGCGACGCGGAGGGTGTCGGAGGATGAAACAATTCTCCGGGAAGGTTGAAGGACGTGGGAGTCCGTTCGTGGACGGAAACGTAAAAGGCGCGGGTTTCCATGCGCGTGGGAGGCGCCCGAAGGAAATTGATCGCGCACGTGGGATCGGGGCGAAGTTTATAGGGAATCATTTCTGCGAAATCGTTCTGCGGCTCCGTGGGCGCATTCCACGAACGATGGCCGACGGTTTCTCGGTTTTCGCGTCTCCTCCAATCTACCGGAGGAATAATCCCCGGGACTGGTTGCCGGAGCTTGTTCCTCCCGAGGTGGACGTTGCCTCTCCGCAGGAACGAACGGGATCCACTTACACAATTATCTGCTCGCGGGATCTCCTTGGCGGCCGGTCGCTCATCGTTTTACTGCCCCCTTCGTGTTCCTCCTCTTCGCCTTCGTCTTCTTCGTCCTCCTCTTGCTCCTTTTTTTCCGCCGGATCCGTTTTCAAGCTGGTTTTTTAGGCCCCGCCCATCTTTCTTCTTCGCGCGCGCCTTTTTTCTTCTGCTTCTTCCACCGGTTTTCCTTCCAGCGCCGCTCCTTTATTGGCTTTCTTTCGCCTTTACGGCACCGGGATCGTTTCTCTGCGGTGCCCGCCGCTGTTTCCACGTCTCTCGTTTCACCTACGGTTCACCAAATGTCCGTGCGATTTTGTGGAATCCCGCGAGGGAGAACGCGCCGCTACGAATTATCGGCAGGTAATTAGGGAACGCGCTCCTCTCTCGCTCTCTCCCCTCTCGCTCTCTCGCTCGCTCTCGACTCTCGTGTGATTCGGTGTTCATGAGAGATCTCGCGAGGAACAAATATGCCCCATAAAAACACATCATTAAGGAGCCCGAGCTCGTAGACGTCTCTCTGGCCGCGCAGTAACTCGCTAGGAACTTGTTCAGCCAACGAGAGACATTTTAATTAACCCTTTCAGTGTGGAGCAACGCAACTAAAAAGCACTCCGGACGACCGGAACAGAAACAGAAGTATTAAGCGTTGCGTTAGAGCATTATTTCGCGTCTAATGACCGCGCCACGCATACCGGAGCCGGCCGAGAAATGTGTCGTTGGCGCATGATCGTCGTGGATCGTTCGTCATCCCCCGATTCTACGACTTTGGCGGCTTCGGGTTTTAAGGGTTAACGCCTTTTATTCGGTGGCTGGGCTCCGCGTTCCACGTGTTTTTACGCCGTTCCGTAATTGCTCTAGCTTTCGTAAGCGGAAAAATTGATTTCACGTCAGCGGCACCACGGGCCTTTCGTGCACCGGTTTCATTAGCGGGGAACCAGTTTTCTTCCGACTTTACCTTGGACACTGTGCTCCTTTATACCGCACGAGCGCGATATTATATTCATCAGTTTACGTTTTCGAGCGGCGCGCGGTTGTTAAGAATAATCGTCGATCAAAACAAGGCCGGCGGCGAATGCGGGATTATTTTCGTTAAATTGGTACGATTGAGTGATCGAACGATGTGAGAGAAGCGAGAGTCGACGTATCGAATGGTCGAATGACGAACGAGAGGCGACAGAGATCGTTGATTATCTGTGTCGAACTCGTGTGCAAGTGTTAACGTTCTCTATTTTGTATTTGGCACCATAAAAAATCAATACGATTATTATCTAGACAACATGGAGGCGAGGATCGATTGCTTCCAGAGCGTATGTAAAACTGTTTTGCATAGCGATGCTCGTTGCATCTCGGTGCATCCTTGCACGACGTTTTCGTACGGAACACGCGGAGGACGAGATCATCGGGAGAGTTCAATTGTGGCGGATTCCGGCGCCAAAGCGAGTACGCGTTCGCTGGAATTCCCTTCGATAAGGGGCCTTAACGGTCCGCCGGAGCCCGCGTTCCTTTCCTAGCGAAACGGGTATTAAAACGAGGCGACACACCCGACGAGAGTCGATTCGTGGTCCCCGGCAAGGAACAGGTTTCGAATTATTCGTGATGGCGACCGGGCACCGTGGAGTGGGTGGGATTTCGATCTTTTTAACCGGCGATCCCGTGGGAGTGGCGAACTATTTTACTGCAGAAGTCACTTTGTCGACTCTTCCTTTTCTTACTAACCGCTTCTTTCCGTCTTTCTCTCTTTCTCTCTCTCTCCCTCTCTCTCTTTCTTTCTCTCGATCCCCGAAAAAGACGGCGGCGGGAAGACGAGCACGGCTTCACTCGTTTTCTCACGGACGATTTGCTCCGATATATTTATACATTTTTACGAGCCAGCGCATGTATCGCGGGCTGTTCCGGTTTAATCGGTCCGGCTCGCCGCCATCGAGATTTGTCACTCGGAAATCGTTTCCACTCGATCTACGGGGGAGATCCTTTTAATCTTCGGCTTTTATTACGGCCGTTAGGCGGGGTTTGATTAATTCACGCAGGTGACTCGTGACAGTTCCGAGACGCTAAAAGTAGCTGGCTCGTACGTACAAATTTTTTCTGTCCTTTTACCCGCGACGCGCGAGCAGCACGAAGCCATTTGGAACCTTGTGAAACTCATCGCTGGTATCCAATGATTTGTAACGCGTTCATTGACGCGCTATTTTTTTCGCCGTCCGTTTTCATTGTTGAAGTGTTTCATTTAGGCTTTGCTTGTCAGGTCAACGATCTCTAAAATGGCATTGGATTAAGTATGTATAATAATAATATTTTATTTGGTCAAATTGAAGTGAAAGTTAACCCTTTACAGTTGAAGCTTCTTGAATTCGAAATTTAAGACATGTTTCCTGATTTTTCCTACTTTATATAATTTTTTACGATTTATGCATATGAAATTGAGCTTATTGGCAAGTACAATGCAATATTAATATTTTTTAAAAAATATAAACGAATCTTCAGAGTCGCCACTCGAGTGCAAAGGGTTAAATGAAGACGAATCTTTTCTTTTAATATTTTTAATCGATCGAAAACAATGTAACAGGATTCTCAAATTCTTCCAATATTTTCACTATTCCGTATTTCTCCGATCAATGTTTGCAATAAACGCATAAAATCCGCTGTCTGATTGATCTTATTGAGTTAAAATTTTGTAGAAACATTGAATGGGAATCTGACTCGTTGATGCCGAATAAATTAAATCAAAGTTCGCGAACGTCATCGCTGGTGGCGAGTACGTTAAACATTACGTTTTCACGACGGCCTGCGATTTTGTCATTTTCTAGGAAGCACAGAAATTATGTTTCCGATTGGTCGACGTGGGAGAAAGCAGCAGTTGTTCGTGAATTTCGCGATGGAACGAGGAAGACGCGTTGGTGTCGAGGCCAGCGAAGATGGCGGCCGCGAATGTTTAAAAGATTCATGGCACGCGAGCATTATCGAGGCCCGTTTCTAGGGCGGCAGAGCGATATCGCGTAGTCGAGGCTTCGCGATCGTTTCGAAATTCCGTCGACGGTCCGATCTCGAGCGGAATGGAGTGGACAGTCGTAAATACGCGTGCAAATATACTGCGGCTGTTACGGTGGCCGCTGTAAAACGCCTCTACGCAGCCGACGTTAAATGTTTAAGTCGTCACGTTGCTCCTCGGCCCGTGATCAATCCCGTTCCCTCGCGTTTCCTTCGGGATTCGATCGGTTTTGATAATCGCGACCGTCTAGGAGAGACGACAAGCTTTTGCAAACAGGCAGTTTTGTATGCCAAACAAACACCGAGGCAATGATCGACGACTGTTTGCTTCGGAAATCCTATCAAGACTCCGTCGAAATGATCTGTCGCCGAATTATATGATTCGGCCGTAGAATCTGTCGCCGACGACGTTTTCGATAGAAAAAACGCTCATAACGCTGGAACAGCCGAGCTCTGAAATTGAACGTTCGATTACTCTTAGAACGAGCGGCGTGCATCGCCTTTTAAAAACAACAGAACAGTATTTATGGAGGTATAACGCGATTTTTTTATTAGAAAATGGATCTAATACATCAATCGCGACTCTGAGGCGCTACTAAAAATTGCTGCATCGTTCTTTAAAGTACTTCTTACGTTATTAAATTGTTTTATATTCGAAGGCCTGTTAAAAAATGTGAATATTGAGCGAGCAACTAAACTCAATTTTACGTACAATGCAAAGATGATACAGAATATATAATATAAATAAAAATAAATATATAATAAAGATATAATATAAATAAATGTATATATATAATATAGAATAGCTTCGAGTACAAAGGGTTAACATCTCGATACTATTTTTAAGGAGCTCTCGTATATGCCGACTTTTACCAAATTAATTTTATGACCAAATTATTTTAAAACTCAATCAAATTACTTGAATGTTTTTACAGGCAGAGACTAGTAAAGGGACTAATCTACTAGACGATGACTGAAATGCTTCTTTTTTTAATTTTGCTATTACTTGAAATGACAAAAAAATCAATTTTCAGCATGCGTATGTTACCAAGATTTACATAAAGCATTTTTTAAATTTTCGTTATAGTCTCAGATAAGAAAGTTAAAGAACAAGGGTTTTTAATTCTTTCTTTCCATTCCAAGTAATAGAAAAATTAAAAAAAGGCCCCTTATCATCTAAAAAAATTCAAGTCATTCAGTTCAGTCTTAAAAAATTTATTCCGTTTTAAGAAAGTGTACGGACACTGTCGTGGGCCACCGTAGATGAGGAAAAGCAATTAAATTTGGAAAATAATTATATGTAAAAGGTGTTATTCGACTCTTTTCGTGAAAAGTATTAATAATTGCGAAATAATTAATTTTGATTTGACTGTTCTCGTGAAGCAACGTTGTCGATCTTCTGTAATAAGGTCTCCTCAGGTTCTCGGACGTTCGTCGAGATCAAGAAGGGCCTAGAAACGATTCGATATCCTTCGGCCTCGGATCTCTCGGCCGTCGGTGTGCCCTTTTACTTCGTAACGTTCGAAAGCGAGGCGAAACCGCCTCGACCGCCGAGAAAATCCCAAACAGCCGGCGCGGCGGTAAGGAACGCGGAAATGCCTTTGATGCAGGAGAAGGAAAAAAGCGCAGGCCGTTCAACGGCCGACCAAAACGTAACCCCGGCCAATAAACTAATTAAGGTTACCGTGATCCTTTCGGCTACCTACTTTATTGCCGACTGGTCGCCAGACTCGCCGATTCCGTCGACAGCTTCCGGGTTGACCTCGTAAATCGCATCCCTTTGTTAGCGGCGACCGTTCTTGCCGATGAAAAACACGGCAGCCTCGTTAAAAGCGTTCTTGATCTATTTTCCCAGCACCGGCCTTCCCGAGCCCCTCGTTCGTTTCTTCCTGCCGATCTTCTCCCATTTAATTGTTTCACGGAAATACGTTTGCTAATGCCAGTGCAGCCGCGGTTTTATCGCGGGGCATCGACAAATTTCGCGATGAGAGATTTCCTTCGTTTTGGAAAACGTGAGAGAGAGAGAGAGAGAGAGAGAGAGAGAGAGAGAGGGAGAGACCGGTCTTTTCCGCGAATTCAGCCCGCGGAAATTCATTTTGCAGGAAGTAGTAAAGTATTACAGTTGCAGGCGTGTCTCATGATATAATAATCGATGTTAGACGGTGCATGCTGACGCGGATAAGAGTTTGCGCCGCGGCGGGATAGAGCCGAGGAAGCTGGCTGCTTCGAAATAAACGAAATAAAACATAGTTCATTTTCTTCGCTAAAGGTTTCACGAACCCCTCCCCATGCAGTAATAGAGCTCGGCGCACTTTCTACCGGGTATCGAAGTCTAATGACCGATCTATGGCACTTCGTGCGGTATCAACACGCAAGACACCGGAGTTCTTCGGCGATTCCCGCAGCTTTATATTCCACGCACACGTTTCGTCATCAAATTCATGATTCAGTAATGGCAATAATACACAGACGCCGCGCGAATTCCCTCACGGAACTCCCCACCGGAAAACGGTCCGGCCGGAGCAGCCGAGGGCAGAAAAAATTTAGAAACTCAGCGGAGAACCAGGTGAAATCAGCTCCCCGCGGTTCAGCATGGGTTCGATGATTTTCTCGGCGGTCGAGGATGGCAGTCTACGGTCCGAAACGGGAACGGTAAAATGGTCCGCGAGCCGGTGAGCACGGTGCCCGCGAAATTCGTGGCCGTCGAAACGATTGATGGGAACGGCTAAGTGAGATATCAAGAAGATAGAGAGAACAGGAGAGAGACAGACAGAGAGAAGGAGAGAGAGAAAGAGAGAAAGAGAGAGGGAGAGAGAGAAAGACTGATGCCGGCAGGCGCGAACGTAGAACGCGAAGGATCCAGGAGAGCGACGCGTTTAAAAGGATTTACGACGACAACAAAAATAATCGTTTAACAGGAAGAAGAGGGAGAACGAGGAGGCGGCCGTCCGGTGCCGGATGACCGGTCGAACGGTCACCGAGTGTCTATTGCCCATCAAACGACCAGTTGAACGAGCACGCCTCGGTCAGATCGACTTCCGTGAAACAATACTCGGGCTCGTCATTATGTTCGTGACTCGGGGCGGCCGTTGTTGTGACTCTTTGAGACGCCTCCTACGGCCGCGATCCACCTCGAGGACTTCCGGCCTGCCGTTGATTGGGCTCCGCGCGCCACCGAGGTTTCGAACCGTAAGTTTTTCTAAATTATCCGAGCATTTTTTTGATCAAATCACCGAGAACGGTGAATCTTCGATCTGGTTCAACCCTCTCTCGAGGACTGAGAAATTAGACGCGACATATGTCGCAGCTCTGTCGATGCTAGGAAAGTATTTGAACGCTATATTTAACCCTTTGACGTTAGAAGCGTATGTTTTACTCCGGAAGCGGCGAGCGTATAATTGAGCAGAGAAAGAAAAAGGGAAAGGACGAAACGGATAACCAAATGCAATGTTTAATCCCTTGCCGTACTTCGAAGAAGTTCGACTCGTCATGAAAATTTCTAGTAATAACTTATTCTGTCGTTTAAAATTGGAATGAAATTCGAATCTCTTGTCATCGATGTTTAAGCATTCAAGTAGATTTAGGCACACAATAAGCGTCGATTTTCTTTCGCTTCTATGAAATGATTGCGATCGAAACATTTCTAATCGCAGTAATTGCGAAGGAAATGGTATGCTAAGGGGTTGATTTAAAAGAAATTAGGATTTTGAAAAGTTTTACTTGTTAAGTGATTATTTAGCGATACAGAACAAAGTCATAAAACAACTAAGCGTATTCATAATTTTCCTTGTAAACAAAAATGGACAATTTGGGAAGAGAAGATTATTCGAGACTTGCGCTTCGTTTTTATAATTGAGCCGTTTATTTTGAAAGTGGCATAAGTCACTTTGTTTTTAAGTCGATATATTTAAGGGTTTGCGTTTCAACACGTTTAAAAATATGGATGCTAACTTTCGAGAAGATTTACTTGTATTTGTTATCTCAGGATACTGATATTTTTCTCGGTATAAATAATTTCATATAAAAATTAAAAAAATCACCACTTTTCATTACGGTAAAGTGAGTTATGCCATTTTCAAAATAAATGGCTCAATTATTGACAATCGGCAACTATAAAAACGAGCCGCTAGGTTCGAATAAATCTTATCTCCTTTTCTCAAATTCTTCATTCGTTTGCGAGCGAACGAAACTTGTTTCTGGTCAACTGGACCCGAGAAGAACAGCAGCGTTAAAACAGATTGTTGATAGCCGAGAATCGTTGCACGCGGATGCAGATGGGTTAATACCCGTTCAGCGACCAGCTCGCCTTCGTTTCAGACCAGAAACGAAAAGATCGGTCGAGTAAGCGATAAATGCGGCACCGAAGGAAGATCGAACGCGATCGCCTGCCGCGGTAAAATATTCCGGAATGTGAACGGGCAATGATGGCCGTCGTTTCCCCGATTTTGTGGCGGCCGTGTTCGACACGGCGAAGATCGTCTGCGAAGGGGATGCAACGACGAGACGTAAGTACGAGCAACGACGTATTCAAGGGGTTGAATTGCGGCGACATTTCCTGAAGAGCGTTGTCCGCGATCCTACCCCCGTCGGGCAATCTCCATTTTAACAGTCGGGACCGTTCGTCGTGGGCTCGCGATAAGATGATAAAACCGCCGTTCAAACCGTCGCCGAGGCTTATGTCTTCGCGGTGTAAAAAACATATATTGTTACGCCTGATTTGATGCGGCGATTCGATGGGATTTAACGCGACTTAACGTTCCCATTCGCGTTAACGCGTCCGTTCCGGCCCTTTTACATCTCCAAACATTTCTGGTCGTGCCGAGTGATCATCGGTTTGCGAACTTTCACGCGAATCTACGCTCTCGTGTTTGCCCAGAATTACGGTGGACAAGAAAGTAGTATTGTTGGTTAAATTCCTCGGCAATCGTTAACTACGACATCCAGTCGATTGTTTCATTCGATATTTTCTTGTTCACGTTTACACAAAGTGGCAAGTTAACTCTCATGCCAATAACCAAAACTGGACAATTTTGGGAAGAGGAGCTACGATTATTTGAGCCTTGTGGCTCGTTTTTATCGGTAACTATAAAATAAGTAATCGTATAAATTTAATATTTAATCGGTAACTATAAAATAAATAATCGTATAAAATAATACACAATTATATATAAAATAATAATCTCTATAAAAACGAATCGCAAGGCTCGAATAATCGTGTCTCCTCTTCCCAAATTGTCTATTTTTGTGCACAATCTGAGCGTCAATTAGGGAGAATTTTACTGTATTTGGGACACCCTTATAGGAGACGAGGGTAGGAAGTGTAGGAAGGAGTATAATTTCTCTTCAGGCAATTAATAAAAATAATATTTTATTGCGGCAATAAATAGAAAATAAATAAAAATGAACGTTTATATAAATATATAAAACTTACCTAAAACAGTAACGTAATACAGGGGCACATCATAAGGGTGCCAAGCACCTCAATTCTAGAAGAACATCGACAATTTTGGTTATTCGCGTAATGGTTAATGCAAGAGAATACTTCGTCGTCCCATTTTTATTCGCAGATGAAAAGCGATCACGATGTTCTGCACGCCAAAGCAATTCGCGTCACTGGAGGCTACAAACCTTGAGTGCCAAGAGAAACAATACCCCTTATCTATCTTCCTTAATTCAGATAAGCCGGTTTATTGCCGTGTAAGACGTAAAATATTACAATTATACCGCAAGCGTTCCCGGGAGCCAGAACACCCATCACCGAAGGGATAAGAAAATAATTACATTCTAGAAAACGTTACCGGCAAGTAATTCGCGACGCAGCACTCTTCAAACTCGCACACCATAACCCCAGAAAACAATTTTTCCGTGCTACAATTTTTATCGACGAGGGTCCGAACGACCTCGGGGGGGATGTGATCATCTTCGATCTTCCCCGGCCTCTCTCTCTCTCTCGGAGGTAAAAATCTCTCAGTATTTATCGAAGTGTACAATGTGTCCACAAATGAAATGTAAACGATCGGTAGATCCGGCGTGGTTTAATGACCGCGCGCTGAGCCGGCTCCCATAAAATCGTGCGCCATTTTTCCGTGAGACTTGTTGGGCACAATGTCGAGGCGAGCGGTAAGATCGCAAGATTTACGAGAGGAAACGCGAGGTTGAGCAGAGCCACCCCTTATTGGACGCATGTGGCACGAAACTCGCGTGTGCGTTTCTAATATCCGGCGTTTTCCCTCCGTGGACTTGGCTTCTCGTTCTCTCCCTATCTCTCTCACCCTCTCTCGCTCTCTGTTACGCTCTCTTGCTCTCGCCACCCCTGAGTCGTTACCCGCCCTTAAGCATACAAATCCCACCCCTGCGGCGGATTGTTAAGTCCGTGGCTCCGGCGTCCCCTTCCCGTGACGCAACAGCCTCGCCCTAACTAAACGACAGCCTCGTCCCGTTTTTTTTTCTCGCGAGAACGTTGCTCTTTCTTGAAAAACACCGACGCCGGAAGGACCTCTTTCCTGTCCCCTGTCGAAAAGTTACAACCCCCTTCGGGAGACCATGTTTTACTGGAAGTCGGAGGACCGACTTCCTGCGGGCCCGAGGGCTGAATTATAAATAAATGGCTGAGTGGTCTTCAGCGTTCGCCGAAAGTGCGCTTTGTTTGTAGAGAGACGATTTTTATGGACTTCGAGCTTCCGAGCATGCTAGAAGAAAAGCGAACTTCAAATTTGGGGGTGGCTTAAGAGTTTCGGCTTGCTTTGGGACTGCGAGCTTGGTTGGCGATAGGTTCATCGGGAGTCTTTGGATCAGAGTTAGGCAGAAAGTGATCTGATTAATGATTAACGTCGTCAACGATTGCGATTGACAAGCAACGAGGTAACGATAGTCAATGAATGGTCATGATTAACATAGTAATCATGTAATGATTACTTTCTTTTATTATGATTAACTGAACAATTTGGTATCGGTAGTAAATAATAGCTCTGAATATTTTGTAGAAAGTCTGCATGTATTTCATGACTCGACGAAAGATTTTGTTTTATTTGGGTCTTTCATTCGAACCCAGCAGCAAGCAATGAGGAAAGATAAATTAATTATTTTGTGATTACAGATCACCAAATGTAATCATGATTTTACTGATTTATCGTAGTAACGATTGATTGATACTTCGTCGATGAAACACAAGTGGGAAAACGTTCTTATTTCCTCTTATTATTTGGTTCGAGAAATATCTTCGGATATCGGATGGTTTAACTCTCTGTTGTCCTTCGATGCGCGCCATTTTTCTGGCGGATCAAGGGGGAGATATTTCGAGAATTAATTGAATAAGCTATAACGAATGTGTGCATCACGCCGTTTAACGAAGCCCTCGCGCTCGAACGAAACGTTTCCAAATGATTTTATTCGCTGCGAGGGGGGGGGGGGATGAGGGCAACAAGGAGAATAAACGAGCTTTTCCCCCCGAATCGGAAAAGATATCGCGAGGATACATCTATATCGAGCCTAATTGGTGCCAGTCATCCCCTATCGCGACGTCAAAATGCCGGGAGGGGAGTGGAAAAAGAACGTGGCCCGAGTTATAACTATAAAAACGAGCGTCAAGCATAATAAACCCGACTCGTTAATGGTATCGCTAATAGAATCATTTCGTTCGTTCCGTACGGAATAGATCGTCGGCCCGTGGGCCCGTCGTTCCGACGCTGCTTTCGCGTCCTCCTGTTACATCGATAAGATGAGAGCTACTCCGCTATGGAATTCGCTCGTGTCCTCCAACTTCGCTCACCTTTCTCGACTCTCTTAATTTTCGGTACTTCGAATAAACACTGCCACAAATTTCGGAGGCAAGAAAATTACGAACTCTAGAAACATTTTTTCACAGAAAGTTGGAATCGCGACCGTTGAATGACAATACAATTGACAATATAATGTGTAAATATTGGGTTGGCAACTAAGTAATTGCCGATTTGTTCCATGAAATAAAAATTTTTTTTTTACTTGGAATGAAGTTTAATCTGTAATGTATTTTCCATTTTGTTCGCTGACTTTTTGCCATCTCTCTGACAATTTGAAAATTCCACGCTTCCCGGCTAAAAACTGAGTTAAGTGAAATTTTACACCGTCATCATCATTAAAAGTTTTACCACGAAGGGAGTTATTCAGGGATCGAAATAAGTGGTAATCCGATAGCGTGAGATCAGGGCTATATGGTGGGTGCAACATCAATTCCCAACCAATATCCATCAATTTTGGCCGAGTGGACAAAGACGTGTGCGGCCTAGCATTGTCCTGCTGAAAAATGACACCTTTACGATTGACCAATTCTAGTCGCTTTTCCTTGACCGCTGCATTCAATTTGTCGAGTTGCTAACATTCACGGATAATAAAAAATAACATAATAATAATAATAATAATGATTTTATAATATAACATTTACGGATATCATAAAAATGGGAGTGAGAGACATCTATAACTGAAATCGGCAATTATTTAGTTGCCAACCCAATATAACGTGAAGATATAACGGCAAATGTTTCAGTGTTCATAAACAAATTAGGCCGCAAATTTGATGCGTTCGCGACGAAAATCGGTAGCTGTATTTTGAAACAGTGCAAAAGTCTCACTGTACTCCTTGCAACAGATACGGATAATTTTTAATTTGCATATAAATATCTGCTCTATTAATTTACAATTGGGTGCAGAATGGAAACGAAATTACGGGACAACTTCCACGAGCTAGAAATGGCGACAAACAATGATACGGATGGCAGAAAAATGTCGATAACAGATAGAAGTCTAAGATGGAATAGTTTTGAAAAGAAATTGCAAGAATACGGTGTCGTAATCCGTTCAAGATGGACAGCGGAAGCAGGTGAACGGCGAGCAGCGATTTCCGTCGGCAGGACAACTAAATTTAGGACGGAACGTTTCATGTTTGATTAAAGTGTGCCGTTCGTTCTCATTCGGGATGAACGCGATATATATCTCCGGGCACATTTCCCGCGATTTTTACGAGCATGCTCTGTGTTTATAGAGTGTAAATATTTAAATATGCCGTAACGTTCAGTACGGCAATAGGTGTACCAGCGATAACTTCACATTGTGTCGAACGCGAGCCTCGACGCGGAACTGAAACTCGTCCGACCGAGCTCGGACGGCCGCCATTTTCGGCAATCCGTGACCCTCGATCTTACAAAATTAGGGAACCGTTTCTCGACCATTTCATACGCAATTGTAAATTCTTAAATTCCGCGACGGTAAATCGAACTATCTCGAACGAAGAAATTTCAAGAACGTCTTCACCGACTATTGCATAGATATCTCATCGGTCGGCGATAGATTTTCAATCGGAAGATAGCGAAGAAAAAAGCGAAAAGGTGCGAAGAAATTCGAGAGGAAGCTGTTCGACAGATCCAGGAGCAAAAGGCGAACGAAAGGAGCGGTGGCAGCGTGCAACAAGAGTGAAACAAAAGCGTCGGTGTTCCCGGCAGCCATGAAACCGGGGGTGAGCCGGGGGCCGGTCGCTCAGGCTCGCACAAAGCGTCGCGATGGGGCACAAAGAAGAGAAGTTGCAACTTGCGGCTATTCACTGTCGGTGGTTAAGTGTTATTATAAGCTATGCGATCTGCAGGAACGCCGGAGCGGTCCCTTCCGTCGGGGAGGAACACGCAGACGGTCTCCACCGCTCGTATAGCCGGCAATGATTTTGCGTTTACGCCCTGGCTATCCGCGCGCGCTGGCAACATTCTGAAAACGCTGATGGTAGGAGGAAGTCGACAAAGGGGTGGCGAGGTGGTTAAGAAGAGGGAAGAGAGCGGAGCCCGGGATGTGCCCCGAGAGGAACGCAAGACGAAAAGATTCAGCTCGAGGAGCAGCCGAAGACGAAGACAAAGGCAAAGAAAAAAAGAAACGGATGCAGGCGATGGGGGACGATGGGGACTATGGGTGGTTATGGCGGCTGCGGAGACCCCATGGTCGTCCGGGGGAGTCGGCAGCGGCGGGTGCGAGGCTGGAAGACAGAGGAAGGCTTTATTTTATTTTAATGGCGCCGTAAGCTCGGCACCGCGCGCACCGAAACCGAGCCTCCGTCCTCCGTCATTCAGACTCCTCCGGTTTGACACGACTACACGGGATTCCCTCTCATCCCTTATTCATGAGAGATTTTTCTTATCCGTTCTTTCTTCTCTGTCTCCCTCCACGCGCTCCTTTTCCCTTATTCAGCGGCGAATCTCGAGGGTGGAATGAGAGTTATTCTACCCGGTCGGATTCGTCGACCTTTTTATTTCTTCAGGGTTAATGATGAAGGCACGATGGATCCTCACGAGGGTCCGCAGGGTGTTGACGGCCCATTCTTTTTGGAAAATTCGGCGATTTCGCCCGAAAATAATTGTCCGTATCTTGCTTCGAGAGAACACAGGTCTATAAATCATTTTTTAGAGTCGCCTCAGGTGAGTTTGTACACTCGTTCGAGGTGTTGACAGTTCGAATCCGCATCGATAGCTGTGTTTGGATTGAGTAAGTCGCTGATAGCGGCAGTTCGTCGGAAACCGTAGATCTCTATAAGAGAACCTTAACCCGTTAACCGGGGAATTAACTTTTGTTCAAGCCGTTTTACAATGGGGACTTCTTCCCTCGCAGTGGAAAGTTATATTATAAGTAACGAAAAAATGATTGCTTTTCACCTCATGATTATTTATCTTGACAGAATGTTTTACGACAAATTTAAGAAATATATAAGTCAAATATTTCCAATGTACAAAGAATTCACTAAACAAATTGAAATAATTATTTCGTGGTTGTTTAATTTACATGTATGTTCTGTTATTTGTTGTTCAGTCTTCCGTAGTGAATCCTGACATATTTAGTCGACTACATATAAAAAGTATTATTACGTAACGAAATATTTCGTCATATTAAAAAAAAAACTCCAATGGGCACGATAATATTTTCTATCATTATTTTTTACGCATTTTTATCCAGACACAGTAAATTCTCCCTAATTAACGCTCAGATTGTGCACAAAAATGGGCAATTTAGGAAGAGGAGATACGATTATTATAGTCATTGATATTAAATATAAATATAAAATCGAGCCTCAAGTCTCGAATAATCGTATCTTCTCTTCTCAAATTGTCCATTTTCGTGCGCAGTCTGAGCGCGAATTAGGGAGAAACTACTACACTCGGTTCAGTGAACAATCGTAAATAAAGAAACTAGACGAAACCACTTCCTCGCCCACGAAACTGAATTTACATAACTCTCTCGGGTCTGTCGATCGCGTCCGCCATCTTGTACTCATCCCCAAGCTTCCTCCAGAACGAAGAAACGGAAGAGAACATAAAACACCGGGACGGATCGAATATTTCTGGGGAAACGGACATGCGAGACGACGAATAAATGGGTTAATCGGTCGAAAGGAAGACAGAGATGTCCAGAGAGAGAGAGAGAGAGAGAGAGAGAGAGAGAGAGAGAGAGAGAGAGAGGTAAAGAGAGTCGTTGTCCGACGGAACCGATGTTCCATCGCGGTTCCAACATAGCCGCGCGCCGATCGTTAACGTTCTTATCAAGCGCATGTGATCCTGGCGTGTTCGCCAGAGCCTTTGTCCTCGCGGTGGCTCACGGGATTTTCAATTAATGTTGTTTATGGTTCGGGCCCGTGTCCACCGCGGGTTTCCGTCGCGTTCCTTTTCTGCCGACGGTCAAGAGGAGGGAGGGAGAGTATCAGGCGAGATACCAGCGACTCGTCGAGATAACTAAGACGGCCATGAATTAAGTCCGGCTGACACGAGGACGTCCGAGGGCGGACTGGATCCTCGCGAACAAGGATCGAGGATCCTCGCTGGCGGAGATCCAAGGTGGAAGGGGGGAGGGGGGAAGAAATACAACGGTGCTGTTAAGGAACACCGTATAGGACGCGGACCGGGGAACGATAAACGTAATTCTACAACGTCGACATAAAGGATTATATTGATTACAGGGATCTCGGATTCTGTCTGGCTAGCTTTAGCTCTCTGTTTCAAGCGTGCACCGGGTTTTTCTGTTGGGAATGCTTGTGGGGTCGTCGCGGAGGTTCATCGATCGTGGATGGACTGCGGATCCGAGTGCATCGAACATGGACGGGGTAAATTGCGGTCTAATGAAATTATAGAAAATTGAGAGGAAATTGTATGGTCTGCCTCGAACGTAACTTGAGGCAGCGGGCTTCCATCTAGTCGATGATGACGGTGTCCCAGTTTATTCCGATCTACCGTAGGCTAGTCGAGCCGGTTAATATCGGGTGACCAATTGCTGTGTCTTTCTTTTGTTTTCGGTGCAATTAACTTATTTTATTCTAACTAATTTCTGTATTCTATTATTTTATTTATTTCTGAACAAAGAAGTTTGATACGTCTTATTCGACCAATATAAAGTTGATTAACGTACGTATATGATTAAAGAGTGAACAAAATAAAAGAATAACAAAATTTCATGTGTCTTATTTGATAAGTATGAAGTCGGAAAACAAACGAAAGGCACGGTAGTTGATCACCTCACAGTAACCAGCTCCACTATCCTATTTTGGAGAATAGGTAGTTCTCTCTCATCTGGCTCGATATGCAAGAAGAAATATTCAGCCAGGAAAATTATTTATGGTGTAGTCTACACCATCTAATAACATTCTTCCTAAAATTTCCTAAATAATTTGCCTAAATAATTTTAGGAAAGATTTCCTAAATAATTTTCGGATCAGATGAAAGAGAGAATTTATTTACTCTCCAAAATAAGGTACGATATCACACTATCTAATAACATGTCGGATTTCCTAAATAATTTTCGGATCAGATGAAAGAGAATTTATTTACTCTCCAAAATAAGGTACGATATTAGCGATTCCATATGGCATCTTGTCGGCAGTCTAACGATTAAATGCAGCACTTTTATAAAATATATAACTTAATGATAAACATCAAACATCCTTCTTAACCAGTTAGCTGTCTTTCACGAGTATACTCGTTATAAAGAAATGGCAACATTTTGTGTTATGACGATTGCACTCGTCAAAAACAGCTAACTGGTTAAATATTCCACGTCGACGTAAATTATCTCATAGCCAACAGAAGGATCGACAATTCAGTTACGAGAATTCACGTAGCGCGCGAACGAGGGTATGTGAAATTAATATTGATGCAGAAATCAGTGTGTCTAAATCAGATCAGGCTGGAAATCCTCAAATGTATCGCGAGTTGGATTAGATTATTAGCTCGCAACTCAAAGCAATTGTTTGTAGGAGTTAGGGAAAACTTAAAATCGAAGCTCGAGGTGCTAGTCGCTGGTATTTTGGTAATGGAAAGAATCCGCCGGACGATAGTGTGCAACCAGAAGAGTGCGCCGGTTGTTTTCCATGTTCCTCGGCCGTCGCATACCGATGATGCCGCCCCACGGTTCGGGCTCGAGCACTTAGAGTTTCAGTAAGCGGTAGTTTATGAGATCTTAAACAAGCTATGAAAAAGGTATACCGCGAGGACGGCTCGGCCGCGAGCAGATAATCGTGGAATATAGTCCCGCGGCCGTGATAAACCATACGTTATTATCATACGAATTACCATAGTTCCTTTGATATAACGGTCACGGTGAAATCAATTTTCGCATTTTTGCGGCCGCTACGAGACCCTCAGGATTTCCCAAGGAAACTCGGTTTTATTGCGAGATTGTTTGCTTTGGTTAAACAGGAATTCCGTTTTGACAGTGGACTCGCCTGAAGTCAACCCCTATGAGTTTTTCTGACAACTATAGTTTTTCTCATAACTAATATATCGTCTATAGAATGGATATGATATTAACATTTATTAACACGTTCCGTGCCGAGCTTTTTTTACTCGAATCTTCACACTTTGATATTTTACTAAAACTTGATGTATTACGTGCAATTATTAATTCTCGTACACATAACAACGTAACAAAAACTTATCAACGCCCATTCTTGCGGTGGAAATTGATTCTTCGGTTCTAAATTTCTTGTAAACAATTTGTTCAGTTCACTAAGTAAACATGCAAGCGTGTACCATCGATGGTACACGTGGCACGGAACGTGTTAATAATTAGATATTTATTAATAAAATATGTATACTGTGGATTTTTGTGCATGATAAAAATGATCTTCATCAATTGCAACAAAGATGAGTCAAACAGAAACTTCCTTCTTTAATAATTGCAGTAAGTAGAACATAATGCATAGATGACCCTAAATTCTTTTAATATTTCCATTGCTTTAAATTTCGCCTACTCATTTCTGTCATAAATGCATCAAATCCGCAGTCTAGTAATAACTCACAACATAGACTGTCAGACTCCGTATTCGCAGCAAAGGGTTAAATAAACCTCCCGTGTGAACCAGAAAGTATTTATTGTGTCTACATTTTTACTTCGATGCTTGAAATATTGGCAATGGAAGAAGAGACGTTTCCTTCGATTTGAAAGAAATTAGTAATAATTATATGTAAAAGGTTCTACTTAAGATGGTCGTTACAAGTCTGACTCCATATTAGATACCGAGGTGTTAATAAAATCGACAGGACTCGGAAAAATTAGTAGAAATTTTGTTCACAAGACTAGCGGAATTTCGACTGTAATTTTTAGAAACTTTCTGCCGAGGAAGACAAATTTTGCTCGTGCCGAGATGTGTACTCTTGTTAGGGAGAGGAGAACCGCAATCATAAGCGACGTTTTTCCGACGGAATACGAGGATTAATGGCGTCTTCGATGAGCGCGTTCGTTAAAGATCCTAATTTCCTTTCCACCAATCGCAAAAATCGCTACTTACGCCGAGGCATTAGCAAAAATTTGACGTTATATCCCATTGAACTGGAGTCATAGATGAATCGTAATGAGCTTTCATTCGAGTTGATGTACACAGGCTATGAGGATATGAATTTGCATGAGCTTCTGCGGCAGATTCAACATCTAATTTACTTCGATGAAGAAACAGCCATAATATTAAATAGGTTGGATGCTTGTAATGGCCCGGTCGAAGAACACGTTCGACTAGAGATTCAGGAGATAAAAGATCCACATAAGGAAGCAATGTTGTGTTGTTTCGTTAAAATAATGATTAGGAAGAGGAACGTCGGTTGGGTAGAAAAATATCCATAGGGACGCTAAATGTTATTAGACCATCGGATTTAGCTTGGATAAAGTAGCGTTGGAACAATCATACCCTAAGCAGAGTCAAATTATCAATTCACAATTATCAAGACACGAGGGAGAGTATTCAGCCAAGCTGAATCATCGAGTATATCCAGACAACCCGAGACGAACTGCACCTAATTCTCTTTTCACACGATTTTGATTTAACTGAAAAATAAATTCTAGAAAATTAAATTAATTTTTAAGGTTCTTTCATTGAAATTTTAAGGACAATTATTTCCATTAACCGTAATGTTCTAAATATATTTAGGGCAGTACAAATGTGCATACAACGCTCCCTCCAGCTTTTTGCGCAACACGTACTTCTTGAAGAAATATATCACACTTCCAAGAGTATAATGAGACATTGATTTGCGTTTGTGTAAACAGTATAAATCCCCTATTTTTCTATGCACGCGCACGATGTCTCTCCTTTCACACGATTACTTTCTGGAATGTATTCACCGTGTAAAAACAGAATTGACGGCATACTTGCAGACGATAGTTGCTGGAAATCGGACCGTTCTGCTCTAACTAATGAAGCGTTATCTCTTTCAAAAAACCCTCGAACGGGTAACCGATCGTGAAGGACGCGTTGCGGCTGGGTTCCAGGACCTGGACGCCGCGTTTGATGGGTTAATGAGGCGACGATAATTCGCAGTGCCGGTGAACCGTCGTAAATCGTCGTGTAAACCTTTTTATCGTTGGCCGCCGGTAGAGACGCGGAATATCATTCGCACCCAATCGTAGGTGGAACATCGAGAACGCGACGCCGACGAAAATTGCAGCCTGTTCCGCGGTTTAGTGCGAGGACGGCCTACGCCGCGCCGCGGCGGTTCGGCATCGATTTATTAATATTGCACCGATCGATATCAGCCCCCGCGAAGCAGCCATAAATTTCCGGCGGCCAGATAGAGGCTTGGGCACGGCTCTGCGTTGCAGCGCCGCGAGGAGGTCGTTGCGGCGCTCGTAGGCGGAGGCTGAGCTCAACTTGGGTCGATTTTGCGTCCGCTTCTCTTCTCTCTCTCCCTCTTTCTCTCTCTCTCTCTCTCTCTCTCATTCGCCACCATATACCGGGGGAGGAGAAAGAGAAAGAGAGGGAGAGAGCTAAGGGTGAGATCCCCGTAGGGCTGTGTGCACGCCAGAAACCCGGAGAACCCGTGGAACAGCCAATGATGGCGGCCACAGGGATGGGAAACGGGGAGAGAGATAGATAGACACCGAGGGGCACGGGGGGATTTATGCCGTTCCCTGTCGTCGGAGGTTGGATTGAGAGCCGCGAAGCATAAATAACGACACACGTCAACCCCTGCCGCGGGAGGGTAGACCGCTGCGAAACGGCCGAGATACCCGGCGTGCTCGAATTCATCGACTAGGGCGAAACAATGGACGGATCTCGGCGACCGTATGAATAATTGAACGAGATATGAAGCTGGTCTGCACGGCGGCCGATTGCGCTCTTTAGATTCGCTGCGGAAATGTGCTGGAAAAATCGGAGAAAACGCGTTTCTAACGACCCTTGGTCGGTTCTCGATGAACATGTACTGTGAGCACGGTCATCGTGCACAGATTTTTGGAATGCTTTTAATCGCAATTTTTGAAGTGTTCGAAAACATTTCAGCTAGGATTCTCGATCGATAAATTAACTCTTGACGCCTGAAAGGATTTTTGGACTGAAAGAATCGCCACAAAGTCGCCGAACGTCTTTAGTTGCCTCGAAAAAAAAGTTTGAAATGCTTCATGGTAATTCGAGAAAGATGAAACCTGATCTCGCAGATTTTTGCTGAAGAATTTTTTGAACACGGCCATTTAGATATTCTACCTAGATAGGATAGCATAAAAACATGTAAAATTCTGCTGAATATCTCGAAACGCGGCAATGACCTTTGTTGTCATATGTTAATACTTTTTAGTATGAGGAAATTGACTAACAAATTTCGACCGTGGAATGTCTGTCACAACAATGGACAACTTGCAAAATCAGTATTTAGCCGAACATGTCTAAAAGAAATTCTTCAAGCATTTGTAATTAGCTCTGTAGTGTAGAATTTTATTGAAGAGCATAAAATTCTTATGGTCAAACTTCAGTCGATATACAGGGTGTGCCAAATAAAAAGTTACCAGCCGTTTCCTTAGATTTTAGCGATCCGACAAAATATTGAGGGTTCGTGAAAAATTAGTTGCGTACTAAAATTACTTAAAACTAAAATTTTGGCGGTCTGTGAGGCCACTACTAATTACATATTCATTTGTTGTGATAATATAATTGCGCGAGAAATAGTAAACGAAAAGGAACGTTTTTAATACACTTGTCCCTGTTCAATCGAACTGCTCAATTGATTTTGATGTTTTATTAACACAATAAACTAATCGTGGCTACGTAAGTTTTACTAGATGCACTAGTTAAGGGTTAATTCCGAAGGAAACATTTATGTCTCCTCTAATATTCGATATATTCTAAAATAATGAAACATCTTGTACCCGCTTTACTCGCGTATAACCAACCCTTGTCTCTGCACAATTGCTTTATTACGACCTGTCACAAGAATCAATGAAATTTGCCAGAGGCTCCAATAATATCGTGCGAGAACGATCTAGGGACGCTCGTTCCCCGATGGGCGTGTTAAAATCTTCGCGAACGGAGTTAAACGGGGTGATAGCGACCCTCGCGAGCTCGACCCCCTAAACTTGGCCCGCCGTCTCGTTTCCATAGTCCGCTAATTAAACGAGCCGGTGTCGGAGGAGGGGTTGGACCAGGTACCGGTTGGAAATTGCTAGAATTCCCATCGGGGATCAGGGGGTGATACCAGGGTTGGAAAAGAAGGCGAAGAGGAAACGAACAATCAAGATCCTGGATACGAGTGGTGTGCGAGCCCGGTAGGAAATAGCCGAGCGGTGATACGGCGGCAGTCGCGAGCCGGAGATAACTCTTTTATACGTCTTCGGGCTCTGGCCGCGGTAAAGTTTTTACCTGGAACGATCAGACTGCGTCGTACGCCGAATTTTCGTTTCCGCTGCGCCGGCGGAATCGAATCCCGCATTCTTTTATTCCCATTCTCCAGCGAGACTCCCCCCCCTCTCTTTCTTTCTCTCTCGTTCTCTCTCTTTCTCCCTGTTTCGCTCTCTTTCCCGCGAGACGGACACTATCCTCGGGATTCTGACGTCGCATTATGCAGAGCAGTCCTCCTAGGATTTAATTGGCGTATTGTGCACCTCGCGAAGTAATTAAAACGCTTAACGAACGGGCATCTTAAAAGCGGTTCTTACAAGTACAACTGTACGTCAAGCGAACTTCGCTATTCAATGAGATTCCAGCGTCGCATTCATGTTCGTCGTTATCTTTCCTGCGTCCTTTTGACACGTTCATGGTTCGAACCCTTTGCACTCGGAGCTATTTTAACACTTTCACTCTGCCGTGACACCTATACATACCTCAAAATATACGTTTACGCTGATCTACCGTATCTCATTAATTTTGTTAGAATCCGCAAAGCGTACAAATCTTGGAATCTTGGAAATCTTTTCAATTTTTGATTTGTTTAAATGAAATGCTATGATAATTTTATGATATTTTCGTGACGGTCGAAATGTTAATTCGAAATTCGAAACATGTTTTCTCATCTGCGGTATCTATTTCCATTTTATATGATTTATTGCGTCTTATGTACATGAAATTGGGTCTATTAGCACGTACAATACTTGCTTCTTAATAGTCTTTTTTTGAATAGAAATAGGTTCAATAATGAAAAATTATGGTATAGCGTGGTATAGCAAATAACAGTGCGCGAATGTCTGCATGAAACAATAATTTTTCAGCTCAAAGTATCAGAATTATCAGCGATCTTGTTACGTTCCCTCAAAAGGGACATCTAATTCTAAGTTCAAAGGGTTAAAAGCGAAAATGGAACTCCGTGGACAACGTCGTTCAAGTTCGTCCGACCCCGAAGTTGAAATCGACGTCTCGAGGAGTTCAAATCGCCGGTACAGCAACCGGAGTCCTCAAAATGGCGGCGTATCGTCGCTCCTCCGCAATCTCGACCGATAAGCATGGATCGGCGATGTATCGCAGGTCCCGACCTTCAAAATGTAAGAAGAATTGAGTCATCATGGCGGTCGCCACGCGTTTTCCCGGCGAACGCTCGTTACTCGTGCCGAAGGGACTGGTCTCGATGGGGCCGATAAAAAAATTCTCCTTACAGGGTAGATCGTAGAAATGCGGGTGCAGAAGGAGCTGGTGGGGCTGGGAGGGGGTCGTTGACCGTGAAATTGAAAAAGTTACCAAGGCCCTGGAACACCGAGAGTGTCGGCGTTGGCAGGAGGCGGCCATCGAGCTCTGTAATTTGCGTTCATAAAATCCGCGCGGAGGGCTCGGCCGAAGCCTGTCGAAGGGAATACCATTAGCCGGTCGTGAATTTATTTTCATTTAGCTGCAAGAAAATTGCGCGAGCTCTGTTCCACTTCGCGCGTTCGATTCTGCGCTCGGATAATTTTCGCCAGAATTTCTAATCGTTCAATTTCTCATCGTTTCTAAATCATGGACTAGACGACCGAGATTTTAGAAGTCGTTCTAATCCTGTCATTTCATTGAGAATCCGCAAATAACGACGTTCCTCTCGCCAATAATTATTAAACCGCGGATTTGATGCATTTGTGTTAAAATCGAGTAGCATGCAAATTAAATTGACAAAAAGAATCGAGAAATGTGAATGTGTTATTTTCAATCTATTAAAATTATTAGAGAAAGAAAGAATTCGCCGTTTCATTTCCGTTCCTTGTAATTGACGCCGAACAATTTTTATTTTACATGAAAGTTCGCAGTCTAATAATTGCATATCCGAAGTAAGCGTTTCGTTTCTAACATGTTCTTTTTTTCGGGCCATTAAAACGAATCGACGTGTTTTAGCTGAAATGTTAGGTAACTCGGCTTGCGCAGCTTGTTGAAAGCGATTTCATCGAGTGAAGGATTGTAATTACTTCGAAAGAACGCACTAATGATCTTGCATTCTTCCGATGCTGTCAACGTGTTCACGCGCCACTCAGCCGATCTTGACACAACTACATAAAATCCGCAGTCCAATTATTGTCTTTATTAACATGTCGATTGCCATGGATCAACCTTAAAAATTCCCACGCAGTCTTATGCAATTCGATTCGTAAAACTGAAACAAGTTAAAATTTATCATCGTGGACGCGGGTCTTTTAGATTAGAAACGTTCCAGTTGAATTCAGGACGATATAATAAAATATATTACGTATGTCCTTTCATTTACAACACCACAACGTGGCACCAGATATGTTAATGAGTTGGCTGTTAACTTCGATATTCTTTATTAAATGATACGTTTTATAAAAATGCGCACGGTACATAATTACAGTAACTCGTCCAGTTTTCAAAGTGATTGCAACGGCCAGCTGGTTAAGAAAGGGCTAGAGTTTCAAGTAAATCGGTGAAACGGGAATGGCGATCGGGATTTCGCCATCGATTCGAAAGCGTCCTGAGAGACGCGACGTTTATGCAGAGAAGGTGGACGTTAACATATCGTTGAATTTTTCAGATGTTCCATCAGCCGAGAGGAGGCCGAGGTCCGCGAGGGCTGGCGATATAAGGGTGGCCCGGCTAAGGGCTGACGGCGATGGTGAGAGAAACGGCCCCGTATGACGCACGTAACGCACACAGGACCGGGATGGAGTGACGGTGGTGGAAATGGAGGCAGGATGGCACCGTTCGAGGGGCGACAGAGGAGGATTAGGGCGGACGCCGATGGAGAAGGGGGCCAGGGGCAGGGGGACGGGATGAATTTGCGCCGTGAGGTTCGCGCAAGGGTGCAACGACGCCGACGCAGGGTCCACGGGAACCCGGAACCAAGGCCGGGATGCCCGCACCCCATTTCGATTCGATTCGAGAGGTGAAGACACTTTTACTTATGTCTGGCCACTTGTTCCGAACCTATCGGCCTCGATACCGGTGATACCATAAACTTTGCAAAACTGCGAGCTCGTCCTTGTGCTAACGACGCTCCGGAGGACTTCCGGTTTGTTCCTCTGAGGCGGACCTCTGCGAGTCGACCAGAGTGCAGTGAACATCTTTTCCTGAAGGGTGAGTGTTCAATTCACGTTATTCAACGCGCCGCGCCGTCGGGGGCTCGGAACAACCTGTGGTTGTTCGATCGGGTATCGAACCCCTGGTCGACGATTCACCCTCCAGTGGTCCTTCACAGTGAACTTCAAAGGTCGGCCGGCTTGCTTGATTTATTCGGTGTCGGGTCTGGACCAATTCGTAGAGAGAAATCTATTTTGTTTACGGTATTAAAATCATAACAGTAGGTGATTACTTGATGACTCATGACTTCTATTCTTTGTGTTATCAATGTTTTAAATATCGCGTCAGTCAGAATCGTATGGAAAGTGAATTTTATTACGGTAGTAAGAAATTTAAAGAACTGATGGAACCAAGTACGGTTTCGTTAAATAAATTATCGCGATTTCGTGTAAACTTTGGGATGCTTATTCGAAGATCAACTGAAATGTAAATTTTCTTATCGTTGTAAACAGTTGAAGACATAGAAGTCACACGGAAAAATCGTAGGACAAGTGGTTGAATCTTTAAACGGTGAGATCGAATAATTAGTAGTTTCGAGTTAAATATCATTCTCAATCGTCTAATCGCATTAACAACGAGACATTCCAAGGTATTCTTGCGAAGTGACAGTTGTTGGCTGCCGACGGCTGCCGACTCCGATAGGGAGAGCTTCCTTTCAGAACCTAGTTGATTATGAACGGACAACAGTTTCCAGAGTGTGCCGAAAATATCGAGCGATTAAAATCAGGAACATAAACACTTCTTGTTTAATATTGTGGCTGTAACGACTGATCCGGTAGTCGAAGGAGTCCGGATTCGTTTTTAGATCGTCCCAACTGAAAGTTCCGCGTGTAGAAGTTAAGAGACGGACGATCGTGTCGCAGATATTCGATTCCCGAACCATATGTAACTCGTTTCACGCGTGTCCGGTCAGAAATTTACGTCTCAATAAACGGAAATTTGTTTGCCGCCGAATTTGTGGATACTAAACGGAGCGCCGGATTCTTGGCAGAGAGAGTGTTCGATAATTTCGACCGGTTCACCCGTGGCGTTTATACATTCTGAAAAATACTGCACGCTTTCCCGACGCCTCTGAAACGGTCGGCAAAGGTCTCGCGGAAATTTATACGGCCGTTAATTCCCTTTTATTCCGAAGTATCGAGGCGATTCGTATTAAAATCGTGATCGTAACTAACGTCGATTGGTCATAACGTTAACAAAATGATAAATCGTTGGCTATTAACGATACGTGTATCATTATTCGGGCTTCGATCGTTTCTGTCGCGTCGGGCAGAGAGCACTCGTAATTTCGGATTATCGTATTTAAATTAATTTTGTTCCTGTGACATTCGCGTTCCCCCGGCTCACTCAATAGTTTCGCTATTAAAATACATTATGTAGCGTCGTTGAACGAAGTGTCGGCACCGATCTGCTTCGAGCTCGATGATAAATACAAACGTTGTCACATTAGCGGAATCGTCGTTTATCCCCGCGACGTTTTAATTGTTCTCGTACGGAGCGTCTTTCGCGGTTCGTTCAACCGGGACATTCGAACCTAGTTCGACCGTGCGCGAGGCTTCATAACCAACGTTAATGGGTTGAATATCGTAACTCGATTTAACTGCGTGCATCCACGGACCTAGCGTCCCCCCGCACACAATAAAATAAACCAACAACTTCTTCACTTTTCAACGATCGCAGCCGACGATCTTCCGACGTGTCCCAGAAGAATCGAGCCAGTGTGCCGAAGTTCGACGAACGGCGGCCAAACATCGTTATCTTTTTTTTACAATGACAATAACGCCGATTCTAGCACCTGTCACGGCGCAGTCACGACCGTTTAATCGGCCCGATTGCGCACGCATGAAACGATCGACTGCTATCGAACCGGGCTTCGCTATCGCGGTTGCCGTAAAAAACGCGCGATTACCTGCAACAACATTATCTTTTCTTATTACGCCACCGAGAGCCAACGATCGAATACGTTTTGCCAGTCGAAATGGAATGTTCGCCCGCAAGTTTCCACGGGTTCGTACGAAGATCGCCGGCACAGTTTCCTCGGAGCGAGAACTCCGGCTCTTTTCTGGGGGAAACCGTCGATTTCACTTTTCGGGCGATTGCGGCAATTCAGACCGCAATTTTTTTTCGCCAAAGGCGGAAGCATTCGGGACGCAGAACTAGGCTGGCTACAAGGTCGTTCTCGTTCTCTCTCTCGTCCGTGGATCTCGGTTTCTCTTAATCCGTGACCATTTCCGGCAACACTCCGACCGCAATCCTTTTTCTGAAAAGTTTAGGTAGCCGGTGTTGCGTTCGACCCTCGGTTGCAGTCGCTTTTACCGGGTACAGAGGCAGAGAAGACCTTGGAGCAGTATCTTCTCGGGAAATCTTCAAGCTTTATTGCTGTCAATAAAATTAATTTCGTGCAGAGTGCATTAATTCTCCGGTGATGAGAATGCGAGGGGAAGGAGCATTGTTTCATGTTCGGTATTAAGATTGAATTCTCCCATAATCAAAATTGGCCGATTCAACTCGCAAAGGATTAATTGTCAGAGGATTATAAAATCGACGGTGCAAATTAGTGTAGTAAACTAGAAGTCGAAGCCTGAAAACTGTCTTTGAACCCTGTAATCGCGAGCGAATTTGATTTGTTATACCGGTGCTGAGAATTAGATTAAAAATCGTATAAGAAAAGAGACGGAAATTTAAAAAGAATAAGAATATTTAGTAGTAATAGTAGTAATAGTAATAGTAATTATAGTAATAGTAATAGTTTAGTAGTAATAGTAATATCGTGTTAGATTTTACAGAAATTTAAAACTGATTAGAATTAAAATTACTACTGTATTCAACAGTAGAAACAAGAAGTGGCAAATAAACCTAAATTAAAAACATACTTCGCTCGCTAAATTTTACAAAGTATTTAGAACGCGAATTCTCCGTTGCCCGCGGTTGAAGGGTTAATGATCAGAATCTGATAAAAACGCGAGATTGTTAAAAAATCACGGTTTACGTAGAAATTGACCTGAGAATTTAAGCAGAGCGGAAGGATAAGAGTGCGAGAAAGATCACGAAGGATTGGCACGTGCTCATTATACCGCGGCATTAGTGACAGGTGGGCGTAAAATTTGAATAGCAGGTGGAAAAGAAGGAAGCGCCGAAAGCGTCGCGGTTTCCATTGTGTGTGGACAGGGTTGCGTGCGACGACAATAATGAAGTCGCGCGTTTATGTTAATTGAGAAGTTAAATAGGAATAGGCGCATTAAACTCGCTGGTTGCACAGCTCTGCGACGACGGTGGAGTTAATGTTTCGTTTGGCTACGCGATAAGTGCTCGCCAGGTGATAATCTAACGTCTTAAATCAGCCCGTTCATATTTCACGTCTCGTTCTTGCACGATGCGTCGCGATCACACCGCCAAATCGGACCATTTCATTGCAACTCGCGTGGAACCCGTTTGCGACTCGTGCGAATGCGACTAAGTACACAGAAAATTGAACACAAAGGACTGTTAAAGTATCACGTCGAAGATGCAAACAGATTCAAATGTTTAGCGTAGTATTGTCTTAAAAGTTTAACGTGAACTGGAGGTCGTTCCTTTACAAGCATTACATTTTGTTGAAAATCACAGAAGATGCTTATGATTGTGCATTTATGGCAAAAATGGATGTATAAAATATATACGAGTCAAAGCTTCGGAAGAATTGAAAGATATTATGATATTCTTTGCAACTTGTTAAACTTATTAGAAGAAGTAATAAATCTGTAGGCAATACCTGCTTGTCGCAATTAATGCAATTTTCATTTTGCATAAAGACTGTCAGTCTACTTATGATGTAAACGTAGTATAAATTCTGGTATCAGATAATTGTGAATGATTTTAGACAAGATAAATCTACCAAACTTAAAAGTCACCATTTTGTCTTGAAAGAAGCTTGCAAAAATGTATAAATAACCTAGATTTCGTGGTAGAGTCGAATGGCACATTTAATAAAAACCGGTGCTAGGTTCTAGAGAAGTAACCGTTTTGTCAGGCAATAGGATCGCCGAAGAGATCAGTACGTTCGCGAATGGCGGATTCAAGGGAAGACGCAGGATTTCCAGCAGAGTTAACGTTTCGCCGAACGGTGCTCTTCAAAGATGAGAAAGTAGCAAAGGGATAAACTGATCAAACAAATCCACGGTTCAATAGGACGCCTCCGAAGGATCCGGTGTCACGGCACCGACACGAAATGTTTGACGCGGTGTTTAATAGATCGTAAAGGCCGTTTGAGTATCACGATAAATATAACAACTCTCGGTGTTCGAGTCTTAACGTTTTACGCTTGACCGCTGCGACGTGATACAGAATAATTCGGCTGAATCCACAGATGCATGACCGATTCTTCCGAAAATTTCGACTTTCCCCACCATCAGCCGTCTCTGATACAAATTAAACAACGACGATCGTTCGTTCAATTGTTGTCGGAATGATTCGAAGTCCTTTAGAAGGAGAAGATCATTTCGATCGACTATGATCCGCCGAGTGGCGAGCAGCTGGCCATGAGTCAGTTCTAAGAGTCGCCTCTGTTCACCGTTAATGGTGGTTTTTCCCGCTAATTAGCCCGGCTTGCTAATTGATGTCACCTCTCGCGCGTCATCGGTGCTAATAGAAAACTAATGACAACCGGAATCGCCGAGGCTACCGACAAACGATTGGATCGACGTGATTCTAGAGAATCCTTCTTCCCCGAGCAGAATAAAATCCAGTCGATAAAGATAATTAAGCAGAGGGGGGGGGGGCGGCTAAAGTAATCCGGAGTTCTTAAAAGCACTCCCGAATCGGATTGGAATATTTCGCGTGCCTGGCATTCCACGAGGATCCTCCATGAAAAAGATAAAGGAGAGGCAGGACAAGTATGTATACTAAAAGATCAAACGGAGTAGTCCAACAGCCGGAGGAGGTTTAGCATAATGTTAATCCGTCGGTTCCCGCCACGGGGGTGCATAATCTCGGCAAATTGAGGCGGCTCGCTCGCGTCCAGGTTTTCCTCGGGCATAACTCACGACGACACGCAAACGTCGTGAATTTCAATCTTTAAGGCCGTTTAATGCCCGCTTAAAAAAGCACAACGATCGGCCACTTGTAAATTATGCTGTACCGACGCGGCCGAGCGTGACTGTGTCCGTTCCTCTTTCGTTGTGTGCTCGTGCAGGAGGCCAAAAGGGGGCTGAGGGGCGCAACGGGGGATGCCGGTCGGGACCCGGGCTTTGGCTGGCTCCGAGAGATCGATTCCGTTCCCAGCGAGGTAACCTCCGCAGCCTGCTCTCCTGTACCGTCGTTTTCTCCTCTCTCCTTTTCTCTCTCCAACTCTAACTCTAACTCTTTCTCTCTCTCCATCGGCTCTCTCTTTCTCTCGTTTCGTCTCTTCCTCCACCTTCTTCCCTCTTCTTCCACGAATCTTTCTCTTTCTCCTCCCCTTACGTATGACCGCTCCCGGCGAACCCGACACGTTGCTCTTTCGTCCACCCGATCTTTTTCCAGAAATAGACGAGCACTATTTCGTGGGACTTGAAAGGGAACCGCGGAAATGCCACCAGAAATGGCCGCGAGCTTTTAAGACCTGGAATCTAGAAGAGCACAGTTGTGGAAGCTGCGCTCGATAAACAGGAATTTTAGGGCGCCCGCTTCTGAATTATTTCGGAATAGCGGCCACGTTTATGTCGGACTTTTTGGGTACTCGTGTGCTCGCACGTTCTTCAAGGTTCAAGTTCATACATTTCCTGTGTTTAGAGCCTGTCGCATGGTTCAGTTTGTCCGTTGGCACGTTTGTCGATGCGCGACTTTACACCCTAATCGATATTAACTTCAGATTTCTCGTCACGACTGTTTTGAAATTGTAGGATATTTTGAGCTTGAAAATAGTTTGATGAATTTGTTCAGAATGGCGAATTTACAAAGAAATACTGAATCAAATGAAACACTGGGGTAAAAAGTAGGATCTTCTGTGTAACTATTTCTGAACATCGCACAAGATGAAATCGAGTGACAAGCTTTGGAATTATTGTGCTTAATTCATGTATACATACCGGACTCGTCAAAATGGCGGATCGAATGATTTCTACACACGAGTGGGTTAGAATTATAGTGACGTAAGTCATATTATCCTTATTGTGAGAATCAAGGTGTGGTAAGTATTATATACTAACATGTGTATTACTTGCTGACGAAATTTATTGTTACGTAATTTAGAGTTATGTTAATTTATAGTACCTTTACACCTTATTTCAATTATCTTTTTAACATTTTGGCATGTATAGATTACACATTAACCCCTTCGCGATGGCATACGTATGAAATACGGTCCTGTATTTTTCATTCGTTGACATGAAAATAACGTTATAATCTAAATAACATTAACGCAATAATAAAAAATGATGAAGTATTTGTTATAATTACATGATAAAATTGCAATAGATTATTTTGGGCACAACTAGGTTTCCTCATATAGGGGGTGGGGATCGGAGGACCGCTATGATTCTAATCCACTCAAATATTGATCATTGAGTTCTAAAAAATGCTTTTGCGGGAGACTGTTAAATAAATTTAGACACGAGATAAAATCCTATTACATAGAAAAACTGAGGAATTCGCCGAAGAATGTGTGATATTACAGTGAACCATAGATTCAGTGGCTGCGAATAGAAAGCGATATCTTCGATATTGGTAACATTGAAGCGAGCGCGTTTTCTCGAGGGTATCGAGAAGAAATTCGTTGAATAGCGATGGCCGCAGCTGAACGGAGTGTTTTAATGATACGCGTGTAGCTCGTATAGCTCGTGTAGCACAATTGGATACGTAGGCGCGGCCCGTGACATGAGACAGAACTGGCTCGTATTTTATTCCAAGTGTCAAACCCCTTGCGAGCTCGAACTCTGCGTGAGAGCGTCCTGTCCGCCCGAAAAGGGGATACAGGAGAAAAAAGAGGAGCTCCGTGTATCGGCGATGGCGCGAACAATAAAGCCAGCCAGGGATGGAGGATCGAGGAACGCTGGTCCTCTCGGCGTGTCTGATTCTGTATTAAAAATAGAACGCGATGCTACGTCGCCGTGGATCTCCAATCCGAAATAACATAGAAGCTTTAAAAATAATTAGGAATTCTATTTCGTCGGAGACAATATTCGAAGGCTACATTCTGCAACTGTTATTCAAAGTAAAAAGAAATTCACGTTCTCGCAGAGATATTGAGAAGCACGTAGAGAAATAATTCATAATTGGATGCAAACAATTTTTATTGTGCGTTCACAGGCCATTGATAATAAATTCTGTTCAATAAATCCCGAAGCTTTGCACCGAGGAGAATGTTTAGTAATCTGACTTCCGAACTCTGGTTAACCAGAATTTATGCAGCCCCGAAATTACTAAAATAATAGGAAAATCTGCTCAATGAAATTAGAGGGAAGCGTCCGCAGATCTTACTCGGAGTCGACGCGATCTCATGCAGTAGTGGATGCATAAAAAATCGTAATAAAGTCGAAACGACTGGATTATTAATTTAGAAACAAAGGCGGTGGCGTTGCGAGGATCCCAGACATTAATGGCGGCGGTGGTTGAAATCGTTTCTTTGTAAACCACACCCCGTGAGTCAAGGAACGCTCGCGACCTCTTTAACATGGGCTGGGTTTTCAGGGCTTGGAGGGTTGTTCAGAACAGATGCGACTTTTTAAAAATTGGTCAAGCGTGGAGAAAGGTCGCCACACCAATCACGTACCACCGCATTTAAGTGCAGGAATTTTCGTGGGGACTTGAACAAATTTTAATGGTGGCGGCTGGCAGGGTTCCACTTGTCGGTTTTAAGAACGTTCGCTTGTGTCTTTATGTTGTAAAATGTTGCTTTCATTCAGAATGCTCGATCGTTAAAGCGCACTTTTCACTCCACTGACGCAATCCAGCTACACCGTCGCTTATTTCTTTATAATACGTGTCACCGTTGCGTGACGTCATTGTTAAAATTGTTGTACATTTTAGCCGGCTGCGAGACTGTTTTATTTGCTGGGGTAGTAATGGAGTGAACGTTTATGTGCAGTTCGTAACGAACTCTACTTGCTCCTAAAGCAACCAGTTCGAAATTACGTAAAGAGCTGCGGCCGGAGGAAACAATTTTCGCAGTGACTTTGTTTTAAAATTGAAATTTTAATAAATAAATAAATGCCATAATTCCTAAGCTCGGAATGTACAGCAGAAATGAAATTGTTTAAACTTTACCCACTATTGCCGGTCTGTGAGACCGCTATTAATTACTTATTCATCTATGATAAGAGTACAATAGCAAGAAAAATTGTAGAAAATTAGTTCCCTTCATCATTGATGTACAACATTATTTACCACTTTATTGGAGTAATAATGCAATAAACATTAGCGTACTGGGAAACCGCTCACAATGGTTACGTAAATTTTAATAGATGTAGCAGTTAAGGGTTAAAACTATTTAGATACTAAGTTGAGAAGCTAAAGGTACGGATCTCCTACATAAAAATATAAATCCAAAAAACCCGAGAAAATTGAAAATTACTAAACGAAACCAATAAAGCAAATGTTTCTAGCGTCTAAAATTCAACGATAACGAAGTGTACAAATTATCAGGACCAACCTTGTCGCGGTGGTAGGTTCTCCAGCGGTTGCAGCGGATGGTTTTCGGTTCACCCGGTAGACGGAGTCGATGGGAAGACCGTAGTGGGGGGTTCTGATGGTTCGCCGAGTCGCGCCGAAGCAAAAGGTTGCTGGACCAGGAACCGTGTGAACGGTGGGGGCACGGGATCCATGGTGGGGATCCATGATCCAAGAGCGGTTCCATGGTTCTCTGGGCACCGGAGGGGGCTGAAGCTCAGCAATCGCTCGTCGGTAGGACGTGTTGGTAGGGGTTGAAGGGTGGGGCGAGCAATCTGCGCGGTCGAACAACTGGTTCAGTGCGCGGCACGTCCCATCCAGAAACCATGAGCCCGGTTTCTCCAACGTGGTCCATTATTATGCGGTCGAAAAGTAGCGACGGAGTACATTGTCGGCGATACGCAGGCGCGCACCTTTTCCTTTTTTGATCCAGGCTCTACCTAGGACTTGGTTCCCTTTTTTCCCGCGCGTCGATCCGAAAACTCACCCCTTGGACTCCGACGATCCGCTTTCATCATCGTCATCCCCTTTCGCCGCCTTCGCACGGGCGAGGCTTTCCTCTGTTCTTCGGATAGTTCGGGTTCTTCGTTGATCTCCAGTTCGGGTTTCGGTTTCGAGTGAGTGCCGCGAAAGTTGCTCAGTGATCATGGAAAGGTGGTTGAACGATACCGAACGATAGCGTCATGTAGGTCCACCCAGTCGGTGGCTAGCCTTCGGTTTTGTCTGTTCGACGTGAAATGGCCGGGACGGAAGTGTGAGTGAGAGCTAACCCCTGTTTCCGGTGACGTCTGGCTTCGCCGGTCCTCGTGGATCAACGACGCCGGATTCCACCCCCTCGAGCTGCCGACGGACCTGCTGGCCAAGGATCGAGCCTTAAGGTAACCAACTTTTACCTGGATTCGACGGTCTTTTTAATTGGCTAGCTAGTTAAGGAGTAGCTAAGTCTATAGACGGGAGATTTTCAAATATAACTTCACGAAGAAACTGCTTAGGAATTTAGGATGTAGACTTATCACTGTTTGAAGAGGATCCAGGACTTAGGGGGTGAGAATATTAGGTGTGAGAACATAGGAGGTGATTTAAAATCAGTAACGAGGTTGTTTCGATACAGACGATCTGTCTCTCTTTGCAATTATTTTACTTTTAATTGGGGGTCGCATGAGGGTTTTAAATCGATACGGAGAATTTGTTAGGATAAATACTAAATTTTAAACATACCGTAACCTGACTGTGTTTTCCAAATTTTTCTTATATAAAATTAGGTATTTAGTTCGCAGTTCATTAGTTAAGGGATGATTTGAATATCGCATTGTTTCTCGTAAATTCTACTGTCTAAAGTGAACATATCCGACCACGCCATGAAACTTTCGTTTTCTTTGAGGTACAATAGCATTTCCACTGAAGTAAACACATTTTGATTCTATTCTACTTCTCAGTTAAAAAATCTAAAGACGCGAAGCTTACCCAGGAGCAAACGATCTCCTATCTTGCAATCTTCTCTGAAATTGCCAAGAATGCATTCTCCAAACAACCAGTCTCCTATCAAGCCAAGTTCTGTTACACACTTACTAACAGTTAACGGTAACAGCTAATCGAGAAATTCCAAAGCCAAATATTTGGGATGGTACAAACGAGTGGTTCGCCAAACCGGGTGGTCAAATCCCAAAAACAATTGGAATTCGCAACGAACAGAGACGGCGGAATTTTCAAATCAATTTTCCCGCAGGTGCTAATGAGCAGAATTAGCAAAATACGCGTTTCCTAAGTCGCTAATTACGAAAGAGGAAAGGCCGATTGTTTAAAGTTGCAGCGGCGACCCTGGAAAGTTGACAAACTGGTCGGCGAGTCGACGGAACGTACGCGCCACGTGTCCGCGCCCCATACAATGTAATCGTATCATTAACGGAGGGGCCGTTGATAATTTCTACGAAGGTGCGAATTCTAACGCCAACAACGCCGGATGTACCCACGGCCTGGGAAGGTCGTGAGCAAGATTGACCGATCCCAAAGCGTGTGGCCGGCCGCTGCACCGCGCCGTTAGGCTTTCTCATTAGATCGTTTGCTTTAGCAATTAGGGAACAGTTCCGGAGATAGGATAGAGTCACTGTGCAAACCGTCCTCCTCGGATCTCTATACATAACGGAACGTGCTTTTTCCACGATCCGCCGACACTCTCACGCAACGGATGGCCGTCGCTTTTCGAAAATATGTCGCCAGACCGGAAGTGTTCTTCATTTGGAATTGTTCTACGATCCGCGCACAGAATTTTCGTCTAACGTTTCTCTTGGTTAAATTGGAGATTAGATTAGATACGAAGATACGAGAGTGAGAATCGTGTGTCCGAACATCGTGTGAAATGTTTCATTTGTTTGTAGGAACGCGTATTCGTTTGACAACAAATCAAAGGTGTTTGTTAGCGGTAGAATTCATATTTCGTGACAGGAAACAGAATGATCATACTACTCGATCCAATATGGCTGACTAAAGCAAATTAGAGTAGGGAGAACTCTTTGGACCAGCGAATGTTACTGATTAATTTCTGACGCTGATGTTGGCGTATTTTAAGAGGGTCGTGCGCTTTATAAGAATAATGATAATAATTAAGGTAAACGTAATAGATCGCTATTAGACTGCGGCTTCGGTAGTCAAAACTGACTGTGTGAATTGCAAGATGTACCAGTCAAGTGCAATCTTGTTTCTCTCTTAAATCGTTTCAATAAATTGTAATTAACAAGTCAACACTTTCAGTTCCTTTTCATTTGTTCACCTGTACATTATTCTCACAAATATCTAAACTTCCGAGTCTACTTATAAGTGATAGAAACAACAATCACAGAGACGATTCTACACTGAATCCATGCGGTATGTAATTGAGCCTACGATAACTATAGACAGTAAACGGTAGAAGAACGAATACAGGAATATTGTGAATAAACTACGCAGAGAACGCAGTGGAATAAGAATTTCATAGGCAGACCGCGACTTCCCGCGCGTTCGCCGCAGGAAAAATATCGAATCGAGTGTAATAAACACGCCAAAACTCGTTTCCCTCGACTGGTTCTAACTAATAGTCTCGAACAAGACCGACTACGAGCTCGTTGCATCGGTGCACGGACAGGTGCATTGAAAAGAAGTTCTCGAGGCAAAGAAAGCTCCACCGCGGTTCAGAAACTGGTTCCCCGACGAACGTGGCACTTTCTCGCGGCAATTACGAGCGGCTAAATACGTAATTATGATTCGGCATTACGCAAGCCGAGCCCGATCGTCCGCGGCGAAGGATTTACGGCTCTGGCCGGGCGCTCGACGCGAAATTCGCAATAATAATTAATCGATGCCAGGCGAAAAGGAAAAAGTAATCGTCTGACCTTCCCCGACGGAATTGCCGTCGAGAAACCCAGCGACGCTCGCCGCCATATTCACGGACTTTATTGCCCCGTGACGTCAGCCCGTTGCTTCTGCTTATCTCGGGAACCGTATCTTCGCTTTTTTCTCTCCCTCTCTCTCTCTCTCTTTTCCTCCTTCTCTCTCGTACCTCCGAGTCTCGTTTCGCTCGGGTCTCTCGTTATCAACGACGCCGATAGATTCGGCAAGCCGCGCGAGCATTTATAAACCGGAATGCATGAAATCTTTATTGCCGGTGCCGCGCGGTGCAATAAATGATGCACTGCTTCGTGACGGGGATTATCTCCGATCGTTACACGCGAGCCCAACAGATACGCCGTTCGATGACTATGCTCGGTTGCCAGCAGAGTTTCTCCCTTATTTCCCTCTCTCTCTCTCTTGCACTCTTGCTCTTTTGCTCTTTGCCGCACTGTTACCTGCTTTCCGAAACCGATAATGCTCGTTATCGGCGAACACGACCGACTATAGGTGCGCCGACGGTGTATTCATAAACGCCGAGGCCGATAGCGGCCGGTTTTCTCATCTCGAACCCTTAGCACGAGTCTACTTCGGTGCACTTTGTTCGAGACGCTACCGTGGAGCGGAAACGATTAGGGCTCTGCTGGGACTGACCTCTTCTTTGAAGTCCCTTCAAACGCTGTGAAGTGGTAGAGTGCTTGGAAGTAGCATATTTAGTTGCAAGATGCGAGATCTTTATCATGCGCACATCTGTTCATTTTCTTTTAGGTTTGGGCATAGGGTGAAGTTGCCTAATATGAGATCCTAGGTTATTTCCGGTATAGATGTCCTAATTATATTTGTAAAATATGTTGCGGGAAGTTCGTTGAATGAGTTCGATTATATCACGAATATCTTAAAAATGATTAGTGTTCAGTTATTTTCAGAAATACTATCGTACAGTGCGTTCGGTCAAGTTTAAAAGGGCAATAGAAACAAATTTCCTGAGAAAAGCAAATTGAGTCCCGTATCAGGAATTCATTTTTCAAATCTGTGAATTTGTATACTTCGCGTTTTTCCTTTATGACGAAGAAGTGGAATATTTTTCTGTATTTTCCAGTAGATCGTAAGAATATATGTACTAGTTTTTAAACGTGTCTACTTTCAATAAAAGTGATTTTGAACAGAAGGTATGATTTACAAAAAGGGGGTGCTATGTTGGGTGCCTTTACTCTATTTTGGGGATTTTCAAAGCATTGGCAATTCTTGTAGGACGTCAGGATTTTTTGTATGTTCCACAGAAATGATAAAAGCACTGAAAATAGACGTCAATTGTGGCTGATGTACAGCTTGCCTTTTTGTGGATCGGCCACCGAAACTCTAATTGTCGTTTTGTCCGCGTCTTCTTTGTAGTCCGAAATGTCACATCTCTTGACTTCCGACCTTCTCAATTATCGTAGGAAAGTGACGGTTTCATTGGTAACGTAATAGACGTAGGACCACATTTGTCAAGGACAATTATGGTATCGCATAGCGACTAGTGTGAAGGACAGAGTTAAACAGTTTTTGTGATGTCGCAGATCAGTGAACGAAATTCTTTAAACATTAATTTTTGTCACTTTGCTTATCAGACATTGCCTCTGTTAAGCCTGCGAATGCAAGCACAGGTGTAAGTAGAAGCGATTAAGTGGGATTTAGAAAAGTTGAAGGAGCAGTTACTACGGTTTTGTGGAAGTTTTCATAGTAATGGTTTGGCGATCAACGCGTCAAAAGTTTAAACATTAACGAGGAAGGAATGGCACGGTACACGGAAGCGAGGGAAGTAAATAACATTCGGGCCAGTTAAAGTTAATTTGACGTCTTCATTGTGTTTGCATAATCCGGCACGAGGGTTAGAAGACAGTTCATAGGAAAGTAACGCGGCCGAGCGAACGACTGCCCGCAATTTGTTTACTCTGCTATTTTTCCGACGTTAAGTGGCCGGATGATTTGTGTATATACACGGTGTTCCGTTTAGTATTGGTAATATATTTGTAGCCTCAATCTCCTATAGGGTCATTCGCGGGGATTTAAAGTCAATAATCTTGTTACAACTCACTACCGTTCACTTTTAAGAGAACGGTATACATAACTCCGTGGGTAAGAGACACGATAAACCTTAAGTGTCGGTTTGCACGGTAATTCCTTCGTCCGTAACCATTATGAACGGTCGTTATCGCATTACCTATTGACCTTATGAACAGGTGAACGATGATTCTTGTTTCTCGTTCGCGAAACTCGAGTGTCGCGTAAATGGAACACAACACGGGGCGTGCTAACTGCACGCTTGCGTCACTGCTACCTTTTTATTTCCTGCGGTGACGTGCCATCATGTGTTCGATTGCACTCCTTAAATCCGTGACCATCGTTCGATACCTTATCATTCGTTATCGTACCACGGATACTTCGAATAAGATAAATTCTTACTTAGGAGCTTCAGGAAACTGTACAACAGATCATGTACAATAAAATTTCTTTCACTCTCTGTTGCGTAAGGAGACGCGAAAATGATATCATTGTATTTATCATGCGTCAGAAAACGCTAAGGAGTTTACGACAAAAGAGCAATTAAAGATCGGTAGACGAGTGCTGCTAGGCGTGTCTGCGCACGGTCGTCCTTTTCTACTTTCGCCAGTGATAGATATCTCTGCGAACATTAGTTTGAACAGACTTCACAGCCAGATACAGGATTCAAAATAGCAATTTACACAGTTCGTGCTATTAAGAATTGATCAAGATTTGAATCCGAAGAATGTATAAGATTCGCTCGAAGATTAAACATCAATTTTCTTGAGAACCGATCCTAGCACGCTGCAAACCGTGACTTTGTTTGTGTTTTAATCATGTAAATGTTTGCGGCTTAATGGGTTTTATTAGATTGTTTAGGTATTTTAAGAGGGATTTCGGATTTGTCCATGATAAGCTGCGTATGGTGGCACGGTTGGACGCGGAACGTCTTTTCGGAACGCCGTGAATGAATTAAGTATTGACTGAGCAAATGCAGTCGTCGATACTTAAAGCCTTTTACGACTGTTTTCCTTTGCGTTTAGGATGCACGAAACGCCACGGTTTGCGTAAGGATCTTTCGGGACCGACTTTTACGGCGGACGACAAACAGGTATATTACTTGCCCACATAGTTCACACACCGGGAGTTCATGATTTTATGAATCCGAGGCCTGCGTTGTCAGGCCTACTGTTACACCTTTAATTGCTCGTAAATCCTCTATACGAGACAATTAATCTGTATGTGTAACATTTCCTCATAAAACAGGATATTAGCGTTGGGAAGAATAGTATGCAAAGACGGGGATTAAGTGCTTCCCTGTGAGTTATGCCTAATAAATCAAATGTGTGCTTTTGTCTACAATGCAACCATTTTGTATTTTGTGGTCGGCCCCCGTAACGACAACCGTAATTGGTGTCCGCTAAAAAGTGTGCGAAACAACAAGTGTTTACGATTGTTTTATTGTGTCGTGTTCACGTATAGTTTTCACACAGAGCGGAGAAAATTTACTACGGTTTAGTGGCCTCATTAATGGCGAAAATAGCTGACCATCTATTGGTACACCAACAATTTCTCCGAAAAGCGAGACATCATAATTTTGTACAATTATACCAAGTAATATATATATATTTATATAGTAATATATATTAAATAATAATATAGTAATATACAGGGTGTCCCACAATTATTTTAACAGCCGAAAATGAGGGGTAGCTGAGGTCATTTGAAGTAACTTTTTCCTTTGCGAAAATGCAATCCGCGGCTTTGTTTACGAGTTATTAACGAAAAACACTGGCCAATGAGAGGTGACGGTGCGAGAGAGAGGGTCCGCGAGAGAGTCCGCAGCACGAGGCTTTGACAGAAGGTCGGGACGGGCTCGAGCCGCGTTCGAAGTATTGAACAAGTCACGAAGCGAGAACTTTCCGGATTTTTTTAACTACATAACAGTGATATTTTTAAGAAAAACGCTGTTCACCTTTACTTTAGAACGTCTGAAGAATATTCACTAATTTTTCGGACTCGAAATAATATGTAGTTTAACCGTGACAGTCGTTTTAATTTTCTGGTGTGCATGACACCTTATGTGTACCATATGAAATTTTTATGCAAGGTGTACAGTGAAGATTAACAAAGTTCGTAAATGATATTTTAATTTAAATAATTCCGTGTACGAACAGAATTCAACGAATGATTCGCAAAGCTGATTTAATAATAAATAATCGCGTTAAGGTACGTAAAGGATTTGTTTTTTAGAGAAATATGAAAAATATTATCGATAAGAAACTCACCCATTTAGTTGAGGATGCATTTGCTGACTCGTACGTACTGACCTCGTACAACGAACAGCTGATCCCAGGTCGATGACCGCAACATTCGAGGGATACTGTCGGTGGAACCTCTGCTATGGTTATTTGCGAAGTTCACTTACACTGCACTGTCACCAAACACTGATCAGTTATTTAATCACTGATAATCCGAATCACTTGTGGATATTTAAGAAAGATCACTGAGACTCGTTCGCGGATAATCGTTTATTCGACGCGTTCGTTCGGAAGTCGACGTTTCACTGCCGAAAAATTCAGGCCTTGACTGTGGGTCCTTGTTGTTCTTCGTTCGGCCGTCCGAGGAAATGACACTCGATACCATTTTCTTCGCACGGCCATTAATTACGTTCTAAGAGCGCAGGGTGACAGCGGGTCGGACACAGTTTACGTCTCGGCATATCTTGTTTATTTCATTTGGCGGTACCCTGCGCTTCGAAGAAAATAGTATCGGCTGTTATTTCCTCGGACGGCCGAAAGACGAACGACAAGGGCCCACGGTCGAGGCCTCGATTTTTTGGCAGTGAAACGTCGACTTCCGAACGAACGCGTCGAATAAACGATTATCCGCGAACGAGTCTCAGTGATCTTTCTTAAATATCCACAAGTGATTCGGATTATCAGTGATTAATTAAGTGATCAGTGTTTAGTGACAGTGCAGTGAAAGATCAACTGTACGTTGTACAAGGTCAGTGCCCTTCGACATCATGAATTTCAGCCAGCAAATGCATCCTCAACTAAATGGGTGAGTTTCTTACTGATAATATTTTTCATATCTCTCTAATAAACAAATCCTTTACGTCCCATATTTATTATTAAATCAGCTTTGCAAATCATTCGTTAATCTTCATTGTACACCTTGCATAAAAATTTCATATGGTACACACGAGGTGTCATGCACACCAGAAAATTAAAACAGCTGTCACGGTTAAACTTCATATTATTTCTGGTCCGAAAAATTAGTAAATATTCTTCAGACGTTCTAAAGTAAAGGTGAACAGCGTTTTTCTTAAAAATATCACTGTTATGTAGTTAAAAAAATCCGGAAAGTTCTCGCTTCGTGACTTGTTCAATACTTCGAACGCGGCTCGAGTCCGTCCCGACCTTCTGTCAAAGCCTCGTGCTGCGGACTCTCTCGCGGACCCTCTCTCTCGCACCGTCACCTCTCATTGGCCAGTGTTTTTCGTTAATAACTCGTAAACAAAGCCGCGGATTGCATTTTCGCAAAGGAAAAAGTTACTTCATATGACCTCAGCTACCCCTCATTTTCGGCTGTTAAAATAATTGTGGGACACCCTGTATATTATTACCAAGTAATAAAAACTAGCTACTGTATTTTTGACTAATTCAAACATTTCTAAATCATTAATCGATATTATAAAGCAATCAATAGATCTCTGTGCATTTATTCAGCAAAATTCTCAAAGTAAAAAATAATCAGTGCATCAACAAAAATGGATTTACAATTTTCTCATTTGCCTTGTAACGAATGCTTTAAGATAAATAGTTTCCTCGATCAATTATATAATTAGACAGCGGATTTCACGAATTTACAACAAAACTGTTGAACGATTAACATACTATAAGGCTGCTGTTACATTATTTTCGATTGAACACATTAAGAAAGAAAAGAAATTCTCATTTTACCGTAGTTCGCCGCAATTTATATTTTGCACAACGATCCGCAGTCCAATTATAATGCACAAGAAAATAACATATCATTATTACCTTGTAAATCGATAAAGTTACACTATTCGAAGGCATCGGGCTGCAAGAACGACGGGGACGTCCCACGGTAACGGCCATCTTGAAATCCATGATGGCCGCCTTGATTTTTCGTGGCGGCGTCATGGCAACCCGCCGATAGCTCCAATGACGCTTCGTTCTCCCTTCCACCAACCGATTACATATCCGACTGGCTTATCCCTCTCCTCACCGTGCGGCTTTCGAACCAGTGATAGCTCACCTTAAGGCGGCCATCATGGATCGGTTGCGCGCGCAGCCAACCTCCGTTGCCCCGGGATACGTGTCGGTTCCACGGTGCGCGAGGGTGTGCTCGAAACTTTTAAAAGAAACAAGTTGATTCCGAACTGGAAAAGCCGCCCGGACGAGCACAATGACTCGAATTTCGATGGAGTTGAGAAGTGTGGATGACAGGTAATGTGCGTCAGTTGTTTCACGTAATTTTACAATGTTGCAAGTCGAGCTCCTGCGATGTAACCACATATAGGAATATGGCGAAACAAAGATTCGTTGGAAAAATTATGATATATATATATTTACATACGCAAGCCACGTTATAGCAATACTGATTTCTGTACTTATTTCAGATTTATGTACATATTTCAGTGTACGAAGGGTTTCTTGCATTGAGCAATAACTATGAGTTAATTGTTTAATTAATGGCGACATAGTTGACAAAGGTTGTTCGTAGTGCTGTGTATGTTCGATTATGGGGTTACTCTGTTAAACTGGAACTAATGGGTCTTGTCTAGGTTGACAGTGATCATTGTTTGAGCAGATCTATTAACTACTTTTCAACTGTTAACACAGTCGACAGAAAAGTAACATAAGCTTATGCATAATCTTGTTTATGCAGTCAGTTCTGAAATACTCCACTTTTATGGGGTTCTTGTGGGTCGATATTACAGAGCTCTGAGATATCAACGACCAGAAACATTCCAGAAATCAAATATGAATTTTTGTAGTTTACATTTTATTACGTGCAAGTTTTAATTGCGACGGTAATATTAAAAGAATTAATAGAAGGGATTGCAAAATTCATGGATATTATCTACTCTTGATACATCGTTACCTTCAACTGTTCCAGAATTTTTTGATAAATGTATATAATACCTCGAATAAATATTCTGTGATCAGTATATGAAATAATTGATTGCTAAACTAAAATTGTTAAGTTTGTACCGTAAGAATATATTGTAAAATAAATGAAAAAGATTGAATTACTGATAGTCGAGGTAGAATATGGTAACTCACGCTTTAATTCAATGATGGTAAGGTAGAGCGAATTCCTTGGGTGCATGTATCGGCAGCAGGAGAGACCTTGATACCGACTGCACAGTTAGGGATAGTTATGGTGTCTGCCACCAGTCGTCCTATGGGGTTTTATGTGCATGACTGTGGGGGTTGTTGCTACCCTCCACATACACATACGACACTTGTATTTAATCGTGTACACTAATTACAAATGATAAAAATATTATATAAGTTACACTCGTATTTTGGCTTCATTTTGGCTTTTGAACAAATTCTTGCGATTGTTTAGAACTATCTCCAAGTGACGTTCACGAGATCTTATTAGTTTATAAAACGGCACAATTATTACCAAATTCTTAAATTTTAATCTACTATCTATCTATCTAATATAACAACTTTCCTTGAAGCTAGATTTTCAAAGAAAATATAAAAATAAGGGAGCATGGAAACGATTTTTTCAAATTTCCCGGATTCTCCATTGCCACGATTCAAATTCCACTTCCCAAAAATGTAGGCAATACGTGAAAAATTCTAGAATAAATGTTGTACAGGTACATAACTTTCGTCAATGTTGAATCATGGCTATATATTCAATGGAAGCAAGCTACAAGGCAGCAGCGGCCATCGATTTCTGGTTACTTTGCAGACGCATGCGTGGTTAGGCTCGCCTCTCCTCCATTTGCGGCTCTCGTTCCCTCATCCTAACCAATCTTCTTCCCACCGCACGCCGTTAGAACGAACTTGCTCGGTGCGATCAGTCGCTGTCGACTGAATTATGGTGGCCTCGATGGTGTCCTGATCAGCGATTAGATCCATCGTAGGATTAAACTGTGAAACGGGATTGTTACGACCGTGGATTTAGAGAGAATCTGATTGCTTGGATCTTCTAGGACCAATGCATAACTATGTTTCCGTATCTACGTGAACTCTGATCTTGATAGTTGTAACAGTTTGACCATTTATGAATTATCGTCTGGAGTAATTAATCAGCCGCTGAGCACGCTCGAATATCTTGAACTACATCTACCCTTGATCATCTACGTTCTAATACTCAAAAGAATAAGCAACATGTATTTTTTTATATTGACGGTAAATTCCAATTCTCGTCGCACGCTAAATTTTTGGGGGTGGATTTTTCACCGCTTTATACCGAATTACCGATGATAGAAGAAAAACATTTACCTGGTGTGATTCGCGTTAGTCTTTCGAATATTAGAACTCTCAAACTACAAACCTAAAAGAAATTTAGTAATTTCCAAGGAGGTCTGATTGTGAATTTTCCAGTCGAATACTGGACCACTGTAACGAAAATCGCACCCCGAGGGCCGAGTCCCTCGGAATTCGCATATTAAGTTCCGGCGTCGCCCCTGAAAATTTTGTCGAACACTTATTCAGGCCAGGGATTGGGTTCGTCCCCCAAGTAATCCCATTATCCATCTATCTTTATTCACCGCCGCCTGGTGGCTGGTCGCAAAGAGAAGCTAGCGACTGGTCTAGCAAGCAAAAGAGAACCGAGTAACGGAGACGGTAAAGGATCGAGGCATCGTGGCAGAGGATGGTAAAGAGGGAGGATGGAAGGGGGAGAAAGAGAGAGAGAAGATTAAGGGGTTGAGAGGATAGGAGGAGGCTTGGTCGAGTTTTACGAACGCGCAGAGATCTCCTCATCAGGCTTCTGCAAGCTCCCGCAGGATCCCGAATCCGACCTTGTGTGGGTGCTGGAAATTGCGGAGAGGGTTCATGGGTGTGGGAGGAGGGCGGGCTGGTCGGCACACAAATGAGGCAGCTTGATTCCAATTATTCAGTAAATTAAATACGAGAGAGGGGGCGGCCTTTACGGGCGTTCCCGCGAGGACTGCCGGCGTTATTGTACCGAAGGGTGGTTTTGATGGGGTTGCCCGTAGAAAGGGTTGAAACCACACGCTGCCATTGTATCGTGTCGTAGGGGTTCACGGGCCGAGCCCCTGTTATCTACAGTTAATACCGGGTCTCAGGGGTGGGCGAGCTAGAGGATCTGCGACATTTTCGATCGGGGTGCGCGCTTCATCCCCGAAGCTCGGGGGGTTGGAACCATGTAGCCATGATGTTTAAAATTAAATGGTGCTCGAGGGTCGGCGAGCTGATCCGATTTTCGAGCGTTTTCTGCGCGAGTTACAGTACCTACTTTTATGCTGGCTGCACGGCGGGTCCAGAGATTGAGTTGCATAAAAAATGCGATAGGGGTGTAGACACCGGCATTTTCTCAGTTATAGCGGTTTCGAAAGAGGGTTCGCTGTCTGAATTAAATATTTCGCTGCTCCATTTGTTCGCGAATGGTTCCGTACAGCTGCGGTTGTTAGTCTTCGGCCAACAACTCGCTACGTTTGTGTAGATTGGCTCATCTTCGAGGGTATTCCGGGCTCGTTAGCAGTCAAACGAGTTCCGGCTTCGAAACAAGAATATTAGTTGGTGTTCGGCGCAATCAATTTTATCGTAACCTTAATTCTTCAACTTTTTAACGATCTCTACTCTGTTAACATTACCAGCGACGCGGGCTTGTCACGCGATCGTTATTTTTCACAATGTGCTTGCTGCTAGAAATCTAGATGGCACCAATTTGCCAAGCATGTCTGTTGTGCTTCGCTGAATATCGAGCACCGGAAGACATTCCTGCTGTTTTATGGGACAAACTTCGAACAACCATTACCCACGTCCAATTGCGATTTAATTTTACACCTTTTTCCGACCTTTTACAAACTCCGGCATAAAAATCTGCAGCCTCGTTACACCGTAATGTATTCATTAGGGCCTTAACTCCGAACTCAGCGGTCTTTGGCGACTTTCGATCCTTTTAGCTGGCTTTCATGGTAGTAAACGCCTTAGTAGAACCGTTTTCCCACTGCAAAACGAGTGTAATTGTTATTTACACAAGAATGTCCGTAGAATCGACGAGGCGATGAACTCATTGAACAACAGGCAATTACTCATTGAACAACAGTGTCTATTTTTTTATTGTAGTTATTTTACTCAGTAAGATATTTTTAGGGGAGCAATTATTAGACAGCGGATCTTTATGTAAAATGAAAATTGTCTACCTCGATTGTAATAAACAGAAACCGAATAAAAATATATTTCATCTGTTAATGAATTTAGCAAGTTGAAAATAATACAACAGTATTGTTTGTAAATTCTACATCGTTCTGTGTTTCATCTCATCATTTTTCTGATAAATGCATAAAATCCGCTGTCCAGTAATTACCGTTGAAAGAACTATGAAAAGAGACCTGTACGGAAGTTTATTTCTTCAGGACTGTAATATTTTCTGGGCGGTAAGAAAATTTCCTTCGGAAACAGTGTCCATCGCGGACAATAAACTCGATGAAATCCGGGGGTCGTCAGCTGCTGCTGATTTTTTCTGCGGCCAGTGACGTCTTCCTCCGATTATACAGAAGTACCATGGATCACCGGTTAGCTTCTTTAATTCGTATTTTCTTTGGGGACCCCGCTTCGTCTTTTACGACCGCGTATTTCTCCTCCCTATCTCACGGTTAGGAGGCGAGCCGAGTTTTCCCCCCTCTCCTTTTCCCTCCCGGGTCTCTCTCCGCGGCGTTGACCATTTCCCTTTTTCTCTCTTTTTACCCTTTTTCTTTATTTCTACTCTGCCCTCCCTTTCTCCCTCTTTCTCTCTCTCTCTCTCTTTTCCTCGTCTCTCTTATTCTCCGTTCTCTTTCCCAATTCCACTCGCGTCTCCACCTTCTTATCCTCGAACGCCCTTTCTCGATTCCACCGACCTCCCCGCTGCTCCCCACCTTGATTCCCAATCCCTTTTCGCTGTTTCTCGGGCTCAACGATTCCACGGTCAGGTATCTCGGTGACGACCAAGGTGAGATGATGTGCCTCCTCAGGGGTTGAATGACGCGGACGAGATACGAATATCGCTGAGACGTCGAAAAGTTCCTCCTTCACAGACGACTCGATATCTCGAGGGTAGGTTCGTGCGGTTGCTGAATCATTTTTCTCGTGACTCATGACTCGGCAACGTGCCGCTGGCTAGACTCATTCGCCTCGGTTTACTGTCTTCTTGGAAGTTAGATGCGGGGATGCTTTCTCCAGGTCTATCACTCTTCGTTGTTTTCAAACTTTGCAATTAGACTGCGGATTTTTATTGGATTCCGGTCTTCGTTTTGTAGAGCCTACGGTTTTTATTCTAGCAGGTTTGATATTATCGAGAAGACTTAAATGGGGGATTTATAATTCATAATTTATTCACATACATGGGTTCTAGATCCTCTTGTGTCAAAAATATATTAAAAATGATACAACCATTGTACAAAAATTATACGGAACTTGTACAGAATCATTATAGAATCGTAATAGTTATGAAGCGTTAACATTTAAATTCTGAAAGCGTAAAAAAATAGTTTCGTGATCCGAATAATTTATTTACAGTAACGAAAATTCTATTCAAACAATTGAATTTGCCGCAGCAATTTCTATGAAACTTTCGTCTTAACATGAAACGATGTCTTAAATTCTAGTCTCAGTAGTCCCTTTTACAATCTAGATCGCGGATTTCTAATTCCTCCGATCTCCATGGAGGTTCGCGGAGTCAACAACCCCCGAACCCTGAACCAAGCAGAACCACAACTCCCCTCGATAACCCAGCATCATTCTTACGGAAACCACGTCTCGTTCAAAGTCAACGGAAGCGAGGCGGGGCCGATAGTTGTAAAATATGATCTAGGAGCGACGTCCGGAGGGTGTTCACTATTCCAAGTTTTCACGTAATTGTATTCACATGGAGTGCAACATGCCGGTCGGTAGGGGACGCGATCATCGATGTCCGGGGTTGCTCGGGACACGTTATAGGCGGGAAAGAAGTTTATAATCCATAACGCTTCCGGCTGAAGCCCTCGAGACAAATGGTCCAAGACGATCAGGGTCTGGGGAGGCTGTCCAAAGGCTTTCGAGAGGAGGGTGGACGCGTTACAATGGCAGGACAATGCAACCCTTTGTGTCCTGGCGATCTTCTCGCCGAAATCGTCCAGATAACTTCCAACAATGCTTCGAAGCTGAAATTGTTGGCTTCGCGATTTGCTTTGGTAGAGTTGTAGTTGAATTTTTAATCAACCCTCCTCATCCTGTCAACATTTTACCAACTTAATGTGCCATAGTGTCCTTGCGTGTCAAATTGACACTGTCGTAAAAAATTCATATAATAAGAAAACATATTTACGCTTAAAGAAATAAAAGTCATAAAGTCTGAGATCGATTTTCCTAAAAATATCAGAATAATGTATCTACTCGGAAGCTTGAAAACTGTTAAATTGATACCGCGGATAGGGGTGACGGTTAAGGCTGTGGCTTTTCTACTATTATTTCTCAAGCTTCTGTTTGTTTAAACGCACAATTAGGAACAATCTAAAGCATAATTCCAGGCTAGACCGGAGCTAGTCCACGACTACCGCGATTGGTTTTCATTTTTCGAGCACAGACAGACGTGGTCCAGGCGTCCGTGGTCTCGAATTACAGCTAGGGCCGTCTCTAAAAATGGTCAGCGTCGCGTGAAACACGTTCAACCGGGATTCCGTTCTTTTCGTTCGGTGGTCGGGCGATAAACACTCAGATTATCTGCGTTCCGGGCTCTCTCGCGTTGCTTCTTCGCGCGATAGTCTTGCATTCCACCGGGGTCGGGTTCTGTAAATGCCAACAGAGAGAGAGAGAGAGAGAGAGAGAGAGAGAGAGAGAGAGAGACGCACGGTAGGTTGGCACCATCGTATATTCGGAAGAATATCGCCGGGGTTGCGCGGTTCTAACGGCCAGGAGAGAGAAAGAGAGAGAGAGAGAGAGAGAGAGAGAGAGAGAAAGCGTTATACGCCCACAAATCGACCTACGTGCATGTACACGAGCACGAGAGAGGATCTTGCGTTGAAATACGCGCCGAGCGGACAGATAAGACGAGATTTTGGTAGGTCTGGCCATCGGTTTATATCCGATTCGTCGGTCGTGTCCTCTCCCTTTTCACCTTTACTCGCGGTCCTGCTCGCAGCCACGACTCGTTCTCCGATCGTTTTTCAGATTTCCCGTATCGACGAACTATAATCGCTCTATAAATTCTTCCGCCGCGTCGCTCCTCCTCCTCCTCTTGACGTCTCACGAATTTTTCGACCGTCGGATTCTTCCGTCGTGGAATTATACGACGGTGTTCGGCTTCGCGAATGTCCCCGCAGAAAATAGACTCTCTGGCATTTTAGCAGGAAGAGGAGTGCCGCTTATTTGAATTATTGAGCGTGTCCTCTTTGGAGGATAATTTTAGAGAATGGGCGATGGTGGATAGACCGCGGACCTTTTTGGTGTGCTCTGTTCATCTGCGTCTTGGGTGTGGTGGCTTTAGGATCGCGACGATTCATTTTTGCTTCTTTGGTTTTCCGAACATTGCTTCGGAATGATCGAAATCAATATTTTTGTCCATCGAATCCCCTGTTCTTTTTATTGTCATGAGCATGATTTTTAAACGAGTTCGTTTAAATCAGGCACTTTAGACTTTAGACATCAATGAAAACTGTGCGCAATAAAATATGTATGCTTAACGCTTTGACTGCTTTGTCATCCATATGTGGACGACAGAATGATTTAAAATCTAGTTTTTAGAAATTAATTTTTACGGTGGTCCATTACAATTTCTTAATTTTATTAAGATTCGCAAGAGGTAAGAAGTTTATTTAATTGCATCAAAGTTGTTTTGCAATTTTAATGCAATTGAATAAAATTTTTTAATTTCATGAAATTTTCGGAGGTTTTTGACGTGGCCGTCAAAGTGTTAAAAATAACTATACTGAAAAATAGTGTGACTTGCACAACCTTGACAACTGTCAGCTCATTATCAAACAATTTGCTCGCAGAGATAATGCGAATGGTTTTAGATACTGCTCCAATTAATTATTGCATTCCAGCTATCATTTGCCTTGTAAATATTAGATACTTACGCAGAGGCCAAAGAAATTGTTTACCATTCCCTCTAGCAATCGTACGATCTGCATGATGTCGCTTAATCATAGAGCTATACCAATGTATGTATAATGGAAGTTTCCACTTTCAAAAATTCTTCGAGTGCCCTAACGTCTCAATATAACTTAAGAACGGTGGCCAAAGTGGTAAACAGATAAGCTATCCCCAAATTAGAGCCCAGATGATCGTTCCCCTTTGAGTACGTTTCAAAAAATGATCCGGTGCAGGTCGAGCACCGCAGTTGTCCGACAAGTATCCAGGTAGATAAAGACGCAAAAAGGTAAAAAGGTTCCGAGCAGAGCGATCATGGCGGAAGAATCGCGGAAACGAGGTTGCAGGAGCCGGTGCACCGGCTCACGGCCACACACGACGCAACATTCTCGTCAGGCGTTTCTATACTTTTATCACCGACGTGGTCTCTCTCCCTCTCTCCAGGATTTTTCGAATATTCCATCAACGTACGGAAGTCGTATATTACGAGCGGAGAATGTGTACGAAGGCACCGAGCGTGCCTCGCATGCTACCGATTACTTTTTTCCTCGCCCTTTCGTCCTGCGCGCCGGGTAAACGAGCTACACACCGCGAGAGGGACAAAGAGGGAGCAGAAGAGAGGTCCTTGGTCCTGGCCTCCTCTCTCGGCTACTGGCCCCTCCCTACCTCGGTTGCCCACCTCCCTCGCGAACCGGATTCTTCCTCTCCTTTCCCAGTTTTCGTCTACCTGAATTTTAATGTCGAATCGCCGAGCTCCGCCGACCTTTTTACCTTCTTTCTCGTCCTCTTCTCTTGAGGGAATTCGCGGCAAAGATGGCCGACCGAGAGACGTCCTCGGGAATTTTCGTGTTTTTGGAAAGAGGAGGCTGGATCGATGCCTGGGTTCGTCGGCTGTGCTCCGACTTCTCGAATTTCGCTACCTCTTAGCTCGCCGAGTTTCGTTTCACCGTCAATTGGCTTAGAAATTGCGATTTTTACGGAGAAGGTAATACCAATCTTGGTGTCAGTTTGTTTTAAAAATTGGCGGTGTTTTAAAAAGGCAGCATACTGCACAGTCCGGCTGTTTTTTGACAATTTCCAGCCGGGATGTTTTATCTTTTTCTTTTGTAACATACTTATATTTTACTAGGCAAGGTTAACGCACAATCAAGGCGTTGAAAGATTCAAAAAAGTACAGATCTCTTACCGCTCCTGGTCAAGAATCGTGACGATTTAAAAAAAATTATTGTGTTTTAGAAGGTGTACGTACACATTTGTAGACCACTGTATCTCGTCGTCTGGCACATGTATCGTAGGATAATGATTCAACTATTAGCACCGTTGTTATAGTTGCTAATAGGTTTGCTATAGCAATATAGTTGCTAAATATAGTTGCTAAATATAGTCGCTTGTTATCTGGAAGATACATTCGAATCAGTTTTATAAACAGCGAATGTTTGCTGTGCTCATTATCCTAGTTGTTTGAAATTTCGTTGTGTCATCTCTGGCTACGATATCGTTTGCCAATAGACAGAGGAGACTGATTCCAGTCGATGGAAAGATTAGTTCCCAGAAGCAGTTTTGGCCTGCCCTGTTCCATGCGCTCTTCATCAACGTCAATTGATCGACAAATTGATACCCCCGAGTCGCTCTTCACCGATAAGACCTCGATTAATTTGGTTGTCGCCTTGGCTATCATTTTCGGCGCGATCAATCTTCGAGGTCACGGGCTGGCTCGCCTCGGCAGACACCTTTTACGGCCATCTTGCGAATTGCTGCCGCGACGAAATGTCTACATTGTGTGCAGCCACGGATCTGACCGCAGATCTCGATCTTTGGGGTCGTTTTGAAAAAGGAGCTCTTAAATTAGATTCAAAGACGTTTGGTAGTTTCAAGTATACTGTACAGAAGGGTGAAGAAATACAAATTTTATCTAGTAAAATTCTTATTAATAAATTACGGATCTTTATAGGAAAGAAAAATTGTCGCAGGCCTCTTAGAAAATCTTTCCATCTTTCTATTCTTTATAAATTCCTTTCCACTAATTTTCGTAAGAATTGAATTAAAAGACTATCTAACTAATTGTTATCGACAGACTGCGGATTTTTATGCCAAATAAAAATTGCCAGAGTCGATTGTAAGTAATGTGAGTCAGACGAAAGTGTCTTTTTGCTTTTAATAGCTTTCATAAGTTGCACAGAACGCAAAAATATTCTCAAATATTTCTCGCGTCTTTACGATTTTGTTGTTGATGTAGTCGATTTCGTGAAAAATGCATGAAATCCGCAGTTCAATTATCAATTTGTCTACATTATACGAATAACACAAATGCAATCGAGAAATCTTGAGTAAGGGATGGAAATGACAAACGGGGACGGTGTACTTATCGGAATTGGCTCGGATTCGATCGGCAAATTTGCAAATAGCGACAAATTGCTTTTCCACCCTCCAGCGCGAAGACAAAATGGCGCCGCGCCTGCCGAATCCAACAACCGCGATATATATCTCGTTCTTCGGGGGTGGTTCTTTTATCGTCGCCAGCGAGTCGAGCGTCATTCCCATCGCGGAAAATAAGCAACGAGATTAAACTCCCCCGGAGAGAGCGTGGCTCTCTCTAACTCGGTCTAATCTCGATGGGGTGTAAAGGGGTTGCGGAGGAAAAAGCGAACGGGGGTCGATATCGGCGAAAGAGACGCCAGGCGCCGCCTACTGTCTCGCGGCGTCACGACGGGTTCGATTTACGAAGTCACGCGGAAAGATGATTGCTTCCTTCAACGACATCCTGCGACCGGAATTAAATGTCGTTGTTACGCTGCTTTGGATAAGCATGCTTACATTTATACGGGGCTTGTATTTATTACGTCCTCCGTGGTCTGTCGTCTATGGGGGTCGTAGAATTTATCGCTGAATTTCGTGGAAATTTATGGTGTCCACTGGTGGCGGATGTTTCCGGTTGGAAAAGATTCTGTTTCATGGGATACGTACTGTATAGTATTTTTTTTTTTAGTAGAGCATAGTATTTTTTATTAGCGTGCCTACAGTATTCTTTATTAGCACACTGTATTTTTTATTAGGCTACAATTTATTTTATTAGTGTACAGTATTCTTTATCATTGTGCAATACATATATTTTATTAGTGTATAGAATAGGATTGATTTTCAGTGTTTTTTGGTCGTGGTATTGTTTCTTAAGAAGATTGATTTTTGGTTGTACGTTCTTGTATGAGAGCGACCAGGTAGAAAGCAGTTTCATGATTCTTGATAAGGGAAGAGAAAATTAGTTGCAGTTTGTTTAAAGAAAAATTATTCTAGGCCCACGTTCTTGTTGGCGTAGGAAGAAATGTTGAATTAATTCACTGATCACAATTAATGCGAATATGAAATGTGATCAGTAGAGAAAAATTGTAATCAGTAGTTAAAAATTGTAAAGCTGTCTAAAGCTGTCTAATTCGTTAAATTCATTAAAAAGTGGTTCATTAAAATGGTGCTGCTTATAAAATTAGTGGATGAATAACAGCGAAGGGTGCAGACGCTTCTGCCGTCGGATGAACGACAAAATGTTCTCCAAGAATCTTTCTCTAGAATATCATCTTTCTTCGTTAACAAAACATATTAACATATTTCTCTTTTATATAGTAGCTATTTTATATATCAATATTAGAATAAATATGATGAGAGATATAAGTGACGCGTGTGTTAACGCTGATATCCGACGGATAGCAACCATCTTGTTACTTACGAGCATTCATGTCAAATCATAGTTGAGCATCGTCTCCTACAAGTCACATAACATGTTCATAACTTAAATCATTTTACTGGCATCTTTAATGATCGTTTCGATAATTTTTGCACTCATACCTCCATCATCATATTTCTATGCATAATTATTTTCTTCGATGTTCGTCCATGAAGTTCTTCTTTCATTCGGTCCTCCAGTAATTGCCACTATCCGACAGTTTAATATTTATGCATTTGCATAAACTGCACAATTCGAACACATTAAACTAAAAATTACATTTCTTTGCTTCCTTGTAAAGTCTTTTCTCTATCACAATTGAACAGATGTCTTTCAATACCGTGTAGTAATAGCTTTTTGCTCGTATAATGAATAAATAAATAAATAAAATTATTTTCCAACCAATTGTTCTCCTGCCTGCAATGTGCACTTCTAGAGTCATTCGTTACCTCGAATGAACAAAATTAAATAATCTTAGAAAATATTATTCGCTATTCTAAACACTGTACGACGCAACCATGCTTCTCAGAACAACGGTTCGACATAGTTCGCACCAGTTTCCAAGAAAAAGCGACACTAAGCAGTTTTCCGAAGCGACAAACGGTCCGTCGGCGCGGAATTCGACATTCCCGTCGGCGGAACATCGTTAGAGGGCAAGAGTTTCCGCAGGATTCCGCTCGAAGGTCGAGCAGACAATCGGAGCATAGTCGAAAGAGCGTGGAATTTTTTTCGCAGCCCGCAGAAGGTCTCCTTCCGTCAATACTCCAATTTTTTTTGGCGCCTACAGACATTAGTCGGGACCTAATAGAGATCCAAGGCCGTGTCCTAACGATCGCCCCGATTTTTTTCTTCCCTTGTCGAACCGCGTCGCTCTGCAACAACGGTGGCCATCCTTCAGTTTTCGTCTCGACAGCGACTCGAGATGACGCGAATCGCGTATTTATCCTGCGGTGGATCGTGTGTGATCCGACGGCGCGTCGCGACGCCATTTTATCCTCTCGCGAGTGAACGGGAATGGCTGTCGAAGCTGAATCGGGAACAGACTTTCCGTGAGTTGTCATGAATAATTTATTGACAGCGATCGTTGCTGCTTCGTCGAAGAAAATATCGGGAACAACAAAGCGGAATTAATTAGGAGACAAACGATGTGTGCTGATAAAATACAGTGGAACGAATGCAACTGTGGCTTCGGTTTTATTAAACGTAATTTATGTACTACCTAATTGTGTCTGCGATTCTGCACTCGTAGAATTTACGCAAATAGATCGAATCGAATTTTTATTGTCCATTCGTCGAGGCAGTAAAGCTTCTGCTTGGGTTTCAATGCGGTTTCGGATATTTTATAGTTCAGCGAGTATTTTCAAGCACCGGCAACGGAATTTTAAAAGCTCGGATAAATTATTCACGGTTTTTTAGTCGACCGTTTTCGATTGCCGATTCGCGAGCGCGTGTTCACGTTTTCCTTAGGCGCGTTTCTTAACGACCGACGTTGTGAAACTGTTAATGAGCGTCTTGAATACGAAGACGTCTGGAAGTCTTGATTGAGTCTTATCTAGACGAGTTTATAACTTAATTTTTTGGAAACTTGTTCCTCGAGCCTATTTCTTTCCTGTAACTCAGATTACGTTTACAGGAAATTGCTCCTTTTTACAGACAATTAAATAGGTACTCGGCAGGATCCGCTGCCTTTTCCTGTTTCTTTTCGAAACACCGAAAGAAAAATTCCGAGCCTCGAAGGAATTTAATGGTAGTTACAGCGGTTCGTAACTCGAGATTTGACACGGCACTAATATTCTAACCTCATCGAATCCTCTGAATCTCAGAAGATAATTCGATAAATAATACCATCGATGCTTCATGTACGCAAACACGCATCCCCGTATCAATTTAAAAACCGTTATTCTAGCACATAAAATTTACAACTCGAACATACGAGCCATGAATCCCAGATAAATTAAATCCAAGCTATTCGAAAACGGCGTTCATTTCCTCGTGGAAGCGGATCAAACAATTAGACCACGGATTTTATGCCAGCCATCCCGATCTCCTGAAAATATCGGCATAGAAAAGAATTTCGAAACTCCGTACAATAAGATTATCGAATATAATAAATTAGCTAAACATTTATGCTTTAAAGATCCTCTACCGGCAATTGATTAAGAATCGGCTCCGCAGCTAGTTGTCACGCCGCTCTCCGAGACAAGTCCCCGGCAACTCAATTAAATCAGCGACGCAACAATTTCATCATCGACGCGAGTAACAAGTCCGCACGAATGCCGGCCATTAAACATAATAATAAATCTCGGAATATATAAACAGCTCACGGCTGAATCCTCCGCGTAGCGAGCCGGAGTGAGACAGACCTATTTTTCGAATCTGTAATTTGATTACCATATTCAACGTCAAAGTGTTTCTGCCTTTCCGCGCGTCGTTATTACAATATTCACGAACGCGCGCGAACGGTAATGCAGTCGTTGCGCCGTCGAAACGTTAACAGCGCCGCAGATACTGCATGCGTGCAACGAGAAGTCGGAGGACGGAGCGAGGAGGCACGGTGACTTTAAACGTGTGTCATTTTTGTCCGCAGGTTTCCCCATGTGGCGAAGAAGAGTTATCACTATTCATTCACCGCCCCACCTACGGCCCATCGAAGGTGAGTGCGTACACAATAAAGGATAATTTACAGCTGGTCTCGCGCAAACCCAGTCAAACAGAGCGAGACAGAGATGGGAGGAGAGGACGATACTTAATTGCGTAGGAACCAGTCGAACGCGGCCTTAACGAACGTCTAACGAGTGAGAAACACGCGAGATACGCGGGATCAGAGGGTTCGATAAATCGGCATTCGATAATTACCGGGCGTATTGTTTATTAATAAGCGCGGACCGTTCGCCGTGGCGAAATTGCTCCCAATTAATTAACACGGAATATAGTCGCGCTCGTTTCTCTCGCCGAAACGCGATCTCCGGACACTTATATGGCCGCTCTCAGCCTTTTTGTACGAGCCTCGCGCAGAGTTACGATTTCGTGGGCGGTGATGGTTCGCTCGACGAGATTCTAGCTCCTTTGAGAAAAATCCGGGAAGAGGTGAACCGTTAATTACTCTGCACCCTGAAGCGTCCGAACGGCACTTCTTCGACAGAACATTCTTACGGAGCTCAGGACTTGCGTCCTTAATCCGTGAATATATTTCCTGTTCGTCTCGGATGTCGATGTTTTATGTAGTAACAGCTGCAACGCTATTTTTATTTATCTGAAAATATATATAATATATTATAATAAATATATATATTATATATATAATATAATATATCGAATCGAAGTTATCTACTCGAAAACGCTTCTAATTATTTCTTCTCTGAGCGAAGTACTTTCCAAAGCTGCATTACAAAAACGCGTTTCACAATTTATTTAATTTAATTTATTTAGCTTAAAATTCAATATAATAATAATAATAATGGTAATAATAATAGAATATTAATAAGAATGAAAACAATGATGTATAAACTGCAGATTGTATGCATTTATGAACGAACAAATATTATTCTATTATTCTATTTCACTATTCTTCACAAAGCTAACGACGCGATTTAATAAATAATACAATCGTACGTACGTCGGAAAAAAAATTGAACGAAGCAGAACAAAATCTCCATTTCTGTTTACTAGGATAGATCCCATAATAAAAACGCACGCTTTTTTCCCAACAGAGTTTGCTTTAATGAATAACAGTCGACAGAGACGGCATTTTTCGCCGAGGGAAGCGGTTCGAAAGGGTGAACTTTATTGAAATATTCCGCGTTAAAGGGGTGTTTTCGAAGCGTGCGACCGTCGCGGGCAGATTAGGCACGTATCGTTTGCGGATTCTGTAAACCGCTGCGAACGAACGGTTTCTCAGGCACGGTGGCAGCGGTATCGTCGCGTTCCGCTGCATGCCGCTCATTAAACGCGAATTTGTCGACGTCGTTCGTCGTAAATCTGTTTCGACGTAAACGCACTGCTCGGCCCGAGCCGTGCATTACGTCCCCGGCATGATTAACACGCGTATCGTAAAATTCTAGCGGCGAGCTAGCGCGACGACAGCGGTCCCGGCTACGTCGACCGTCGACCGTTCCGTGTCCGACGGACTCGGAACGCTTGAAACGGCCAACGGAAGCGACTCTTCAGCTTTTCTCATTTTGAATGACGGACTGGCGTTATTTTCCTACCGTGTGTTTCCATTTCGATGCTTCGTTCAAGACGTCGAGAACATTCATTGGAATTTTACGCGATTGTTAAATGCGAGGCTTTAACAGTAGGGTTGCAAAACCGTCGAAATGACGGGTCCCAAATTGAATTTACGATTATTGAGATCACACGGATACATTTATGAGAAATTTATGTAATGTTACCTATGCAAATATTACATATATTACAGTAACGATCGCGAAAGCTTCGAATAAATAAATAAATATGGAAACCTGGGAAATCTACGTAAACGTAGCGTTAAACAAAAATTCTGCAAGATTTTTTCGACTTTCTTCATTGCAATTTTGTATTTGTTCTATTGATTTTTGTCACGAACGCACAAAGTCTGCTGGCTTCTAATGACTCATTCTTTGGAAAGATGTGTTTGCAAGGAATGTTTACTGCATTTTCTTGTCAGGAAACTGTATTCTAGATTAGCTGATTAAGAAGATACGTATGCAACCATCTTGGCTTATGAGAATGATTTGATAGATATTTTTGGCACCGTATATTCGATCATCTGATTTACCTCCATTTTTGGGGGGATAACTTTCAAGCTTTAGATTTATAGAAATCTTTGACAAGCTATATATCACTGAATACATCAGCGAGTTAAGGAAATGTTTCCTGTATTGCCCCTACGTTTACGAAAGTTTCGTTTTATTATCCGTGTGCAACGATGGGTATTACGGAGATGTTCACACGTGGTTTGTTTGATGGGGCCATGAAATTCACGTGTTCTCCATCCCTTATGGTTAATTCAACTAATAGAGATCGGCGGTTCTTCCATGCTGCCGTCAGCTATGCTTTGTTCTGCGATAAGGTTAGAATTATATCCTTAATTAGGGACGAGTTCATTAATCCTATCGACCTAATTCACGTGAAGTGACCAATGCTCTTTAAGAATTTAAGATAAAAATCTATTAAACAATAACGTGTTTAATACTATACTACTTTATTCTGTACTTTAACGCTAAAGTCTAAAGACTGTAACCAAATATTTATTACTTGAAATAAAGCAGAGCCGTCTCTTTAAAAAAATTAATTGTGAAAAATTCGGAGATCTTGTGCTGCTGTCATTTAGTCAAATTTGAGTAAAGTTATACCGTTTTAAGAAGTGCTGATTCAGTTTTGCTCCTCACTGTATCATCGAATAAATATTTTGAGTGTATAGGGGGATGGAGGGATGGATCTCGTTCGCGAGAATTCTCGTATCGAAATTCCTTCCGACCCTTTGTGGTTCGATTTCCGACTGTCTGGTTCGGTCCAGGGGGAGGCGACTCGGTTCCCCCTCGTGGCCGAAGGAGTGGAGCAAACAGGTCCGCGAAATCGAGCACATGTGCCTAACCGTAAATTTGCAGGGACACACCTTCAAGGGTTTAGGGTTCCAAATAAGGGCTGCTGGAATATCGTATTAGTCAGTGCGTTATGTTCTACGGAAGAGTCAGGTCGTGTCACGCGTGCCGGGATTTCTTCTGGTTTCTTCTTTTGTGAATATTAAACAAAGCGAATCGACAATCCTCGATTTTTTCTTCCGTGAACTTTCGGTCGAAAAATTTTTCATCGTTTGTGAAGTGTGGAAGACTATCGAACGATGTCTGGCGATGGCAAAAATGATACTAAAGGTAAACAAAAAAATTTCACTTTGTTAAAATCTTGTAATTGATACAAATTTAACTTTTGGCTGTGAGAAAGTTTCTAAGGTGATTTGTTCTTGAGTTTGTGTAAGTGTTCTCGGGGATTTTTCGTTCGAAATACAATGTGTAGTTTGGTAAAAAATCTGTTAGACAAGAGTCCGCATATTTAGTCAACCCTTTGCTTTGTAACATCGTGTCAGAGTCGTGATAAAGATTTTGAACAGAATCAACTATAAGTAGATATTATTCATATATTTTAAATTGAAATAATGATTAAAAAATCTAAATTATTATTCAATTGTCTTACTTTCGTATGAATATATTAACTTCAAATAAGTTGTAATTGGTAAACAGCGGATTTTATACATTTATCGCAAAAATTGATGAGAAAATTACAAAATAGCAAAAATGTTCGAATAATTTGAGAACACTGTTATAATATTTCCAATTGATTAAAACTATAAAAAGAAGAAATACATCATTATTCGGCTCTAGTTTCGTGCAATCGCTGAACAAAATTTTCGTTTTGTATAAAGTTCCGCTGTTTAGTAATTAGCGCAGAGATGAAAAAAAAATCGTAGACCATGAAATTAATAGTAAATGCAATAGTAACCAGCTGCACAACCTAGACAGTCCGAGCAAATATTTGTTTACCCCTAAATCATCGAGACGTGCAAGAAAGATCGTAATATGATCGAGGTAGTTCGAAAGCAGCGTGATAAGCTGACACGGTTTATTTATAGCCAGTCGTATCTTCTTCCCTCCTCGATTCATTAAATTAATCCCCCGTGCCCCCGCAGCGATATGACGCATCAACTATTATCCAGAAAAGCTGTGCGGGCTGGGTGTTGCATAAACAACAAGATACAACCATGAGAAAAATGATTCCCAGCGAACCGCTAATTAAACTTTGATAGCCACTGTTATCGATCGTCAGCCAATGATCGCGTGCTCTATACGCCGATCTTTAGAGAGTTTATGTTCCTGCATGCCTAAAATGGAAAAGCGTAAATGTGGAGCTAGATTGTGGAAATATCGTTCTAGGATCAAATTCTTGATCTTCATCCCGATGCTTCTGATCCACCAGAATAATATCAGATATTAATGCAGTTTTCTGGTACTTGTACAAAATTCTGTTTTATTTACTATTTATCGCAGATTAATTTAACAATATATATATATTTTATATATTATATTTTATATTTTATTAATTATATTTTATAGTTCGAAAAATTCCTAAACGAAACCAAGTTATAAATCAACTGAAATATAAAATATTTTGCACGAAGATCGGCATTGATCGATCACTTCACTCACGACCATCTCTGGCGTATCACGGCCGACATAGTTTCGCAACATATTTTCCAGGGACCCAGAATTTTGACAAAGACCATAAGGTTTACGTCGAAGTTTCTGAAAGGACCAGACGGTCCCGCAAAACGTTCGGAAGAGAAAATGGCGGTGATCGGGGCTTTCGGCCGCGCGTCGAGCGATGTTCGCCGTCGAGTTCGGTAAATCGGTGCCAGCCGAGCCGACCGGCGATTGCAAAACTACTGATTTGTTGCATGCATCGCGTCGTAAAACCGGCTCGGAAAAAAAAATCCTCCGGCAGCGGGCTGCCTTCCAATATTTACGAGCTAGCGTGTGCGCGATTGTATAAAATCCCGGTTTCGCGTACCCGAGCAAATTGCATTTTTCTTCTTTCCGCCTCTCCGCCGCGCCGAAGCCGAAGCCGAGCGGACCGAGGCGGAGAGAAACGTGTGCGCGCGAGCCAACAACCCTCTCCGGCTTCCACGGGTGTGTGCCTCGCTTTCGACGAATCGACGAGCTTACGGAGGCTTTTCATTGCTTCTTCCAGGGGAAGGAAGTGCTGAGACATCGGTCATGCGAGCTTTAATGCGTTAGTAAAATTTGTAACCCCCCCTCGTATTGTTTAGCGATTCCTTCGTCCGATGGGGTGAACGCTCCGAGACGACAGTTTCGACGAGCTGTTTTTGGGAATTGTTCTTTGGAATTTGCTCAGGATTTCCTTGGCAAGCTAAATTATCGTGTCACTTGTCTGAAATCTACAGAGACGTTTTTCACTGTTGTGAATATCGTTTTCTTTTTATTCAAAAAATACAGCTTTGGACATCTAGGTCTTATAAATCTCCGATACAAAAATTTGTTATCTTGGTTTTCAGTCGAAAATATGTGTAATATAATATGAAAGATGTGAGAAGCGAGACATTTGTACAAATAAGTAGTGCGTAAATCTTTGGACGTTTTTGTTATGCAGTGGATGCTTTTACATATAGCGTAGAGTACAATATGTTCCGTGTTCGTAGAATATTGGTAACAATACTACAACTCAGATCTTCATCTATCTATGTCCTCTTATCTATGCATATTTTGTGTCCTAAACCTGTTCGTTCGATAACGAGTTCATAAATATGTTCATTTTCATAAACATATTCATTTTTCCTGCTATAATCTAAGAATTCTTATTATTCTCTCTCTCTCTCTCCATATTCATAGTCTTCGTGAAATAGTATAAACGGTGTCAACCGAGTTGCACTAATTTTCCAACGATTGAACCGACAAGACTGTTAATGATAAAACATAAAATAGAATGCAAGAGAACGAAACGTAAGAAATATAGGAAGAAGATGGAAGCCGAACGTGTACGCTTCAGATAGCATCAGCCAATCCAATCACATTATCCACTATCTAATTTGTAGAATGGGATCTTTCTGAGGGTAGTTCTGGAAGATTAACATCCGCGCGGTGTAACTATGAGGAATGAGATCTCGGTGTTGCGGATTCCGCGGTACGGAGAACGTGTCTCTAGCCACTAAAATACCAGCCGGACCATGATCCCCCATTTCCGCGGACCGCGAGTATCAGAACGAAGAGCGGAAAGCAGAATTCCGTGGCGTGACACGCGTGTGCTCTCAGGGATAGAGAGTGTCGAGCAGCGGCGACCATTATTTACGGCTTTGTGCGCGCGCGAGAGACGCGCTCGTTTTATAAAGGCGATAAAGGCGAGGCGAGCCTTGCGTTGTCGTTGTCGTTGTCGTTGTCGTTGCGTCGTCGTCGATGTCGTTGTCCGTCGCGTGAGAAAGGTCGTAGCGTTGTAGTTCGAACTGGTGCGAGTCGCTCTGTAAACGGATATTTGCTTCCTAGTATCAAATTTCGGATAATCAAATTGTTCGAACCTGCCTGAATTCAGAATTTATTGCAGCAAACTGCAGCCTAGATATATTCGGAGAAAAAAATAGCTCTGGACACTGCACTCGTTGAGGACAAATTTTTAAACTGTGGTAGATAGATTGTGTCAGTGTCTATGTTTCAATATGGAGTAATGCAGAGTTTCGAAATTGATCACAGAAATTCTAAAAAATCTATTTTGTATGTTTATACACATTATAAGTCACGTTCAAAAAATATTGGAGGAGAGTAGAGATTTATGAATTATTTTGAAGAATGAGAGGGATGGTTGAAGTATGAGTGGTCTCGATGTATGCTGAGGTTTCTATTTGTTAAGAAATTATTTTTTTTTGGTGGTAGACCGAGCGATTATAATAGACTTTTAATAGAAAATAGAAATTTTAAATTATAATAGATATTTAATAGAAATTTAAATGTATCGATTTCAAATGAGAATAATATTAATCATAGTGAATTTTTGTTATAAATTTGAATTGTAATAGATATCTAATAGAAGTTGTGCAATAGAAATTTTTGAAGATAGTTTAAATAGAAGCTTAAATGTTAGTAGAACGAAAGCTACAAAATCGTGTATCAAGAAAGGTAAAAAGGCATTCCACTCGAAAGCTGGACCCTTTCCGCGGGATCCGCGTTTCTTTGCTGTGTCCACGCTGAAAGCGCATTCGTCGCGGGCATTCGCGCGTGTCCCGTGATCCCGGGGCCCTGCCCGTACCCACGGACGGCTATCATAAAGCCATTAACTTTATTATACCGAGTCATTAACTTAAATATTACGACTCACGTGTCGCGGGGCTTCGGCTCGTCTGATTTATCGTCGAGCGGCCGCAGTCGACTCTCTCGGTTCTTACCATCTTATACCGACGCGACGCGACGTTCACCTGTTCGGGGCCTGTTCTGGGCCAATTCTTGCCCAGATGGAAAGGAATCCTCGTTGCTCGCTTCGTTGCTGCTCAAGGCTCCGTTTGCGCAACCCTTGAGCATTACGATCGCGAGAAATCCGCGTTTTCAACGGAAAACGTGTGCTACCTTTGCACGCGATTTCTTAATTTGCACTTAGTTCGCGAGCCTCTCGGCACCGTTCCGGCCAATTGATACTTGCGATTGAGTATGATAGTTGTTAGACTCTATTCTGTACATATTTTCATCGGTATGTAAAGTAGTGGAGCACTTTGAATGGGACATGAATGGGACACTTTTATTTACGACTGCGTAACAAAAAAAGCTAAACGACCTATCCAATTGTAGTTTGAAACATTCGAAAGATCGGTCTTTTTACTGTTAGAATGCACAGGGTCAATGAGCTTCTCCTACGTTGATTTGCTTTATTTTTAATTTCTTTACAACGTGTATTTTGTTCCATTCGTAAAACGGTCGCATTGAATCATGAATGGGACAGTGTTACAAAATAAAGTAAACTTGGTATTAATCTTATGACTACTGTTTTTTTTATTCATTGTAAATAGATATGATATTATATGCTAATCTTAAATTATATAGATCTTCCTTACATGTTTGGGTTAATATCTGGTCAACATTAGGCTAATATTTTAGTATTTTGTGACAAAAAATAATCTTTTCGATGAAAAGAAACTGAAAGAAATTAACAAAAATTTCTGGATAAAAATATCTTATTTATTTATTCATCGTTAGGCGAGTTACAAAATACACGACCATCATTTCTTCGACATTTTATTATTTCCTATTCGCTAGCATCGAGAAAAAGACACCAAGTTTTCGGTCGATTTAATATCACTGGCTGCGTGTAATTCGAAACGAGATCGCAACGAAAATTTGAAAGGGCTTCGAGACAATTTGACCCCGCGGCAAAACGGTAGGAACTCTGGAACAGTGTCACTAAGGTAGCGCGAGAGAACGCGCGCAAATTCCGTTCGATTTTCGCGCTGACTTCATCGCCGATGTTATGGCGAAGCGTTACGAAACTCGCGGCACGCAGCATCGTATAACACTTTCATCTGTAACTGTCGGGAAACGTATCCGATACTTCAAATCCTGAATCGACCAGGGTCACTTCGGGGCCCCGTAGCTTCGTCTTCTCTCTGCTTTGAATTCCGTGGCTACGTTTCGCAAAAACTGTACGGGCGATATATCAAAGAGGGACGGAATGGACGACGGTATTCTAGAAGAGCGGTCAGAGCGAGAAAAAGAGAAAAAAAGAAGAGAGAGAGAGAAGGAGAGAGAAAGAGAAAAAGAGTGAGAGAACCGTGGATCGAGGACGGCGGTCGAGGGGGAGCGAGGGGTGGAAAGGGTTCGGGCGCAGCGAGATTTTATATGAGTTTCGGGATTTGAAATGAGGATTTACGGGCGGAGGAGGCAACATTGTTTCAAATAAGACGTCTCGGCCTCTCCTTTGCCGTCGTCCGTCCACCTTGGAGGTAACGCACGTCTGTCTGGGTTCCAGAAAAAAAAGAAATTGGGATCACGATGGGGAGTCGCGCAGAAGGCCGCGTTCACCGAGAGTATAATGAAACGGTCTGTAATGGACGGGTATCCACGGCTTAACAGACCGCCGATATTTTTCTGCAGATCGACTTTGCTTTGCGGTACCGGGAAAAACACGGCGAAACCATTGGCTGCCGCTGCAAACGATTCTTCCGATAAATAAATAGCGATGTTTTCGAGATTCGAATATTTCTGAAAATACAGGGTAGACAATATTCTCGTCTATTTTTACAGCGTTAGTTCTGCCGTTAGGAAAGCGCGCGTAGAACTGTACCACAGTCTCTGTTTTATGTTCTTTTTATTTTATGGTGTAGAGAATTCGAGGTAGAAATTTTTATTCGCTGGGAGAGCTGTAAAAACGGATTAAATTCTATTCGCGGTAACGTATTTCTCTTTTCGCTGTGAACGTGTCGCGTCGATCGACGCAATTTATTGGCTGGATCTAAAAAAGAAAAATTACAATAATTTCAGTTTTTGGCGAAGAATAGATGAGATGGTGCAAGTAGCTTTAACAGCAACTGCGCGAAGGACACGAGTGCACCGATGAAAAAAAGTCTGCAGCTAATGTCTTCATTGCGTAGTGATAGTGTTTATTTCGCAGAGGCGAGGTTAGACCGGTCAATTTACCTCGTCCGATAACGATCTTATTACCGCGGTAACTAGAATAATACCCGTAATAATTGCAGCAAAAAAATTAGCAGTATATCATCGTAACACGTAATGAAACATTGAAGTACCGCGGGTCGCATAAACGAAAGTATACATATACGTAACATGGATCGTATCGCAGTGACCGTGTAGTGGAACATAATTTATTGTCGTTTAGTTCATAAACGCATCATAGCGAGGATGGACGCACGACATGGCTTGTCGAGATTGTAATCTCCATTTATGAATAACTTTTACCCGAGAGTGTTCTGCTTTGATCGTGCAATCTGAGGAACAGTGTAGGATACTTTCACCTAAGTCTATTGTTTTGACAATAAATAGATCGAACTGCGACAGTTCTTCTAAATTTCAAGCCACACGAAGACTAAGTTACACGATAGAGAGGTACAGTCTTCGCAAAGACATAATCATCCCCTAAGCTTTAATTAATAGAGAGAAAAGACCTCCGAAGAAGCAATCTTCAATGGGGTCCTGAGACACTATTGAGCCCAGTTTCATCAACTCCAGACTACTATCCACGACTCCGTTACGAAATACACACCCGGCAACAGCCGAAATCCTTCGAAAAGGCAACTTCAATGCAGATCCATTGACCTCGCAGGAAACGAAAGAAATACGAGTGAGATCTGCTGCGTGGCTTAAGAGGAACAGAAGCAGAGGCAGAAAAGGAGGAGACAAAGGAGGGAGAGGATCCCTTGATCCACGGTTCAGCGGGCCTATAAGCATATAGATGGAGATTAAGATCGAAATAAGACCGAGACGGAGCTGGTGCGCAGACACGAGCAGCCAAGCTGGAGAAGAGAAGTCTTCGAGTTCATCCTCCGGGCGAGCGAGGGAGAGGAACTGCGGCGAGAGGAGAGCCGGAGAGAGGGGAACCGGCGAGAAGAGAAAAATGGGTGGCGCAGGGGAGAGAGAGAGAAGGCCTAGGGGAAGAACTAACCCGAAGAGAGGGGCAAGGAGCCAGGGAATGGAAGCTGAAGAGACCGAGAGCCGACTCGGTAGGAGGGTTCAACTTCGATCCGGGTTGGTGTGTGCGCGCCTGCGAGTATGTAAATGGAGAATATTACAGGCGACGCGTGTTGGTGCGCGGCTTCGAAGTTCAGACAGGAGAAACCGTCGGCAGAGGAACAGACAGAGAGGGCGATAAGGTGATCGGCCGATCGCTAGCGCATGCGCCCCAACATCTTTATGAACTCGTTATTATAGCAACCAACGGATAATCAAAGAGCGGTTCCTATGCACGCTCCACGCTCGTTGTTAACGGTCTCTGCTTGTTTCTTCGGCTTCCTCCTCGAGCCCCGCTGGGCAATGCCTCGAACCCTGTCTTCTCATTCGGCTGGCTCCATTCGGAGACTTTTAGAAATTCGTTTCAATTTTTTGGCGATTTTTAAGATATTTCTTGGTTTTGGGAAGGCCATCTAAGTCTAGAACAGTGGACGACGGATCATTTTCACAACTGTCCTATTAAAGATGCTTATAACCATACTGTGCTTTATTCAGCAATTTTTCAAAACATATTTTTGAAGATATTTCTCGCAGACTTGTTAGTCTTTCTAATGTAACAACAATTTATTTTCTTGAATTGCCGAAAATTGATTAATTAAGTGCACGATTTAAATACTTCGAGTCAAAATTGACCTAGCCATCGGTTTGCAAGGGTTAAGATGAAAATTGATGGGGTAGGTTGGTAGGTCAAATTCTGTACTACATGAGAAGGTAAAAATATTTATGATCTATTTACTATAACAAAATCTATTTTCCTCCAGTCCCGGTTCCAAACAAAAATGCGATTTAATCCTCAGAAATTCGGAATTTTTCCTGGATTTATCAAAACTATGCAGTTGCTTCTCTCCAAGCACTGTCTGCACTCGCCGATGCTGCGAAGACACCCGGTGCATCGGCAGGATGCAGCAGCATCGTACGAGAGCATCAAGCTCCGACACTCTGGCGAAACAACCCCGAAACAAGACCGTAACGAGCACCCCCGTAACCCATGCGGGAACTTTCCGATCAGGCGTGCATTTAGACAGCGGCAAGATGGCGTCGGCCCGTTAAGGGAGCCCTTAATGAGGAAAGTTTTCATTACGCGAGGCATTTAAAATTAAGACGGTCTGCCTTGTCCGGGCATGGTTTCGTACCCAGAAGCATCTCGGTTCTCGCCGACTTCCTCGTAGCTACCGCGCACCCTTCGCCGTCCTTGTTTCCTCCACCCTAGCCGAACCTTCTTCTAACCCCCTCCTGCGTCGTGGTAGCGGTTTGATGCCCCGGCAGCGGCCATGTTCCCGTGCTGGAGGGTAGGGCGGAATTCCATTTCAAAGCAAAAAGGTCCCACGTGAGGGGAACACGCGCGCACACCCGGCTTTCCCGGTATTTCCTTGTACCCTGCTCGGAAATACCTCGGGGTGTCGTTGCTGCGACCACGTCGACGAGACCGCGAAAACTACCATGCATTTTTCACGTGCACCCTGTCAGACGGTGCTAGTTTCACCGTAGATAAGATCTTGTTAAGCGGGCGCTGGAAATATCCTGGCAATTTGCTTTTGTTCCATCCGATGGGAATTTTTGAGGTTCCGCATGGAAAATGTTACGTTCCTTCGTCGAGGCCTGTTAGAATCGGCAGCTGTTAATGTGAATATTCTCATTCGTCGTTAGCATAAAATATCTTCGAGAAGGTACGAAGACGTTGAGCGCATTTAATGTGAATCGTTCGATGTTTCTAGACTGTAAATCTTTATGCAATATTAAAATTATCTAAGTCAGTTGTAAGAAACAAAAATCAGATGAAAATGTCTTTCCTCTTCTAATTTGCATAAGTTGTACATCATATGAAAATATTCTCTAATTCATCTAATTTCTTGACAATTTTGTTGCCGATCTAGAAATTTCTTCCAAAAACGCGTAAAATTCACAGTCTAGTCGTTAGAATAAAATATCTTCATAGAAGTTTGAACACATTGAGCACACACAATTTTGTCTATTTCTTAAACAATCAATATACACAATCTTACTTTCAACGAATACGCGATGAGGTCAATAATTTTTGAGACTCTATTTGTCCATAAAATATTAAATGGCAATGTTACGTGCTCAAATATACTACAACACTTCTAACTTAAATGTTCCATCACATCGGTCAAGACACATATTTTTTCAGTCAAAAGTTCATCGGACTCTGCACGGTCAACGCAACTGTATTAACCACGTTACAATGACGGCGAATAATATCTGCGACTCCGTTGATTCTTCTCATACATGCATTCTTTTAAATGCTGTTTATATAAAATTCTACACAGCTACCAACACTCTACATACCTACGTATTGTAAACCAAATGATTTTCTCGCCCGCAAATAATTAAAACAAATCAAATGAGTTTTGCAAATTCCATCCATCAGAAGGAAAATCGACAGTAAAATCGACAGTAAAATTCGACGACTTTAATATAAAACAAACCGAAGCGTAGCACATACCATCGATTTAATGAATGAAAACTGTTTCAAATTGAGTGTTTAACGACAGCTGGACACCACAACATAATCGTTGCCGTTGAAACAAAGATGAATCGGCGAAATGAATGCCAGTCAAGTTCACCGTTAGCATCGCCGGTGGAAGCCGGCAGAAAAAAACGGCGTTCCCGATTCCACGGCGCGGTAATTGATTACACGCAGGTCGAGACGGCAGCAAGATTGGAAAAAGACGGCGAGCTGCTCTCGGCGCGGCGGTCGGGCGAGAGGCAGGAGAGGGTGGCAGGATGCAGGCGAAGGAACCGAGCTATCTAATGGATGCGAATATATCGCCGTAATAAATTTCGCAAAAAGCCGAGCAGGGAAGGGGGCAAGGGTTCGCTCGCTCGCTCGGTCAGTCAGCTCGGCTTCGCTCGCCGAAGGGCCTGCTTCTTGCACGCGCGAGCGAGCGAGGAGGAACGACGAAGAAAAGCCGAAGAAAAGCGGTCGAACGAGCATCCTACCGTGCCGGTCACGTTTCCGGTACGTGGCAGGTCGGCCATCTTTGACGAGCCTCGACCAATCCCGCGTCGGAGCTTCGTGGAGGGGCGAAAACTACCCTCGGCGACGGCTCCACCCCTGGAGCGTTCCTCCGACGGATCAATAGCGGAACGCCACCCCTGGCGAGCCACCTCCGCAACGCATCTTTCGAGGGGGAAACCACGGGGCTTTACCCGAGGCGACTTTAAAACGCGCCTGTTCGAGTGGAAATTGTATCGCTCCGGGGAAATGTTGCTTAAGCGTGTTCTCTCTTGCTCTCTCCTCTCTCTTTCTCTCTTTCTCGTTCTCTCTCGTTTTCCCCTTTTTTTGCTTTCTCTTCCCTTTCTTCCTCCTAGGGGCTGTTAAATTGTAATTCCCTTTGTCTGCGCCGCGGTCTTCCGATGGGACGAGGATTTGCGGATGAGAAGAGCACGAGGGGGTGGAGGGCGCCGACCGCAGGTGCTGCGAGAGGTCCTCGGGATCTCGAGGAATCAACGGCGCTCGAGAATTAAGACCGGGTTCGTTTCATGGCGTTTGCTTCGCGAGACGTGCTTCTATTTCCCAAGGAAAACTCGGCTTTCTTGGAGGTAGCTGGAGAATTGGCAGAAAAAGTTCAGGTCTTATAACCTTTGACACGAGGTCGAGAGAAGCGGAACTCTTGTTTGCAGGGTTTCGGTGTTCGTGTATGCTTTGTGTCCACAAATGATTAAGCAGCAAATCCAAGGGATACAAGCATCGTTTCGAAGATCATCCTCTATGTATACATCTTATTAATACAGAAATGGCTTGTTCCTAAGACAAAAAGGAGACAAACATCCTGGAAAGCTCAGAAAATGTAGTAGTACAAAGGTGCGAGGATTTAGAGAGTGTGCAGGAAAAATTGAAGTTTCTTAATATTTGACAAACAAGGTGTTTGAGATAAGAGGAAGAGTTGTTTGCGAAGTTTGAGTGCCTGATCCTAGGCAAATATTGATGTTCCTCTAGGCTTTGCTGACTTCTTGTGTCCACAAATGATTAGACAGCAAATTCGAGCTGAAACACAAGTTTCGTTTCGAAGGGTATCTCCTCTATGTATACATCCTCTTAGTACGAAAATAAATTGGCTCGTTCCGAGAACAAAAAGGTGTCAAACGTCGGGAAAAAATAAAAATTTCAATGGTTTAACGTTTGAAAAATGAGCTGGAAGAGTTGGAGCTTCGGATCATATAAATCGAGTGTCCCCCTGTAACGTTTACTTCGAATAAAAATATATTGCCTCGTTCTGAAGTGCAAAAACGAGCGAAACGACTGCAAAAATCATAAATTCCGTAGCTCGTGCTTTTCGGAAAGAAAGGATGGGTGCGTGCGATCGGAACGTGGCGAGCCCGCGGAGGAAATTTTCATCACGGCCAACGAGCGGAACGCGGCGTAATCGGACGCGGCGAGTCGTCCGCATAATTTCTGATCGTTAAGCGTGTCCGCGGCTCGCGCGTCAGACACGCGGCGCAATCGGAACTAATGGCAAGGGCATTAGCGACGAATTGTCAGAGAGAGAGCTATACACGGACGATATAACGTTGAGAGACCATAAACTGCTCGTACCGACCTCCTCGTTGCGCACTTACGTTGCAGATAGGCTGCGGTTCGCGCAGACAGTGTCGTCCCGTTCGACGGTGTCCGTGCATGTCGAATATTCGTGGACACCTGTGCCACGCGTCTCGGACCCACAAATTACCATGGGCTCTCCCTGACATCGTCAAGGTGTTTAATGATTTCCTGGCTGTTAGCCCGAGCTTGTACTACACGACGGACAATGGCGCGAATATGAAACCACGAGGAGGCGACGTCGTCGTCTTCGCCGTCCCCCGAAAGCAATTCGTCGTTTCGACTCGATTTTTTCTAATGGAATCGCGGAAAATGGAATTACAAGATTTTATTTAGTAGATCGCCATTGGATTGTTCAGTCTTATATATTTATAGTTAAACAATTTTCTAAACGGCTGGCCTGAGAAAGATGAACCACTTAGCTGTTGCCCATCCCTTTGAAAAAAGAGTTACTGTAATATTTTTGTATTTAATAACATATCATTTAATAGAGAATATCAAAGTAGATATCCTTCCCAATCAGTTAGCTTTTTTTGACGAGTATACTCGTCATGAAGAGAGAGAGAGAGAGAGAGAGAGAGAGAGAGAGAGAGAGTGAGAGAGAGAGAGAGAAATCGTAACATTTGGCAACATCTCTACCTAGTTAGTATTCACCTTTTTGTTACTTCAGCAAAGGTAAACTATTGGAGAACATGAAACTGTATTTAACTGTCACTCAGTTGTTAGCTGTTTTCTTTTTAGTGAATTTGATTAAAACGCTAATATCGAGATGAAATTGATGAAGTTAGATAACTAGAAGCCTAGAAGGCTTTAAAGGTTTTCGAGCCATTTTAATGACACGATAGTGTAGCAAAAGCCTCGAAGCGACGAAGCCGCGAGCCAGGATAAGGAATGTTTAATTCGCTTTAATTATTCGATGGAATCCACCGCCGCCTTGTTTGCCGGCGTGGCAGTAAAAGGGTGAAGGGATCGAGGGTCCTGGAGGTTGTTCGGTCTGCAGAAGGTAGGAGAAACTCGGAGGTTGAGATACTTTGGCCTCTGGGGGCCGCGGTCGATACCGCGTCTCCGTGAGGGAAGCAGTGTTGCCAACTGGCTTGTCTGGAATTTGCACTTTCTTACCAGGCTATTCACCGGGCCACGCCACCACCCAATCTTTATTAAATATCCTCGGGAACAATCTTCGAAGATCGCTCATACGATTCCACTTTTGCCGGCAACACTCGAGTGGGTTAGAATCATGCAGTGACGTAAGTCACATTTTCGAAAATTTTGACTTCGTATGTCTTTAGTGCTATTGATAGGCTTTTCATTGATTGCAATGATTTGCTAAAAATGATCGACAATTTTCTTTTAAATAATAATTTTCAAAGAACTTGTTACAGTATCTAAATAATTTCAAGGATTGTAGAGATTATTGTAGCTTTTTAACAATTTCTTAAGAAACTCTTAGCTGTAGGCCTTCTATTATATAAAGATTATTAGAAGACTATCGGTAGAAAAGTGTTAAAATATAATTTATACATGAAAAGAATATTAAAAACACAAGTAGAATAAACTGTGAAGTTACTATAAATTAACTTAACCCGAAATTATCTCCACAATAAGTAAATAAATTTGATCAGTGAGCAATGCACAATTGGGTTGAATATCTGTCAAGCTTTTTCCTTCTACTTGAACGGTATAAAGATTGCTGCTGGGATTTGAACAGCATCGAAACAATTCACTGGCTACGAATCTTTATTAATTGCAATGCTCTACCGATTTCTTTGTTTTATTCGGTACGAAAATCGTTGCTACAATACGAACAGAATAACAAATGCATGCTAGTAAAAAATTTCTTCATTTTGATCTATTTATTACTTTTCTTGTCATTGATCTTTGCAAGAAGCAACGAATTTCTCAAGGAAATTCACGACCTCGAAGCGGTAAATATCTTCTCACATCCATGAATCTCTTGGCGAGTGCAGACACCGCAAAGAAAGAGTTTGCGAGTCATCTAGAGCCAAGACGATGCCGATCAAAGCAACTTTCCAGCTTGCGGATTCTGTCCGACGGAATTCCTAGAGCACCGGATGACCGCTCGTATAAGTTATTTAGGCGGACCGTTGAAAAGCAGCCTTTCAGGGTCGCTGTCGTCGCCCTGGCGTTTATGGAATCAGAAAAAGCCCCGTCGTGACCAATCCAAGGCGAAACATCGTTCGGGAAAGGGTAAACACATTTGTGAGGGTGCACCCTTTTCCCAGACATTATTTTTTTGCATAACCTCGAAGGGCAGACGAGGACAGTGCTCGAGGAGAGTTTACGAGGTCATCGTGAAAAGCGTTGACGTTCCGTGCGCGCTGTTTCGGCTCGGCACGACGAAAATATGCAGATTATAGCGTCTGGAGACGTCCCTGTCGTCGCTGGTAATCCTTGGGGGGTTGTAAACCTGCCATTGTTTTTTTTTCTCCTCTACCCCGCTGTAAACCGAGACCTTTCTTCGGTAATGGCGGCGGAGCACCTTTGAAGACATCCCTTCGAGGCCTCCGAGTCCGCTCGGTGTTACGAAACTTTCTAATTGCCGGTGATCATCGGCTTTCGAAAGCGCTCGCTTGTCCCGGGGAACGAATTAGTATCGCGACGGGATCAAAGGGTTCGCAGGAGGTTGGGACCTCACGGAAATCTTCTGGAACCTCTTCAGGGTTGAACGTTGCCAATGAACACACGATTTTGCACAGCTCTCGTTTAGATATTTAACATGTTCGCTATCACGCATGCGTGACGACCACGATTTTGTACTTCACGTAAAGAATGTTAAACAAATTTTGTGAATAAAATTATTTGAAATTGTAACACGTAGCACGATATTTGGAAAATTTATAGCTTCTCTTTGACGACATTTTTAACATGATCTTTCAAAGTATACTAATATTCTCATTCTATTTTGTTCGAACGACACCTAATTATCTTATATTAAAGAATAGCTACACGATTTATTTTTATAAAGTTAGTTCTGGAGTAGGCGAACAATCCAAACTTGTTTAAGATATTATTTGCTCATTCTTGTTTTAAAAAAAGCTATGATTACTAGTATACGAAATCAGCAGTTGCGTTCATTATCGTTTGTCACACCTCGAAAAAATTTCGGTAATAAATTTTTGCGGTCAATGACAGAATATCTTGTTCATCTTTTTAAGAATATTGACACGTACATGTACACAACGCGTTTTGCATTGTCGTACACGGTCGTCGCTTTGGTCGTACAAAGCACAACAATTCTCATTTTGAAACAATACCTACTTATCGAAAAGCACAACGTTATTTGTTTCTAAAAAATTAGTCTCCGAGAAGGCCGACAAACCAAGAAGGGCGCCCATAAAATCGTTTCGCGAAATACACGCCGCGATTGGGTAACAAACTTAATTTACACGGCGACGGAGTAACAGCATCGCGATCGCGCGTGGCCAGAACCAATGGCGCCGGTAGGTCCGCGAGAACAATGGTCGCTTAATAACCCGATCGTCCAGCGAAATTGAACGTCGCGGAACTTTCGACGGGCCACCAACCGCGTTCGAGACCGTGAGAGGTTTATTAAAGTATTTATAGCCGCGATTGTCGCGCGGGAGACGCACGTCGCCAATTATCACCTATTTAAATACCGCGGTGCTGTTTCGGTGATCCTAGAACCTGAAGGCGGTTCGCGGGCGACACGGTCCATTCTCGCCGGCACAGAACGAGGACAGAAACGGGCCAGGAGGAGGAACATAAGAGCTCATAAATGCGAATTTAAGAGGCGCAATAAAAACACATTGAAATTGAGAGTGAACGAGCTAGAGCACGTGCTTTCGGACACGAGCGAGCTTCCCTAATATTCGAAACGCTCAGGAAACACGCTCGGACGGTTTCCCTCCGAGGCGACGACTTTTTCCACGTTCCCACGATCGTTATTGTGCTTTTACTGCGACCGATTATGCTGTCTTCCTCCGGGGACCACGTGCGAATTTATTTCACGGCTCATTCGTCTGTCGTTGCTTAATTAATCGTCCAGAAGAACGATTGGTCGCAGTTTTTTCGGTAGACAATCACAGTCTCGTTGTCTGCCGAAGCTGCTTTGCGAATCGGTGATCGTTGACAGCGAAATTTAATGTACGATTTTCTCAGAGTGCGTAGAAATTAGATTAATACACAGTTTACTCTGGCAGAATGTTATTAATACATCAGAAGCGGAAGATTAGTACTTTTTTCATAGACCTAAACAATTTAATTTTTAAGAATTTTGTTTCATATTTGTAAGAACCGTCCTTTGAAAATATTAAATGCTCTTTAAAAAGTAAATTCTTTCAAACTTCACTGATTTTCCCCCGCAAGAAACGTGTTGAACTATTTTTAGTAAAACACACTGTAATACATGATTTTTATTTTCAATTATAGAATTCATTTGATCAGTATCTAAGGTCTTAGAAAGAATGACGTTTGCAACAACTGTACACGTATTGATTGCAAAAGCGCGCAGTACATTTTTTCACTGAAATTCTCTTCGATTATTTTTTCAACGCGAATTTCGGAGGAAAGGGTTTAAAGGCGTTTAAAAGGGATTTTAGTGGCCACGACCGCTTTATCGGACGCCCCTGTACACAGAAAGACATGTCGAGGGGTTGACCAGGCTGGAGCCCGCTGCAGGTATCACGGTTTTATGCTTTCGTTTCAGAGGTTGTAAATTTATTGGGCCCACAGCCTCCTCGGACTTTGTATCCGAACGGCCCTTTTGACGAACGATGATCAACGATAAATTGTGACTTTACAAACCTGCCGAGTGGCGTTATTTAAACGCGGTGGCCGTCTATTCGAGGCTGCCCGTTCACAGATTACGCCGCTATAAAATAATGAACATAAAACACGCGACGGATCGACTTGGTAACAGTCTCCGACCTTCTCTCGTACAATTAATCGATTCGATCGCTTTTTTCCTAGACTTCGATACGTTCGCATGAAAATTTCATTAAATTATTTTCGTACTCAAAAGATTCTAGATTATGCTAAATAATTTGGCTACGACCGTGACAAATACAATTTTAACAGTGACACGGTTGAAAATCATTTCCTAATTAAGGATTAAAAATGTGCAGAAAACAGAGTCGTGCTAATTCAACTACATTGTGATTCAATTACACGAATCAAACCTTTCGGTTAATTCAATTGCTAATTAGTTTGATCACGAGTGTAATTCGAAATACAATGCAATTGAAGTACAATAATTTTAATTCGATTACATCGTAACTCGTAATTTCAATTCACTTACGTCGTAATTCTTAATTAATATAATTGAATTAGCTACTTAGTATTTTGTAATTGCACCGTATATTTTGCGTTGCATCGTTATTACATTGCGAATCACAATGTCATTGAATTATGATGTAATTGAATTAGATAATTTGGAATTACAATTCCTTAAGTAATTTAATTATAACATTGCACAGCTGTGGCACAAAATTAACAGATGACGACTAAAATTCTTCAGAACTATCTTGAATTATCTAGTCTCGAAAGTTAAGAACAGTTGCCGTATATCACAATGAAGATAAATTGTTATGGTCGATCGAGATTCTCACGCGCGCTTGAAACAGCAGTGATTCAATCGACAATATTACAACAGCCTAAACTGGGACCAATTTTCGTTGATCGAGAAACAAAGAGAAACGTGGTGCTGTATCTTGATTTGGCGAGTCGTGCAGAACAATGGCGAAGCTCGAAGTAGCATTGGTCCGCGAAGAAAAGAAGAAAATATGTGTTCGGAGAGGGCGGCGGCCGTGGACCAGGGCCGGCGATCGAAAATAAACGAGCGGCCATCGTGCGGGTCGCAGGGAACCTATTAAGATATCGTGGGCAGGACCTAAAACTCTCGAGGCGACCGGGCTCCGAGAGCCAATCGCCGGAATTAACATTAAAATCGGCGCGAGACCGGCTCCTTCGAAATTCCCGCTCCGATCGCATCTCTCCACGAAGGAGCCGGCGTATTAATTAAAGTATTCCACCACGTCACGTGGCGGCCCTGTACAAAGGGCAATGAATATATTTGACATTTTTATCGCTCGCCTCGCTCAAAGCAAAACGAGAACGGGGACCGCGTTTCCGAGAGATTTACGGAACGACAATTATCAAATTCATGGCTGCAATAAGAGACTTAAATAATGCTGCAGAAAAAAAAAGATATATTAATTTCACCTTCCTAAACTCTCGACGAAATTGAAACTTTGTGAAAGTGAAACAGCTCTCTTACTGATTTTCTTTTCTTTGTAGTTTTAGAACTCGCACACTCGTCTATAAATACGTCGGCATTTAATTATTTAAGTCCTTGAACTAGTTAAAAGTTTAAGCGGCAGATTAAACGTAGTGCAAATGCTACGACGCGTACGGTCGTTCGTCGAGGTTCTTTATCTTGTATTGCTATGAATATTACAAGCTGAATGGAAGAATATTTCTCCATGAAAAAATTAATAATTGGAATGTCAAAATTAGTAAAAAAGGAAATGTTTTTGTTTTTTGTTATTATTAGCGAAATATTAAATACCTTATTGGTAAAATATATTCTCTAATATGGTTCAAAGTAAATACAAAAATCGTTATAACATTCAATAATGATTTCAAAACTTTTTTTTAGATAACTATCTTAACCAAGGAAGTATCCATTTATGGACGTGGGGGTGTATAAATCAATTTATAATTATTTAAGACAACAGCGATCTACAGCAACTATGCTCTTTAAAAATTTATAACTAGAAGGAAATTAGAACTCTACGAAGTTAAGATATCTTTTCTATTTAAAATAAGTGAAAATTTGCTGAAGCATTATTGTTGGAGAATATCGGAGCTGCAGATTTGTCTTCGGTGAGGATCAAAGTTCCGCTAGGAAGACTTCGGCAGGCAATAATAAGAGGTCTTGCGGAGTTCGCCTCGGATGAAGATATTGAGACTTGATGGGCTAAAATGTCGGCGGAACGACGAAGACATAAACTCGATGCACATCTCCAGCGAGCAGTTTCTGGCCTGGCGAGCGCAACGCACCTTTACAGGTGAAAGAGTCATTACAAGATACTCGGGCAAACAATAACGGCCGCCATAGCGAGCTGGCCGGCAGCCTCTGCGAGATTTGACTAAATTCGCACCTGGATCCCTGGTGATGAACCAAACAGCTAATTAGCTTAAATTTTAATAATTTTTACTGTGGCGAACTTCTTTCTATCTCTGACAGGCAGAGTGTACTCGACAAAGTGGAAGCAGGATAAAACTAAATGGACAGTTGTGACGAACGAATAAAATCATTGAGTTTTGTGCAAGTATTTTGTGCGTACTCTGTAAAAGCATACTGATAAAAAAATATACGATACTACTGCCTGTTTTGAGTAATATTGAGAAGTATCGAACAGAAGGAATCGTTAAAGTTTGTAGAAAGAACATAGAAATCTCAGTTTCAGTCGAGTATATTTTCTAAGAACTTTTGATGATTGAAAAGACCTTCGTTACAAAAAAAAAAATAGAATAGTCTTTGATAATTAATTTCTCCGAAGCCCTAATACCAACGCAAATCTACTATTTATTTTATAACCTAACAAAATTAACACGTTAGCTACCGGTATCAATAGCGTACACAGTTATATTTATTGTATTCATCGCATGAGATATATCGTATTTTCTTATAAAATATGATAAAAATGTCGTCAAAGAGAAGCTATTAATTCTTCAAATATCACGCTACGTGTTACGATTCTAAATAATTATGTTCACAAAATCAATTTGATGTTTTTCACGTGAAATAAAAAACCGCGTTAAAAAGAGCAACAAGAAGTAAGAAAAATGATCCGAAGACAATCTAAACACAAAAGCTTCCATCGACCTACCACCGGTTTCACGGTTCACCGAGATGGCGGACGACGCAGAAATTCCGCCAACAAACCGGCCAATCCTCGGGATTACATTACGATCAAAGGAAAACAGAGAAAAGCTGGGAGATCCAAGAGAAGAACGGCGCCCATCGTCGTTTCTGCTCGCAATAAATAATTGAATCCCGCTCGGATAAAGACAATAGACATCTCTAATAAACGTCGGCGTGTTCCGCGGAATGTTTACGTCTGTTCGAAGCGTTCCGCAAACGGCCGAGGATATTTTTACGAGCGAGTACCGAGAGCGGATCCCGACCCAGCCGGCTCTGCGCCCGATTCGCCACGATACTCGATGATGATTACGGACGGGGATGGGGATGATGACGAGGACGATGATGATAGCGGTAATGAGCGGCCTGCACCAACCGGCGGGAAACCGGAGCGCCGACGGTTTCACGATGAACCGCGATGAGCCAGAGACGGCTAAACGTTTCCGAGAGACGGAAGCGGGTTCAATCAATGGTCAGGCTTTGTTCCTGCTTGCGCGGTTTGGCTGCGGGAAGGTAATAGACGACGAAATGGAAGCTATAGTGACTCAATCAGCCGGTGTTCTGCTCCGCAAATCACGCTTCGTTGATTCGACTGCCGAGGGATCGGAATCTTGCGATCAGGGAGGTCGGGAACGAAGTTGTTTTGATATTTCTTCGGTCCTCAGAGTCTACAGAATAGAGGATCCGTGATCCAAGGATAGGAGTGTCAGAGATCCAAGGATAGGAGAATTTGTCTAATATGCAGATGACAGATGTATCATGGATCCAATCATAGTTTTCTTATGTAAATTGTTGTGGTTGTACCGAAGGGTAATTACTGGACTGCAGATTTTCCTAGATAAATAGAAAAATCGATGAAGCATCTGAAAAAATTATTCAGGAATCTTGACGAAGGTGTTGGGGATGATTGTCCAGTAAGAATACCAAAAACGAGTAACAATCTTAACCCATTTATATATATATTATACGCGATTGTATTCAATTATGCTTGACTCATTTGTCCAAATTGCTTCCCCGCGCTATTTTTCTACACTCAAAGTTCGATCTTGCAAAATACGCAAGAAGGTCTAAAAAGCACACGGTATCGTACATTACAGCTATCCAAATTCCAGTTGCTTAAATAAACTGCTCCGATTTCGCGTAGTTTCTGAGGAGCTCGATACAGCGTCCAAAAGAACTCCGGTCTTGGCGTCGAAATGTTGAAAGGGTTAATGGTCCCACGCGTGACGGTCAATCAGTCCAAAAGGTCCCCTGTCCAGGAATCAAGACAGGGAGATATACCAGAGAGAAAAGACCAGGGTCAGCCTCGAAAAAATCAGAGCACCGTTGAAAAAGTGGGGGTCAGGGGTAGCGGATGATCTGTCATCGCCGGTTCGCGGCGTTCCACAAAGGCACAGGGTTCGGTCACGTTGGCCGCAGGTGCTACACAGAAGGCAGTCCGCAGGTAGATACGGTGGCCGCCTGATTGGCCTGCTTCGACCGGGTTCCATCCTACGGTTTAGCGACGCTAGTGTGTTGAGGGCAAAGAGAGGCGGTCGTTGTTACGTGTCGCTCGCAACAAGACCCGTCTTGGTGCGCGGCTTGCTCTCTTCAGGGCTCGAGCATAGCCGGCGAGCAGGCCGAGGCCGAAGAAAGAGGGAGAAAGAGAGAGAAAGAGAGAGAGAAAGAGCGAAATAGAGAGGAAGAGAGAGAGAGAGAGAGAGAGAGAGAGAGAGAGAGAGCATACGAGAAGGAGGCCGCTACAGTTGGAGCATAGTAAATCCCGTTGGCCGGTGCCTACCGACGATCAGGCCTGGCTGCACGCGTAGTGTAGACCTGCCAAGCTTTGGCAGCGAGCTAACTCGTCGTTAGCTCGTTCGGCGTGTGTATTTCCGTTCCGTTGCGTTCGCCAACGCGCGTATAGGTCTTCCGATCCTCTCCGCTTCGTCTTGCTACTCGCTACTCGCACGCTAGGCCAGCGGCAGTCGAAAGCTCGCCGACGCGATGCCACGCTGCTAGAATTCCGTTCGCGCGCGTCCCCTCGCTCCATGTCCTCAGCTTCTCGATATCTGCCCTCTCGAAACCCCCCGTTCCACGTGTGCGCGACTACTCGGACATCGGCCAGAGGACATGGACGCCCGGACTCCGTTCATGATCCCTGGCCATCCTTGTCTCTCAGCTTCGGTGAACAAGGACGCCGCGGAGAGCTAGATCGCATCAGTTAGGGGATCGTTTTCACGTCGTGTATAGTGAGTGCGGGAGATGATGACCGGAGATCATTGTGCGTAGCGATTGTGCTTGTCCTTCAACTGGTTCCTTTGTGTCGGAGGGGACGACCTTGGTCCTGGCCTTGGTCCCTGGCCTTGGTCCCTAGCCCTGGCCCGGCGAGATAGACTGCAACCGTCCGATGTGTCTGGCCGGGCACGTTGAGACCAACTCCGACTTGAACGTGCGTTGGATGTTTCAGCAGCTGGAAAACGGGACGGCATGGACTAGCCGCTCGGGTCCCGGAAACCCTTCGAAGGGAAAAGGGCAACAGCATCCCCTCCCTGCGGCCTGCTATCGTCGCGACGCTCGACGACGCGGCACCCTCGCCGCACCCCACCGACCTCTTCACCCTGATCCTCTCAGCCGGAAGGTGAGTGTATTTTGATAATAATCATCGATCATTTTCTGCTCTCCGGGCTGGACAATGTGTTTTAGAAACACGCTCTAAGGCTCACCTAATTTAAAAACAACAGAGGGATCAAGAAATTGCACCCTCTCTGTTTTTGAACCAGGTCTTCGATCGAGGTTAATTCGATTGAACTTTTCAAATTAGGGGAGAAATTGGAGATGTACCACGGAAAAGCAGCGAACCATTGCCAAGGGTAGTTGTTTTAGATACTACCTTGACCCTGCAGTGGTGTAGTCTATTTACTAACTATTAATTTTCGCTGTGACATCTTCACTAAATGCTCACAAGGAACTCCAACACGAATTGAAAATGGAGAGAACTGATAATTATTATCACTTTCGTCTTCTTCCAACTAGATTCACATTGTTTAAAAGTATTGCAGTGGACCTTAGAGTGTCCGGATTATATGGAGTGCCATGAATATTTGGATTATAAAATAGTAACTTAGTGACAGATTTGTTTTTTTTTAATTTTTATTGTAGATCGTTTTGCATATGAGTTACTTTAGATTGAGCTAATTACATGTGCAACGTGTTTGGACAATAAAGAATTCTAATATTGGAGAACCGAATAATAGAGGTTTTGCTGTATATACAATTATTGTATAGATACGTTATTTAACACGTGATTAAAAATTCGTTATAATCAAAAATTTCAATTAAAAATGCATGACAATTTAAAATTGCAATCAGAAATGCATTACAATTGAAAATTTATCCAGTGAAAATCGAAGTAGTGTGAAAATAGGTGAATAGAAATTTGTGCTGAGACCACGAGAGTCGCTATCATTTCAGGGTTAAGTGTGCGCGGAGCCATGGTCAAGACCTTGGGTTACCTGCTTCTGCATAGGGAAAAGACGATTTTCAACCGCAACTGTCGTTAATATGTTTTATGACACGAAATAAGCATGCACCGACACTTTCTCCTTCGAGGGGCAAGGTGAAAGTGATTCGCGGTTTCAAGAGAAGTAGGATTGCGGTTAATTAGACTTCGGAGCGATGCTGTAGATTACGGAAGCGATCTTTCGCTGCTTAGCTAAATAGAGGATGATGGTTAATTTGCTCACGATTAGAATCTACATTGTTATCCTTATTCCTAAAAGATTGTCGACATCCTTAGTGCGATCCTTTTTCGAATATGCTAAGAGTCGTCTGACTAGGTCGCCTAGACTACTTAAGTGGAGAAAGTAGTAAAAGGCCAAGCGTCCAGCAAGATCTTACGCATCCGAAAGGTCCTGATGTTTCCTTAGAATGGCACTCTTCCTCAAACGTTCGAACGCTTCTTCCACTACCGAGCAAGCATGTTCCCCCGTTCGTATGTGTATTAAAAGAGACTCGCTTAATAAACTCACATTTGCTCAAAACATACAAAAAGATCACACACACGTTTCGTTGTGGGAAGAAGTAGTGTGTAAAGAAGCAAGTGTGTGTTGTTCATTTGTTTCACTCTCTATGTGTCAGGAAGTATTGATAGAGTAGTGGAGCCGGTTACCGTGTGATGACCAATTGCTTCTGGTTTGTTCTCGGACACAATTAACTGTATATTTATGGGACAAGACGTATTGTTAATATTTTTCTTAAAAACTAAACAAAATAAAAGTGTAAAAAATGGTCACAATTTTGCAATTGGTCGTCTCATCGCATTATAGTTCCAACAATATCACTATCAAGAAAAAATGAGCGTGCAGCAGATAGATGTTCCCAGGAAATCCGATACGGAAGCATAATCCAGCGAGCGTAATCCTGCGTTGGCGACGGCTCGCGGGGCGAACACGTCCCGAAGAAGAAGGAATCCCTTGTCACGTTTCCATGAGGCGGTCCTCGTAATCCGTAGATTAACGGTCGGACACGTCGGTGTCGTCGCGCCCTTCCCGGTTTAATGCGATCCACGGGGCTTTGTTTTATCATCGGCTATCAGCGGCCATATTTCAGCGTGCTGGGTCACAGCGCTCGCCTGCTCGCGCGTCTCCTCCGCGTATGATCTTCATTAGGACTCCAGAATTCCCGCCACGGAGAGGCAATTTCATTAAACGGCTACGGAAAGAAAGCTTCGTGTAGGAACTATCAACGCGGCCAGTCCGTTTCTCGGTCCCCCCCTCTTGTTTTACGATGCAGCGAATCCCGATGGTCGCGCGCGTGTACAGCATTATTTCGAGCTCTTTGCACGCACGCTCTCCGCGAAGGTCCAGCTGTAAAAGATGGCGAATAACGCCGCTATCTAAATTACTCGCGGCTGATTACACGCTCGGACGTACTCGCGGGATGCGCGGCAATTACCCGCTCTGCTGGCACTGTGTTTCTTGTTCAATTTCATCCGGGCCTCAATCGCCTCTTCTCGGACCAGTAAAATTAATTAATCGATGCTTCGGCGCCGACGTTAAATGGTCAACGGCTACTCGAAGTCCTCGCTGCTTTTAGAAAGCAATTCGATGATCTTGTTGTTGTCTGGTCGATCCGTGAACTTCCACATACTCTGCCGATGGCGACACAAGTTTAAAGAAGGACAATTAAGTCTAATTCCTATAATTCGGCTTCATTGAATGGAATACTTACCATAGGTCCTAAGAATCATCCTCGTTCTAAAAGAAACGGTTGCATCCCTTGCGTCTCTTCGATTTGAAAGATCGATTCAAGAAGACGAAGTGTACCATCACCGCGTCCTCGTCTTTCAGTCTTCTTCTTCCAACAGTCCCAAAACTCATCAACTTCTCAAGCCACCAAGACCTCGCATCCAACCTCGCATCAGTCGCAGCCAATCTTGCATTTTTACTTCGCGTCCAATCGAGAAGCTCCGGTTCTTTGTTTCGAGCCCACAGAAGCCATTAGAGACATCTTCGATAGGGATCTAGACTCACCTGGTGGGTCCGGATGGCCGACACCAATCCCCTGAAGTCTATTAGCGATCCCCCAACTCCGGGGTCCAGCTCGAAAGTCCAGCATCCCATGAATTTCTGATCGCTCGTCGGGATTGCTGAGGCTCGCAACTTCTTGTCCGCTGTTGAACCTTCTCTCCCAGCTCGGTTGACCCTCCGGTCCATGGGATTGGGTCCCTGGACCGGTCCGCTCTCGCGTGGGGATAAAGACGCAAAGCGTCGGCGCTGCAACCGTCCGGTCCGCGCGCCGCTGGACTAAATAAAATTCAGAATTTATGGAAAACGAGGGGCGAAAGGTGGACGTCGGCTATGGGGAACATGGCGGCGAGGGGGGATGGGCGCTGCTGATGCTGTACGGCTGTTCCTCGGTCACCGCTAGAGAAGCGCCCCGATGAATTTGAATAAAAATGGGACGCTGAAAGAGGCGGAATAGCCAGGAGGGAGAGGAGAAACAGTGGACGATGCCAGTGTGGCTGTGGTTGCTAGGGGTGGTCGAGAGGGAACGGGTAGGCGGTTATGGCGCGTTGCGTTCCTGCTCGCACGAGAAAAATGGATACTCTGATGTCCGTATGCGAGCCGTTCGCCATATACGACTAACATGTTTTTACAACGTCGGTTTATATTGTCGCGCTGAAAAGATCGGCAGGAGGAAGTCACTCCCGCTATTTTTTCCGTCCTTTAAAATATGCACTCTGGCCGAGGTAGATCAGTCTGGGGCATGGTTACGTCTATTCTGTCGAGAGCACGCTATGAGAGAAATGCAGACCATTTTTTTCATTTCATTGATCAAAATGGTATTTATTATATATTTCATTTCATTCGATTAGCATCCTTTCTTTCTTGGATTCTTTAGTGTCCTGAAACATGTACCTTGTGAAGTGGAAGGACATCATTTTGGAGAAGATAGCTTGACCTTCAAGGTCCTAGAATTTTTATTGAAGAGCTGCCGTTGAAAGAAACACGAATCTTTATTTAGTTTTCTTAAATTGCATTTTCTTAATTCTAAATCATTATTTTCATTAATTAGCACTTTCTGTTCTTTAGATTCATTTGTGTTCTGTAATATGTACCTCGTCGGATCAAAGGACTTGACTTTGGAGCAGAAACGAAAAGTTTTCTTTCGTTTTCTTAAATTAGACCTCTTTATTCTATAGCTTTATTTTCATTAATTAGCATTCTTTGTACGCGTCTTGAAACATCTAATGTACCTACTTGCCATCGAGTGCTCCAGTATATCCTAATTAGACACTCCGAGTTGCTTCAGATAAAACTGTTTCAAGAAGTTAGATCGCAAACCTCCTTGATCCGAATTGGATTAATTACGTCTCCAGACTTCCCTGTTCCGCAGTTTCCCGCCGCGGCAACGGACAATATCTCGCGCAGCAATCGCACACAGTCTCGCTTTAATTGATAGCACGCAATAAACGTGAAACTATTCGATTTTCTATAAATCCACTGCTGCCACACGGCATCGCTTCTTGTTGTGGAAGAACATGCGACCGTCGGATCGAGAATTCTGTTCTTTCGAAACTCTTCTAATTTCCTCCGACGTTATACGATCTTTCTTTGGAGGCGATCATAAATCCGATCGCGATTTAACAGGCTGCAGGTCATCGATTCGATCGAACTAGTTCGATTGCGATTTGTATCGAGCTGGTCGAAACATTCGACCAATATTTCTATTCACAACGCGGCCTTGCCTAAATAACATTGATGAAAGCTTACCTTGCGAATCTTGCTTAGCAGAATACGTTCCAATTTTTTTTCGAAAATTTCAGTCAATATCTCGTAAATGGTATTTCATTCTTCAACTGATTAAATGTGTATCAACGTAGCTAATTAGTATTAAGGATATTGATTAGGTATCTACACAGTCGCATTTCTAGAGTCCAATTTTCAAAGTCAACTAGGTTCTTTTTATCCAAAAATTATAATCGTTCATTTCAGACTCGAATTTTCCAGTCGATAATTCTCAACTTAGCTATTTGAACTTGGAAGTACAATAGCAAGATCAGAATTGTCCTCAAAGAAGTAGATCAATACATTGTGTTTTCAAGATTCATTTTTATCATAATGTATGCAAAATAAAAATTACCATCATCAATTGCAAGACGCAGCAGTTACACATACATTTATTTTCTCCATAATAATTTTAATGAGTTGACAGTAATACGATAATATTTTCAAATTTTCAAGCATGAAATGCAAACTTTACTTTATAATATTACTATAAAATCTATACATTTCATGCTCAATCGCCTAATATTTGTGCTACTTTGCGTTTGATCTCGGTACTCTTTTTTTTATCATAAATATATAAAATCCGCAGTCTACTTCCAACAATCTAAATTATTGTTAGAGTATTCAGAATGCATAAGACTTATAATAGCATCCACTATGACAAATTTGAACTCTCTATAGTTTCAGTATCATTGAATCAAATTATTTATTTATTGTGGTAATTTGAGGGGTTGATTCTCGACACTCGATGTGTCAAAAAATCCCCTAAAAACAAAACGGTTGCGTAAGGATATGATCAACGTCGAATTAATTGTTGGCTGCGAGATGAAGAACAGAATTGATCGCTTTGATCACGCCTTCGGGTTCAATCGCCCCGGAGAATTCACAAAGATGGAAACCTTCTTCTCCTCGGTGCAGTAGCATGGCCGCCGTCGGACGATGGCGTTCTCCCGCTTTCGATCCATGGTTCTCTCGGTTCTCTCCTTCTGCTGTTCCTTTCACCCGGCATATCCCCACTTCGAGGAATCACGTTTCGGTTCGCAGGGAATCCAGAACCCAGCCCAAGACCAACCTAACCTGTCCGATACCTAGCCTACACCTCCGACCAATGTCGGACCCGTTGGCTTCGACTTCCGAGGAATTTCTTGATTGCCACGGATTTCTTTCGGTCCTCGGATGGAAATTACTCTTTGAGTTCCAAGGCTCGTGAAAAGGTCGGCTGTTTAATGAACGCGTTAATTGCCCCCCCCCCCTCCCCGAAAAGCGATTCCGGAGTCTCGATCGCGCTGATTTTTGCTGACAACGACAATGTCGTTAGAGATTAGGATTTTTATAGTTTAAGAGCTGATCGAACGTTTAGCGCGGCTTCGTTGCTTGCACTCGCGTATTTGAATAATCAACTCATCCATAAATGTATGAACGGTTTTAGTCGGATCTTGTGGTTGCGCTAGACGATGTCAGCTCATTGATTTTCGGATATCGACCAAAATCTAGCCCGCGGGACAAAGATAGATGGAAACCGTGCCACCGTCGTCTATCGGATGATAGAAAGCGAAAGAGAAATCTATAAAATGCTAATGGCTGTGATTATGTATTTGCACTTCACCTTCATAAAATCCGCAGTCGCGTGATCGACGTGCCAGTCGACCCATAAAATGCTAAATAAAATAAAGATCCCAATCGAATGAATCACTGGCGCCATTAGCTTATATATATATAATAGCAGCCCAATTACCAACTACTCCCGCTAGGTTAACATGTTGAACGTGGAATTAACTTTCGTTCGAATCGTTTCAGAATTGCGGTTTCCACCTTCGCAGCGAGAAGCTTGTACTATCACGCTTCGAGTAATAAAAAAAGCTTTTTCACCCGTTGATCATTCATTTCGATAAAATACGACGTATTTAGAAAACACATGAATCAAACGTGAAAAATATTTCGAACAGCAATTTACTTTGTAACGCGTCGTCAACTTTCGACTCTTCCAAAATTCATTCTGCTATTGGATTTATTTTACAAAGAATTAGTACAAATCGAAATAATTATTTCGTGGTTGATAAATATATGCGTACTATAATATGTAATATCCTGTTATTTGCTGTACAGTTTTCTCTAGTATATCTTGACATTATTAGTCCGCTGTGTATGTGTAGTAAATAGTGTAATGGTGTTGGAAACTAAACTGTGCAAATGTTTGCTAGATTTTAATGGGTAAGAAATTTGGTAAGACGAAATATTTCGTCGCATCCGATTAACCGGTAATAAAAATCATATTGGATCATTGAGATCACGTCAGATATACGGTTGATCTCGAAGACGTAGGCTCCAAAAATCTGCGAAACGGAGATCGGTAAACTTGCTCCAATCCAGCCACAACAAATAAAATGTGTCGCTCTGGCAATGCTCGCTTGACGATAAGGCTTCAATTCGTCAGTCCTGATAGGAATAAGGGTTCGAAAGGTGGCCAATGCTTGCAGATGCTATTTTCGAGGCAGCGATCGGTATTAGAGCGGTTCGTGGAACGAGGAGAGATAGAAACGTTCCGGGCGAAGGGACACACATGTGTTACCGGTGTTGCCCACGCACACTGCAACCCGAGGACAGCCATTTTGAATTCCAACAAGCTTTCTGCAGCGAACGAAACCGAGTCGGGTCCACGGGTAGAGGACGGAGGGAACGAGGGGGCCAGAGAAGCCGCGGAGATACGGTGTGTGTCCTCGTCTTATTTTTCAGATGTCAAAGGACCGAGGTCACGAGGCAATATTGTTGATACTTGATGTTGCAGCCATGTTCCGGGGCCCACGGCTGCAGCGAGCCCCTCTTGGCGGGAGATCCGTTTCTTTTTCCCCTTCTGGACCGTCTTCTTCTATTTTTTTCCTCTTTCGGAGCACCGCGGTAGTCCCCCGAATCTTTCAGACAGCATCTTGCATCCAGAAGAACCTTTTGGGCCTTCCTTACGACAAGGAACTAACCGAATTATTGTTACACCGCGGAAATGATCAGAAATTTAATATGGTTATTTAATTTATTTATAAAAGTTGGAGCTAATCGTCTGCAACAGCTGTTTTTGGTTTTCCTCGGTACAAGAAATGGTCCCTTGTTGCAGGAAATTAAGTAAATTAATTTTAGCACACAGAATTTTCAACAGAAATTTGAGAAAGTTAATGGTAAATTGGAATTAATCGTTTGCAGCAATAGCGTGCTTTTGCTCGTTACCAGAAACGGAATTTGCCAAATTATCGCTGACCAAAGAAATTTTGAGGACCCATAAAAAGATTGATACTAAACTGGAAAATGAATAGAAAACGCAGTAAATTTGATCGAGCCTTTTGTTACAAGAATCGCTGATAGATTTACACACAGTTGGTATAAATATGAAGTTCCACAGTCTAATTACTATGTGTTCATTAGTCAGCCGGCAAACAGACGACTTAAATCGGTATTCATATATTCGAGGCACATACATAATTATTTCGCTGGTGATCGGTTATACACAAGTTCGAACTTTTATAGACAGTCTTATAAAACCTGCGCGGCGAAAAACATCTGTGTCAACGAGTAAGCAGTTTGTCGAGTCGAACGTAGCACAAACACGTTCTGGTTCTTGCGAAATTTTTTTGCGGATTTGCATGCTGCGTAAATGGAGAGAAGTTAGAGTTTATCTCGCAATGATTGTTCACGTTATCGCTGCTGCTTAACCTTCGCGAATTATACTTATTCGTCGAGCTCTCATCATCGGTTAAATTAAATTAAAAAGTAAAATCCAGAAACTATCGCTTTAGTTTCAAACACAAAAATGTACTGTCACCGTTCGCGCTAACAATAATTATTCTCCGAGTGGGTGATAGTTATCCTTCACAAATCTTCCTCTTTGTTCCTCGAGTTTGTCCCGCTTGCGAATATTACCCAATTATTTATTTAACGGAAACAGCAGCCGTCTCGTTTCTCCAATCTCGCGAACGAAACAAAAAATAGACGACCACCGGGTGTATAAAAATCGGACAAACACGGGAGAATTTCCAGAAGCCGAAGTGCTTAGAAATAAAGCAAAACCCAAGTGGTCTAATATTGGAGTGCACGGGTGGCCGAGAATCTAAAATCGAAATCGCAAAGCGAACAGAGGCGTCGTCTTCCGTGTCTGAAAATAGTCGAGCAGCTTCGCGGAGGTTTCTTAGGATTGTCGACGAATCGCGGCGGATAATCATGCGATGAAAAATCGGTTGAGACTTGTTAGGGTGTCATGGTGACACTGCCATAGGTGTTGGATGCCTTCCGCTTAATGGCTGCCGTGATTCGGGGTAGATAAAGAGAGCGGCTGCACGAGAGGCCGTGCTCTCTCTCTCTGGCGCGGCGGCGTCCACTTAATCAACCATACGAGCTGCAATATTCATAACTTACCGGCGCATAATGTCGTAAAGCGTGGCCGGCGTTCGTGTTTTTACGGAACAGCTTCGAATTTATTCGAATTCCCCGGCCAGACCGCCATTTTCTGCGCCGAGTATTCCATTTCGACGAGCAAGTCTTTATCACGCCCGCTCGCGCTTTCGCGGTCTTTTTTCCACTTTAGCTTCGTCTTCGTTCTCTCTTCTTTTACTGTTCGCTTGGCTGTCTCTCTCTTTCTCTCTCTCCTTCTCTCCCCCTTTCGGCCTTCTTTTCCTTTCTCCCGCCATTTCGCCTCTAATAAGCTGCAGAATTTATTCTCTCCGCGCGAAGGACCTTCGAGGATTCTTCGTTGCGCTGAGGGGTTCGCTTATTATGCGCACACGCTTCGCTTGTTAAACGTTCGACCGGTTCGTTAATCAGCTCGAATTTTTACATCGGGAATGATGCTTCTCTCTTTTCTCTCTCTCTCTCTCCTTTCTTTTCTCTCTTTTCGGTCGAGGTTTCTTGATCCTTCCGATATTGATCATTTTCTGAATATTTCTCTCGCGAAACGAAATGCTGCCGATTCTGTTTGCAACTAGATCACGATTTCACATTCTTTGATTATCACTTCTTCGTCCTTAATCATTTCTATAATAGAAAATTCAAAATAGGCTCTTTTGAAAAAAAATGTTCCCACATTGTCTACTTCCTCCAATGTCATAAAAAATTTTTTACCTTAATTTTTGTACCCAATAAACTAGTCAAAGTAATGCTTCAAAAAAGTTCAAGTTATTTGGTGCGATTTTTTTCATTGACTGCTCACTATGCGAGATCTTCATCACGAATCTGACCCGTTACAGTGCAAGGGTTTAAATTAAAGATTTGCTTGATATTTATAAAAGTGTACGAACTGGACAGATGACCAGTTCGATGTCCCAAGGACGCTGTTTAAAAGGATTTGCCGGTCTCGCAACAGGATCCATTGTACTCTGAATCCTTTTCTTTCTATGCTGCAACAATGAATTCGTGAGATTGCCCCTTCTACGAGCGTCCTTGAAGAATTCTGTGTCAATGGTTAATCTGTTGAAAGCTAGGTTTACCCACAACTCGATTCAGTCGCGCCGTCTGCAGGAATTTTGGCGGAAGGTAATTTTAGAAAACGGTTTCCAACAATTTCAACACGCTGTTTTATGATGCATGAATGGCCATTAAGTTTTCGCTCGATCCACGCGGAGAGCTGATTGAAATGTGTCAACTAGGAGATTTAGAAACACTTAGTGCTCAACAAATCGTATCCGTTTCGAATTAAGCAACTTTTAATGTGGTTTCGAGTGCGTTAGCTGGTTCAATTCCACTGATTTAAAACGAAAGGGACAGTGCTGTCAGCAATTATTGCAATTAATCAGTAAGCTGCTGCAATCTTTTTGAAGAGTGTGTAAGTTACTGTCATTGTACGGTATATGTTTGATTTTCAACATATATTAGTTTACATGCAACACTTTCATAAAAAATATAATTTAATAAAGAATATCAAAATATATATCCTCCTTAACCAGTTAGAATAAACTTTTATTCGAACTGTTATGTCGAGTTATGTTATTTGAATAATATATGGAATAAATTCTTCGAATACAATTTTATTCGAATAATATATCGAATAAATTCTTCGAGTAAAATTTTATTCGGATAATATATCGAATAAATTCCTCGAATAACATCGTATTCGAATAATATTTCGAATAAATTCTAAGAATAGAATTGTATTTTCGTTTATTCGAATAAAATATGACTAATTTTGTAATCAGTTTGAAAACCTCACGGACGATTCTACGTTTCACATTCAAGTTGGACGATTAGAAAATCGACCAAAGGGTTGATTTAGGGTTGCGTGAAATTACGTTGAAGCACGGAAGGTTCGAGGACCTAGAATCTAAGAGAACAAAGACGGTTCGTTCCCGTTACCGAAGCGTTCTTTATTTTTTCGAAGGCGATCGAGGGCGCAGGGTGATCCACCGGAAGTGGAGGCCGCGGTTCTCCTCAACAATCCGATCCACCCCGAAGTCCTGCACGAACCACACGGGTCCGCGTGTTTTTCAGCCACAGAGGCGGCTTATTTATTCAACGAGAATAGACTTCTATATCAACTTCCTATGTTTGGGATCGCGCGCGCGAGCGCTCGCATAAAACCGGCGGATCGCTCGAGCGATATCTAAACATTGCAGTTTACGAGCAACGACAAGTTTACGTGGTTGGCTCGTTACCCGGGCGCCTTTTCCACGATTGCATCCTCGTGTTGCACCGTTTCTTCCTTGCTGATCGGTCTCTGCGTTGTCCTTGAGAATGCTCGTCGAATTCCTAGACCCAGCGAACACGTCCAATCCTGGAACCAGCTGTAGAAAACTTCCTTTTCCATTACGTCTTACTCTTGCACTTGCAATAATGATTGAAAAATTTACGTAATCCTCTATTAACTCATGAAGTTTGCAACATTTCAGCGCAAATTTACTTGCACTTACTGACTTGGAAATATTCAATATTTACTGGTACAATAACTGACAGTAATTGACAGCTCGGTTAAGGATTAAATAGGAGTCTGTCTTCAATTTTTCTGATGCTTCTACCGTCTCGTATTTGATCCATCATTCGTTTCCAAGGACTCCGAAGGCTGATATTCATATTTGGTAGGTTCTGCTCAAAATCGCGGCTCATTTTTGCAGTTGCTGATTGTCATCAATTATAAGAACGAGGTACGAAGCTCGAATAATCGTATCTCCTCTTCCCAAATTGTCCATTTTTCGTTTACAAACTGAAGGAAGATTAGGGAGAATTTACAGTATTTGTCAATGCTAGAAATAAGAACTGTATCGGTGGAAAGGTCGCCATTATTTTGGTCGCCATTAAATCGCCAGCATTTATAGCATCGGCAGTCGGACGCAGGCTTTGATAAAGACATCAACGTATCGTTTTTCGAGCACCGGCATTTGTTAGAAACGCAGAGGAGACGCGCAGCAGCGTCTGCGGCAATTCGAGTTAATGGGTCTCGGGCGAAAGAACGATATCCGAACGTCCACTCCCGAATCTCGACTACGAATCAAATGGAGGCGGGTTCCACGTGCATTTCTCGTATTGTAAATATACAGAATTTACGTTTATAACGGGTACTTAGGCTTGATTTACGCGGGTGGCTGGACTGAGATACGGCCACGGTCTGGATTCATCGCGCCAGGACGTGGCTTGATGAGACGGAACTCGATTAAGACGCGAATATTTGTGAACATCTGCCTCTTTGAAGAGGACTGAACTTTGCTCATGGCACGGCACAATTCGAATCGTGATTGGTCCAATCATTGAGTCTAATATCGCGGAGGTTTTCCAATCGTTGTTAGGATTCGAATGCCTAAATTAATCTGGGTATTTAACTTGATTTAGGTTTCTAAAGTGGTTTAAATGGAGCGATTCAACATCCCTTCTTGATTTTAAGAACCTAGATTTCTAATGATTTCGTCATTTTGAATAGCTGAAAGTGCAAAGGTTCGATTTTTATATTTTTGAAGCTTCTAAATTCCGTCTTTCTGCAACGCAAAACTTCAGAAATAAATGTTTCGAGATTTTTGGTTGTTTTGGTGCTTGAAAGCAGCGTCCATGATTACATTCTGCTGGCTGATGGATCATTTAACGCAGAGCAGAATGCACTGTTCGAGAACGCAGCACCTTGGCGGAGCAACAGAAGCCACTACTTGAAGTTATGTCTTCCACTTGGCTGTAATTGATCGCAAAATTAACCCGCGACCAGATGGCTGTTTCGTGAACGACTGCCTCGTCGATTATATCCTTCCGCCATTCTTGTTACACCCGAAGATATTATTTATCCTCTTATATTTTATAAAAGTGCACGAGATTTTACGATGCGACGTTCTGTGCATTTTTCATATCACTTTGGAGAACACCAGTCTCGTTTTTCTGTTCTCCGATTGTTATACTTTTCCCAAGATTTGTTTACGTCTGGAATTTATGATGCCGTCCATTTTCCTCTCGGAGAAAATAACTTTTCATCTCAGTAGATCCGTTTTATTTATGTCACCTCACCCTTTCGACATCCCTGGCTAGATTTTATATGATTCCCGTAATATGGATAATGAAATGGGGTTGTTTCCATCTTGCGGCAACATTATCGACCTTTCCCTCTCCTGCCTTATCGATTCTCGTATATTGACCTTTCACCATGCTTCGTGCGATGGCGCCACGATCGAGCCGCGACTGTCACCCTCGTGAACCAACACCATAGCCTCCCTTTGCCTGTAGGGATGGCTAACACCCATAAGATTTTGTTTTATTTATTTAGAAATTTTTACAGGTTTGGTTCACAGGACAAGCAAGGTTCAGATCTCTGTTTTACATTCGGAAAAATATCTTGAATCGCTGTGATTCCATTCTGTAACATCTCTTTTCTAAACAGGGAGGATTTCGTTGGCATAATTTCATTTTCATCGATTAAGAAGTATTTGACAAAAAAGATTTTTAGTTCGACAAAATGATTGAAAATAAAACGAAAATTTCCTTCACTCCAAGAAAGCTGTCTTTTATTTCACTCACAAAGAGTTTGTCTATTGGAATAATTTAGGAGGTCGAAGTAATAGTGACGTAAATCAGATTTTCCACATTTTGAGAAACGAGGAAAGTTATTGCTCACTAACACGTGTATAGTTTACTTATCAAATTTATCGTTAAGATAATTCAGAGCGAAATTACTTTATACTAACTTTATAATTTATTTCACTTATCTTGTTTTTAACATTTTCACATGCGCAATTTAAGACATAAGTCAAAATTCTCGAAAATGACTTCCAATGATTCTAGCAAACTCGATTGTAAGCTGTCAAAAACCTCTTGAAATCTTCAACAAAGGCGTCGATCAGGTAGCCATTAAACCCTGAAAGGTGACAATCTACTTTCTTAATCCCGACCGGAAGTCAGTGCGACTCTGCACACGCGGAGATAGCGATCGCGTCGTTCATCTTTTATATCCTTCATCTCCGTTTCTATCTCCGTTCCATTTACTTCGCAGAAAAAGATTCCATCGCGGGTCTCCATCCATTTTCCGTAACAATGAATCCAGGCTCCCTACCCGGGCGTCTATGCTCCCGTTTCAACCCCCCCGATACCATGGAAAAGTCCCACCCTTCCGTTCTAACTAAGTTGCCGGCTGGAAAAAATGCAAAGTAGTCGCCTGGAGGTTATTTATCGTCGCTGTTCGCGTTGGAACAGCTTCTGGGTCTTGGAAATCTCGACGCCCTGAGGTCACCGCCTGGAAATCGCATTTTTCCACCCCTAAATTCATCCCTCGGAATTTTTTCCCCTTCTTCGCCGACGGGGGATGGCTCTGCGGGAACTTCGTAGCCGCGCCTAGACTTCGCACTTTCATACATTTTTTATGCCCCATAACGCATTTGTATCGACAAACAAAATTTTTCAATCGGCAGCAGAAATTCTCTTCCATTCTGTTTTCGAAAAAACAATTTGAAAAAACATATATGAAGATTCGCAATGTAATCTCTGCATTGAATTGCATTTCTTAACATATCGTGCGAACTCCAAACCGTAGATTTTGCTAATTTATTCACTTTTACGTCCATGGGGGTTGAAAGTCACGGCACCTGCAGTCGAGTGTGCTTTTCGCTCGTGCAGTGACAGTGAACAGAATTTTTCAGCGTGAAAATTCCGGTGATAATTGCAATTTTATAGCGTGCATTCCCATGTTCGAGGGATCGCAATTTCCGATATGGTTAATACAAGTGTAGATTAATTTTTGCGCCGTAGAAGGCGCCGCGGTCGCACCTGCAGCCGATTACAGTATCGCGGATAGTCTGTCTCGATTTTCAGGCTCGTTTAATTATCCGACGAGTCTCGACGGTTTTATCACGGCCAGCATAAAATAGAACCGGGCGTTATCCGTTTTGCGGTAAAAGCGAAGGGCGTCGAACGCAACAAGTGTGAAGATACGTTGTTTCGCTGCTCGGCCGGCGATGCCGTGCAACGGCCGTATGAATAAACTTACCGAGCACGCCTGCAGAAAAAAGTTTTACGGACTTTTGATTTTTATCGTCGACGTTCACCGAACAAATCGCGTCGAACGCTTTTTTTCCCTTGGCCTTCTCGCTTCTCGCAGCTCCGATGATTCCGGTCGCTGTCACTCTTGTTGCGATTCTTAATCACTAGACTGCATCCATGACCAAGACGAGTAACTGCAATTTAAAACGATGTCTGTTACAACCGATGAAGGCTAAGGTATTTTCGATGTACTAAAATCAATAAAAAGAGAGAGAGATAAATTCTAAAGAGATTCTAGCTTCCTGTAATAGTGCAACAATTTTTTATTTTGCTCACACATGCGCAGTGTACTAATCGCTGCAGTAAGTACATTCCAACGATATTAGAAATGCACTGTGAACTTTTCTTCGATTACAAATATCCACGCTTCGATTTTAAAGAAATTAGTTAGGGTTAAATATATTTATTAAGACAGTACCCTTTAAAATTTCATTGAATCGAAGTAAATTATTTAATGAAATAAAAATGAGTTAATGAAGAAGTACGAACGATGGACAAAGACTCATTGAACATGATCACGATGGCTAATTTTCTGCAGAAAGGTAGAATGTGTTCGATTTCTTTTCAACAAGATGTCGTCAAAATTTCGAACTGTAAATAGCATACAGTCGGTCGATTCGAAAAATGTAAATTTAAAATGCTTGAAACCGAGACGGGTTCGTGTATTATTTATTCGCGTTTTCGGCTGCTTCTTTTTTCACTTGCACGATTCTGTTCGATCTTTCCACCGCGGCGAGTAAACTGTTGAGCGGCGGTACAGCTGAACGGCAAATGTAGCGATCTAAACACGAATTCCCGGTATGTAAACGCAGACTTTCCTACGGTCTGATGCAACGGATCTCGAAGGTATAAAAAGCCCGTCGTCGAAGCGTTTCGGGACCGAGCGCGAAATGTTTATCGCGAGAAAAAGAGGTGTCCTTCGAGACGCGTCGAACCTCTCGCAGACTTTACTCTGCTTCTTAAACAAGAGTCTCGGCGGAGCTAATCGCCGGTATGGTTTTGTCTCGGTGTGCACTTCATTGAAACTTCGCTTTCCTTGAAAATTCTTTCCGCAGCCTCTATAATATTTTTGGGGACTTTTTGGATTCCGCGGAGACACTGGAAATTGCTGATCGGAACTTAGTGGATAATTACTGTCATGAAAATTATATTTATTTGTTTCTCACAGTGTCTCTATACCAACCTTATTTTTTTGAAATCTTGCTGACAATTGAGCCCTTTAATGCAAGTGTAAGTCAATCTTTTGCCAGGTTAATTTGATATTACTAAATCATATTTAATTTAAAAATATATTTCACTCCTTTTTATAATTTTCAGCTAATACCTGCTTAGGCTTACATAAAAGAGTTGTAACAATTTTTTATGTTACTGCATTTTACAGAACTTTTAATTCATTCTTCATTATCCACAAATTAGTTTCTTTGATTTATGTTATTTCTGCATTCATCGACTCAATTACTGCCACAAAATGCAAGTCGGGGTGAAAATTATATTAATTTATTGCTAATAATATCTCTACGTTAATTTTACTTCCTTGAAGTAACTATTGAATAAATTCTGATATAAATTTTTGAACACACGATTACGAAACTCGTAAAGATTCCTCTGCAGAAAATTCTCCAATGAATTCACTTGTCCATGCAAACAAATTGCACTGATTTCTGACTAATTAATTTGAACACTAAACCTTCCGAATCCTAAGAGTAACCAACGTATGTTAATTAATGGCAATGAAAATATATTCAGATCGTCCGCCATTTTTATTAGAACATATGTTTGGATTAATAAATATATTCACATTCTCTACAATTTCAGCAACTTTAAAGCAAATCCTCCAAAACTCATCATAATCTTGCTAGCTATACAGTGTAGCCAATAAGCATGCGACTGCTATTTACATCTGTCGTCACAATAAAAAACAAAAAGTTAACTCTATGTCTCGACGCTCCTCTAAACCTCGAAGCATCGCTTCCATTAAAATGCTAATAGTAACCAAATTCTCCTAGACAGTTGACGGTCGCGACAATCGAAACAGCACTCGAAAAAAATGATAATAAGATAACTCACACAAAGGGTTGAACACGGCGCAGTCATTCTTTCGGCAATCTCGCAACCCCCACAATGCACAAAGGGCATTTAAATCGTCGATGGAGAGTCGTTTAAATCCGAGTGCAGTGGATTAAACTATTAAACATTGCTTTTTATTCAACGACCAGCAGAACCTCCCACTCGAGACGCAGCCCTCGGCTCGCGGAGGGCTCCGCCGGTTTTCTCGCCTCCATCGCATACCTACGCCGACACGGATCGCTGCACAATACGGCTTTTTATAATAGGCCCGCGTTACGTAGGCGGGGCTGGCGCACTCGTAACTCGATTTGCATACACGCCTGCAACGCGCATCGACGCACAAAGAACGACAAGCGTTGCTAAAACCGTCCGCGAGCCGGAGCCGCTGCTCGAGATTTCGAAGAAACCGTGCGCCGACTTAAAATATATCGATCGAACCTCTTACGGTTGTCGAACAATGCTCGAGCCGAGGGAACGCTGACCATTTCCATGGTTTCGCGAAAATTTATGGTCGATTCCGCCGAGGACGATGTTTCCTCGAATGGCTCCGTGGAAAATCGGCTGCTCGAACATTTTGCCCAGCGATCGCACTTCACCGTCGAATCGTCGAATTTTACTTCCGAAGATCCCCTGGAAATTAACACAATCTTTTGAGGTTATGGTCGAATTTTAGTAGACATCGTGTAGGAAATGCGGAAGTTAGGAGTGACTGACTCATTAATATTAATAAAAAATACTAGTCTTCGATTCTACATCGAGAAACAGAAGCCAAAGTAAAATCTACTTTGAAATATATATTATTTATATTATTTATGTTATTTATATTATCTATATTATATATATATTACTTAAATATTATTTATTATAATTATAATTATATTCTGAAATTTTTGTAATGTCGAGCTGTTTTTAGCGTTTAACTACGGAGCGTTTAAAAATTCATAAACGTTAAAGATCCAGGCTCATTACCCGCGCGGACAAGGGTTACTTTCATCCGTTTTCGAAGCGAGTCCAGCGACAGGGGATGGTTGAATAATCGAGGTGGTCCGCTCGTATAAAATCTTATCTAAATTCTCGGTCGGATCGCGAGGTGAGATACAGTCGGGGAAGAAAAAAAAGGGAACTGGGGGAAAAGGGGCGGACGTCTGGCAAGTAGACATTTTACTTCCAAGATGGACGAACGCCGGGAAAGGGGCGACCGAACGGGGAAAGTGGCAGGCGGAGAGAAAAGCCGAGTGGCCGGAGATTGGGGGTGGACCGGCGGCCGGGGCTAGGAAGATAGCTAGGGTGGAACTCTGGCTGACTCTCATTAAGCTAAATTGTCTCCGAGGATGAGCTTCCTTAATTACTTAGCCAGTCCGTCGGCGCGCGCTCACTTTCCCGCCGCTTGTCTGGCCTTTTATTTCGGATAGAAAATTTTATCCGCCCTGACGGAGCCTCGTCGACGGACCAAACACGCTTAAACTTGAATCGTAATTGTCTGCGAGCTTTCTGAAGCGTTTAGGGCAACGATCATAAAATTTCGGACGTGAAATAATCAGCGGAGTACGAAATATGCTGCAGACCGTGCTGCGAAATTTCAAGCGAAATCTGAAGAGCGGTAGAAAGTTCGATGTAAAACATTTAACCCTTTGCACTCGAGTGGCAGCCCTGAAGCATCGTTAAAATTTCCAAATTCCCAAATCTCTGTGTATTTTATAAATGAGAACAATGGCATACGGTGGTGATATTTAAACAAAAAACTATATTCATATATTTCTATTTTTTATTACTTCTAATATAGAAATATATAAATATGGTATTTTCTTATGTGTTTTTGTTTAAATATTACTAAAAATGTAAGGGTTACTTTCGGTCTATAATTATTCACACCGTGGTGGAATGAAATTATGGGGTCGGAAGAATTGTCTGCGGAGGTTAAATAGCTTTAAGTGCAAAGCGTTTAACACCTTCTCAGTGTAATAAAATTGTGGTATCGACGACATCAGAACTTCCACACCTTATTCCAGAAGTTACAAGCATATAAAATCATGAACAAAATACATCATAAGAAATGATCAAGATAAATTACTCAATTGCGCCACTATTTTAGCCTTCGATACATAACCTACATACAGGATAGTTCACAGCGTAGTTCTCTAAGGAAACTATTCTCAACGCATTGAAACATCCTCGTCCGCAAAACGGTTAAAGACTCGCAATAAATAATACTCACACGTTCTCGATATTTCTTCCGCAAACGTTGTACTGGTTCATGCTTCCGTTGACCGGAGCCATCTAAATTCCTCTGCAGGTTTTCCTAAAACCAGAGTAGACTGCAATATATCCGCACCCCGAAAAAGTGGACTAAAGCGCAAGGAATGATAATGGATGCGCGAAATTGGATGCATCGTCTCGGCGAGGTGAAAGAGGGATGCAGCGGAGAATAGCCGTGACGAGGGAAGACGGGGTGAGAGACGAGGGGACGGCATAGTAGGGGGTTGATAAGAGGTGGAGCGCCGGCAGACAGGCAGGCTCGGGGTGGGGAACTGCCTCTAAATATGCTAATACCCCCGACGTGGGGTAATGAGTTCCTCGCGCCACCACGATCCGCCGGACTGCTATGCATATATATTCAGCCATAAACACAACTTAGATTACTATATGTAACGTACCGACCGCCCCGGGGTGCGCGACTTATTGGCCGCTCTGCCGCCTCTCCTCCTTCGCCGCCTGCTTCTCTTTTGTCTTCGTGACAAAGCTCGGGCCTCGTGTGATTTGAATCGTTCCGAAGACGAGCAGCGAAACAAATATTGCGCTCGGGGGTTGGAGATCGATTCTGCGAAGGGTGGCTGACGATGGAGGATGATCCGGACCTGATTGCCCATTGCTGATCCTGTTTTGTCTTCTTGGATCGTTGGAGCGTTTGAAGATGATCTAAAAGAATATCGATGGATGTGAGATAATTTGTAATCGATTTTGAATGTTAGTTTTGCTGGCGATCTTGATAAGATTGACAGGATAGGAGATGAAGATAGCTTGAGCAGATTGGAGAATGGTTCTGATTACCTTGCATTTTACAGACATCGGAAGTAAACTGCAGATTCGTTGCATTGATAACAGAAATGGACAAGTGAAATACAGAACTGTGATGTCAACAGACGAATTTAAGAACATTCTTGCTCTATTTTCGACTTATTCGAGTTACTAAATAATAATATATATATTTTTATATATTATAATTATATATAATATTATATATTATAATTATATATAATATAATAATATATATATTTACGGAATTTCAATGTCATACAAGTGACTTAGAACATTTTTATTTCGGAGAAAAAATTCGCGGTCCAATCATGACCTCTTTTATTTTCATTGTTTCATGCTGCTTTCTCTCTATCGTCTGCAAATTATAATCTACGAAGATTCTGACGAAACAAAAATCAATTTCATTCGTTCAGCAACTGTGCCAAAATATTTCCATCCAGGGGGCAGACTCTGCGAAAATACGTCTAGATTAGAAACGCTCGAGGGAATTATTTTGCAGGCGAAAATGCAAAATTCCAGGTCACGTAGCTCATGTCGTGAGAATGAAATGCGCCGACCCATCGTCGTGCGAGATATAAAATCGCGTCGAAGAAAGTCGAGGAATAGGAGAGCTTTAATATACCTTTCGAGATTATTTCGAAATTCCTTCGCGTCGTGTTTCGTGGCAGCGGATCGCAGACGAGACTCGAGACAATTTCGGTGGCTGTGCGAGCTACATTCACGGAGGCACGTCGAAAGCGGGTCTCGTAATTTCCGCAGGCTTGCAGCTCTATTCCTATATCCGGGCCGCCATCTGTCCCCCGTGCCTCGTCGTCCATCCCATTTTCAATTTCCACCACGTTTCCCGTTTCCTGCGTCGGGGCTGCTCTCCTCTGCTCTGCTCTGCCTGGCCTCTCCGGTTCCATCATGGTGGAAACCTCGTTCCATTGGCCCGGACCAAAGCTGTCCGCTTCATGCTCGTTCCCGCGAATGGTCTTCCAGACGGCGAACCGAGAAATCTCCATTCGATCCTGGATATCTTTCTCCCCCTACTGCACCTGCTGAAAAATTCGTTTCTCTGGATCGATCTCGTTGAAAGATGACAGTGGATAAGGAAGATTTGATGGAATTGGATTGATTAAATGGAATCTAATTTTTTATGGATATTATGAGCCATTGACGAAGTTGCAAATATGCAAGTGATTCATCACTAGGCCGTTAATTTGATGCATTTTTGTAGAAAAAATGGGTGAGTAAAATTGAAAACGGTGAACAGATTCCAAGAAACTCAATACAGTCATTTCTTCCTAATTCGCGCTCAGATTGTGCGCAAAAACTGGACAATTTGGTAAAAGGAGATACGATTATTCGAGCCTTGCGTCTCGTTTTTATAATTGTTGATAGTCGGTAACTATAGAAACGAGTCACAAGGTTATTTAAAACATTTTAATTCGAATAATCGTATCTTCTCTTTCCAAATTGTCCAGTTTTTGTGCGCAATCTGAATTAGAGAGAAATTATGTTGGTGAACTGAGGCCAACTTATTAAAATTATTCCAGAAAAAAATCAAATTATACTTGCCTCTCATATTGTGTAATAAATGCAGAAAACGTTTATTCCGCATAAACATCCGTAGTCTGTCCATCACTTACACCCAAAGCACTTCAATTTCTGCAAAAATTGCGAACACTATCTTGAAAACTTTCCAAAGAACGTGCGAAGCATTGGACACAGAAGAAAATTGCAAATCGCTGCAAACAAACAAGTGAAATACTTAAAGACCAAAACTTGCCTGAACTTCAAAAACTGAAGAATGAGTCGGGGATCTTTCGAAACAGCTCGGTATTATTTCAACATCATACCTGGACCCGGAGTTCCTGCGGTTCTATTTCGAAAGCCCGGTGAAAAAAGCTTCGCCGGTCGTAAATCGCGGAGGCTCGGCCGTCTTTGAGATTGGTCGATCCGCGGCTCCGTCGACGATCCGATGGCTAGGAGAGCCGAAACGGGGTTCGTTAATTTGGGCCACGCATCCGTCGGTTCAACGGAGAGAGGCTTCGAGAGGAACAAAATCCGTGCGCGCGACGGACGCCGGTCCAAGTCGAAGAATCGTCAGGGACACGGGGCGCGTGGCACAGTGCCGACGACGGATCACGATGCCCCGGGAAAAACTAGACTAGGCGTTTTTATGGGCCATCAAATTACGCCGACCACCTCATAAAATGTTTAAGCGGGCTTCTGTGCAAGACACTCAACCTGCCGGCCGGGCTAATGTTCTTTGGCAAAAGTGCATTTTTCCGTTGTTCGTCTGCTCGACGGTGTGCTCGAGTTTCTCAGGTTGCAGCCTTTCGGGGCTTCGTTCCTTGTTAGACGTTTTCCGGACCTCCGTGACCTCCTATTTCGAGGTACACGCCGTCTACCGCTTCCATTTACGGTCGTTTCCGTTAATATTCGCACTTTGGAAGAGAAACGTTTCTGGAAGGAAAGACTTCCTTTTGGACCAAACGATTTCTTTCGAGAAGTTAGAAAGATTGGTACGCCTGCTTCGTTTCGTTTCGCCTGTGATAGGAATTTTGTGAGAACTGCGATTGATTTATATTGTCTTTGATTTAATCCGCACTAAAAGGTACAATTTCGACTCTTGGTCTTATGATATCTGTAAGTTACACAGTTGGGAAAATTGTGTACAAAGTGGCATAACTGTAGCATAATTGATAGAAGCGGCCGCTAATGACTCCAATGTTAATGCACTAACTAATGAACTAACTCGTAGGTAATAATTCAACGAACAATATTATTGTAACATAATAAAAAACCTCAATTCTCTGAATTCTCCATTATAATACTCGCATTTCCTTCTTCTTTAACTCGTATCTTCTATAGCTTCTTTGCTAATAACTGGACCGCGGATCCTCGTGCATAATAAAAATGTCCGAACTCGATTGTATAAAACAAAAATTAAATAAAAATATATTCCTTCGTCCAGCAATTTTAATAAATCGAAGAGAAGAAGATAGCATTGTTCTAAAATTGTTCTAATATGTTTACATCGTGATATTTCATCTTCCCCTTTTTTAATTATAAATGCGTGAAATCTACAATCTACTAATAACACGCCCATTTGTTTATTATCTGATCATCCGATATATCTCGGCTCTCGTTTCACACTATTTCCATTATTGCACCTGCATTTCTCGTGGTCATTCGTCCCTTTGTTTTATTAATAATATTCTCCTCTGTTTACCGATACATCGAGGACTCTAAAGACGAAGCAACACGGATACTTTTATTTTTCTCTTCTCAACGATGGTCTCTCCCGTTCGTGTGTACTCTTTGCCCGTATACTCGCCACTCTACTCGTATATCTCTACCTTTCTCTGTCCATTAAACCATCTTTCCTTTCCCGCTGGCTCCTCCTCTGCCGCCAGGCTATGTATCCTGTACATCGACATAGTCTGCAGCTGGCGAGCGATTTTCCAGGTCGTATATATTACATAAGAAGCAAACCTTCCGTTGATTCGGTATCCCAGTCTCCGGGTCAATGTTGAAAAGAGACAGGAGGCAAGGGGAGATAGAACCATAAAGATCTCGAGTCGACTGCTGCTTCCCTGTAATTAAAACATTCCAATTTAATCGTGCTCCGCCGATACCGCATCTGCTCTCTCTCTCTCTCTCTCTCTTTCTCTTCGAGCAATTCGCAAATCCGTGAGGTATTTCGATATTTGCTACTTCTATAAAAATATAAATTGTCGAAGTTCGTTGTCCTAAGTTAAGCGAAAATGTCTTTTCTCTTTTGATAATTGTAATAATAATTGTGATAATGAAATCCTTTTATCTTTACAGTTCTGCAATCGAACCTTCTAATCTTGTTACAAATGCATCAAATCCATAGTCTGATTATGCGATACGTCGAGACGTATTTTCCATTTCGTTGCATTCATTAATTGCTGTCGTAAATGTAGAAAATGCATTCTACGAAATCTTCCTTACGATAGGTTTGGGTGTGCAATTTATTTGATATTTAAATGCCGATACTCACACGTTTCTCTTTTGCCGTGTCACCGGATAGAAATGTCCACGCCGATTTCCTTCGAGCACGCTGTCGACGGCCATGTCGGTTGCCAGACTAAGGTAGACGGTACCCGGAGGACCTGGATAGCTTAATTAATGGAGAAGTCTGCGGGCAGTCGACGGATCCGGTTCCCAAAAACCCGGCCCAGCCATTGGCTCCACCGATTCTTTTCCCGCCTACAGAAATCCGTAGAAAGGAACGCTATACACGGTGAGACAAAACGTCGGATCCTACAGGCTGTTCCTAAACCACGAAATTAGACGAAGAAAAAGACCGCGCACGAAAGAACTGAAACAATCACAAACGATCAGTAACACTCCGCCTGAAACTGGAAGAACGTTTCTCGCTAAACACACAAGCAAACATCGATTTCTCTGTTTGCTATAATTACTTGTTCAAAGATTTCCAGTCTAGCTCCACAACACTCGCCGATTCGAACCCAATTTTGCCCCAGAGATTGCTTGCTTTCAATCTTGATCGAACCGCAACCGTAATCTACACCCAACCCATTAGCAACCATTGATTTACAGCCCACTTTGCTACAAAAATCTTCAACTCCCGATCTTCGCGTTTCTTTTTTTCTCGAAAACGATCCCCACCTAGCCTATTCCTATCTTGAACCGAGGAACTATCTGCGTAGAAGTAAATGCTACAAAAAGAATCCGAGCCTTAATGGATGGATGATTTAATCGCACTCGCGGCGCAGACGCTTTCGACGACTTCAAGATAGATCTGCACGAATCCTTCGAGATCAAGGTCGATCGCCTCACTGAACCCGATATAAAGTGGCTAATCTTTTCGTCTAATTCGAAAAATAGAGTTTGCCTCGTAACATTAGACTTTTTACAGTTATTGATATTGTAAAAATGTTTCTGTGAGAAATTCGTTGGCGAACTTCTTTATTCAAGCATGCGTGTGTAATAGCATCTTAATTATTAAATTGTTTGATATCAGAATCGTTTATTGTTTAAACACATTTCTCACGTAAACAGTTGCAATTATTCTATCATTTGAACATCCATGTATTATTTAGGTCTTATTTACGTTGATCGAGGTTCTAATAGCATTTTTACGAATCGAGTCTATCCTCTCTTAATCGATAATTATGCAGATGTCTTGCGCCAGCTGATCTCGCCTCTCATTGGCCATGGTTTTTCGTTAATAACTCGTGAACAAAGCTGCGGGTTGCACTTTCGCTAAGGAAAGAGTTATTTCAAATGACCTGAGGAATCACACCTTCCCGAGTGTTAACATAATCATGGGACAGCCTGCATAAATAAGGCACAGTGAATTGCTTCAGTAACATTGTTGTTCTCCAGACCTTTTCTTGGAGTAGAATTCTTTCATGTTTGTAGTCATGTATTAACAGAAATCGTTCGATGTTTAAGTAAATCCAATCTTGTCATTGTCATAAAATAACGTCCACGCTTTAGTCAAGTTCAAGGTTAGCTTTGGTTTGGATTGGTTTCAAGATCCAGTGCTAACAGCAGTTCCACTGTAAAAATCCTCCTGTTCGCAAAATAATTCCTGAAATATTTTCTGTAACATTTTCTGCCCGAGCGGACCGTCGAAATGGACTTTAGTCGAATCTCTGCCACAAAGTTGCTAGATACCATCCGATCAAGAAAAACGAGTCTGTCTCCGAGCTGCAGTTGGACGCCTTGGAAAGAAATCGACGAGTCGCTGCCAGCTTGTCGAGTGCCATGGACATCGAGATGGAGCCGTCAGTTGTATACGGCCAATGAATCCGGCAGTAACAGAGCCCTCGGAGAGAAAGGGAGCACGGGAGAAGCAAAAACGTTTTCTCTTCGGGTGGGAGGAGACGGACAAGCGCTCTTCCCGCTTGACTTTTGCTAATCCACTGTCCGGCCGTTCCTGAATGAACGCATAAACGACAGCGGGAGACGCGTGGGCAACGGCTGCCCGTTAATATCGCGTGACAAGAATAAACGTCGGCCATAATTCAATATTGTAATTATACCCTCGTAACGGGCTTTATTGTGCCGATTAATATGCGTCGTTAAAGTAATTGCCGGTAGCGCGGACTACTCTCGCACCTATAACCGGCCGTTTAGGCGCCATCTTAGGACACGCGAATCGCAATTTTCGCAAGTTCCCTGGGTAACGACGATCCCGCGACAGCTTTGCGACTCAATGACAATCTGGAACCTCTCCTCCAATTTTCTCCATCTCGCTTCGGCGATTTTAGCACATCGGAAGTTTCGAAACACATTGTTGCAATCGCATCTTTTATTACAAGACTTTGTGCAGACTTTGGGATTCGGCAATTTTAATAGCGCATTGTCTTCTTGCGATTTTCTGTGCTGAATCCTGCGATTTGTATTTTACTTGTTCGATACAGTTTTCGAGATTTCTCAAGAGTCTTCGTTTTTAGTAATCTATGTTGAAAAAAAAAATCTTGCGATTTCGGTTCTATTTATTGAACGAAATTTTAAAGATTTCTTAAGAGTCTTTGGGAAGGTATTTGGCAATTTTTAATAAATCAGATACTGTTCCTTTGAGATTGTCTTTAGCAGTCTGTACCGAATTGTGTCGCTTTATAGCCGTCTCTTTGATAAAAAGGTTCCAGTTAGAGTGGCACACTTCAGACGCCATCATCCGTTTCAAGAAATTAGTACGTAGTGACGCACGATGGAGAGGTCCTTCGATAGTTTTGGGTCTGCGGGAAACAAAGGAGAGACTGTTAGAAGCTCTTTCATGGCAAGAGATCTTTTCTTATTAAAATGGATTTCATAGCTGGCTCTCCGCGGCGGCTGTTTAGAATTTTAAAGCTAGATATCGAAGCCTCTCTCCATCAAACGAAGTATCAAAACGGCTGAAATCTCATTGGCGCGTTATTGTTATTGAACAAACACGCTTGTTTGAGTTTAGGTAAGTTCCTTTTCGGAGCAGTTCGCAGGGTTCCGTGACGAAAAATATTTGTAGGAGAGTTTAATCGTGCTTGCCCGTACGCCGAGTCCGGTTTCCATGGGTGTATTCGAGCTTTTATCGCGCTTTCGTCCGGCCTCTCCTCGTTCGTTGCAATTTTCTGCTTCAGATTAAAAGAATTATCGTAATCGAGGCTGGCCGGAATACGCGGCATCGGCTTCCTCGACTTTATCGGAGCGATAAACTCCATTATTTACAACGGGCCGTATATTACGAGATTAAAAGAACGTTCCCGGTCGTCCGCGCCCGATTAATTCCCATTCGTCGAGAGAACTTTCAAAAGAATTTCCATAAAGATAAATTTCTCCCTCTGCAATGTTTCCAAAACGCCGACCCGCCCAGTTTGTATTCGACAAAGGGGTTACACACGCTCGGCTTTTTTTCCACGGACGGGCGTGAAAGTGGGATGGTATCCCATTAACGGACCGACAAAGTCGATTTCGGGCGCAACATTGTGGGGAATCGGTGAACGCCATCGATTAAAACTCGCATTAAAGGAGCCACTACTTTGCTCGACCCTTTTCGCTGGCTATTTCTAGCCAGAAGATGGCGAACCGCGACCTTCCGGACATTTTATCGACCTCGGCTGACTTTCGAAGCTTCGAATCTTCAAACTTTCAATTTTTCATATTTTCAAACATTCGAGCTTCTAAATTTTCTAGCTTCGATCTTCATCTTTTCTAAATCTTCGAACATCCAAATTTTCTAGCTCCCATCATTTCTATTCCTCGATCTTCCAACTTTAATCTTCTCCGTTTCTAAATTTTCAAACTTGCAAATTTTCCAGCTTTAATCTTCTCCAATTCTACATTTTCAAGCTTCTAAATGTTCTATCCCTATTCTAAACGGAGCCATCGCGGTTCCAAGTTTGCAAATTTCGAACATCTAATCTCGCAAGATCCGAAACATTCAAGTAAACAAATAAATTCCCGCTTCACAGCCCGGGGTCCGCAGAAGCCGCTGCATTCGGCCTGCATCGATTAAGCGATCGAACAATGGCGGGCTGCTCATGAATAAGAGAACGCTGTCGCGAAACCTATGGGAACGCATTCGAAACGTTCGAATCGCGCGAGAGTGACTAAAGACGATAAAAGAACGCGTATCGTCCCCGGGAATTCGCAAGATCCCGACGTCCTGTTATCGAACCTGGGGGAAGCCGGCGAGTCGGGAGGCAGGAGTGGGAAAAGGAGCCGGTACGGAGCGGATTCACGTTCTCATGACGCGGCGGTCATTTTAAACGAGACTCACGTGTCGGGACCACCCACCTCATGGAGCGCTGGCTGATTATATACACCTCAATTTCGAGCGTTTTCGAGCGTTCCACCTTCTGGCTCGCGGCATTCGCTCGGGCAAAAATCCGAAAACCGGTGACGATCGTGAGACTCCGGGTTGGAACGCATTTTAAGAGATTACCGAATACCTCCCGCCCTCTTTGCGTCCTCCTCTACACCGTTCCGTCCCCTCCTACAGGACGGTGTAGATGTGTTTCTGGATCTACTAATTGGTCGTAAAGGAAATTATGTTCAGAGGCCAGGCCTCGTCCTCTCGAGAGCTCGATCCTCGTAGGCTGCCGTACGATCCAACCCTCGATTGGCTACCTCGCCGAGATTTCCTTGCCGTTTAACGAACCGCCCGTTCCACCATTTTCGCACTTTTCCTGATACCGGAGATCAACGGGCCATTAGCGAGGAGGGCTTGCAGATCTTTAGAACTCGGATCCTGAAATGATATATCGTCGTCCGGCACTAAAAGGGTTGAAGCTCGATGGAACCCGAGAGCTGGACACTGGATTTTAGAAGCCAGAAACTAGAATCCAGCAGATGAAAGCTAATCATTTCGGATGAATTCGTGCAGTCTTTTTATCGGATGAAAGAAACGACGTACAAGAACCGTGGGCACTTCTTGGCGAATCTAATAGAAAAATGATATGTGAGCGCCACTTTCACAATATGTGGACTCTTTCGTAATATGTGGACTCTTTCATAGTATGTGAATTCTTTCATAATGAAACCATCTGAGCATCGGAGATTGAAAGATCGCGCTGTCTTTGCAAGAATATCATCCGCGTCTCTGTGCGACCGTCAAGTCCGTGGATTGTTTCGCAACGTTTGGGTGGTCGCCGGTCGAAAGAGGAAGATGATTTCGCTATTAGGCCTCGTTATCTGTCGCATAGTTAGCTCGCGTGCCGCAAGTTCGCGTCCGGTTTAGGAAATTCCAGCCCGGTACGGACACTGGCTGACCGTTTGTTCTTGGCCGGCTCCGGTGCCACTGCCGGTGGTGGCGGCGACGGCACTGGTGGTGGCAAATATATTATGCCTCTCGTAAAATTAAGTTTTTACGATCATTTTATGGTCGCGCGCGGTCCGTCGATGCTTAGTACCTATAGGTGTGCGTCTCTCGCAGCTGTGCTTTGCGCGGGCCTCGTGGCGACTTGTCACGGATCTCTTTCATCATAAGAGTCGCCGGGACTTTGTAACTGTTTTCGGGATACGGGCCCGTCCCGTCGCGATCTACACCCTGACGGTTCTATACTAACCCTTTCTGGATCCTTCTGAATCCTCGCGCAGCCACTTTTCGACATATCGCGGCCACGTCACTACTGATTCTGTTTTCCAAGCTGATAACAGAGAGCTGAGAATTTGAAGAGGTAATTTGTGGGGCTGGGTCATAGTGGACCCGAGTTTCTTCGTTTCAAAATTTACGAGAAAGTTTGTTCTCTAGTTTAAGAATTTTGGTAGTGTTGTAACGAAACGTACAGAAAACTAAACATAAATTTATAAATTCATCATTTACTATTGGACTAGATCGCTGATATTTCATTCTATTTCGCAACGGACTGGCTCGAAAGACAATTTTCTGGAAGATATTTTCCGCTAAAAATACTTACCAAAGTCAATCTCGATCCTTGATTGATTTATTTAATACAAAACTCACTTCGAAAACATCCCTTGAAGAAACAATCGAACATGGAACACGTATAACCTCGAGGAAAAAATATCGACTCTATTTGTTCACACTTAGAATAGAGAAGAAATCACGTATTTTGCAACGTTGGGAGAAACAAACACTAACAATGTAGCAATAAGAATTTAACGATAAGAACGTAACAATAGAAACAGTACCAAAAGACTGAAATATCACACACTCCACTTTTCAAGCACGATGCTCCACTGATCGCAGAATTTCCTTTCCAAAACAAAGGCCTCAATTGACACCAAAAGCTCCAAAAGTCCATGATCAGTGAAAGAACAACTTCGCCATTTCGCCAGGTCCAATCCAGCGATCAATGCGACTAGGGGATGGCCACTTTCGTTCGCAGCAATCTTCTATCAGGACTGGGCTTTATCGTCAAAGGCACGACGGACGTGCGACACACACCGGCCACTGTTTAACGAACGAACGAACAAACGAGGATGTTCGTCCAGGAACGTGCACCGTAAACTGCGATCGAGCAAACTGTCCGAGCAGTGAGGGCCAAATGAAAACCAGCGGTTACGCGCGTCCCCCATGGGACCCCGTAGCCTCTCTCGGGGTTGCAGCTTTCTCTTGGTATGAAAAAATTTTCGGGACCGACGATCGTCGGAGATTTCGCTGAAAATTCGGTCCTCGGAACAATGGTTGTGTGAAAGTCGGCCACTAGGCTAAGGGAGAAGTGATATTTGTATTTCTGTAGTAGGAAACTTTCATATTTTTTTACGTCCCGGTGGAAGAAGAGGAATATTGTACTCGTCGCCACCTAATCAAAAATAACTAACGGGAAATATTCGATTAGGAATATAATAAAAAATATAATAAAGTATAATATTCGAATATAAATTTAAATATTCGATTATATCAAGACACTGGAGCGTGGTCTTTATAGGTGGTTTGAGATTTATTTTATAATTAACGTCAAGTGAAACGTGTAATGATGGCATTCTCAGGCTGGCGTTTCTAAATCCCGGCAGCCCCCTGACAAAACACATGTGAACATTCGTTGAATCACTTAAAATACTCTCGTGTTTATACAGTTGCTGTGAACTTTGCGCAGAGCGTGAGTCCGTGTCAAACAATATCGTAAAAATTATATTTTCTACCCTCGCTGCCTCGTTACTTACACAGCAATCTAAAACATGACTTTATTCTCCGATCTTATTTAAGCCTCTGCAGCTCGCTGTGATCTTGTAGTCATACAGATTTATCAAAGTTTCGAATTTCATTTTATTTTTAGCCCCAATGTGATGTTCTATCGTTTCTTCTTCACGATCAAAGAGGTTATGCATTGCCATTATTAAAATTTTACTTCGCAGATCAAAGTTGGAAATTCACTTTCTTCAAAATTGTAAATTCATTTTGTTAATTCAGATTCGAAAGTTCCTACATTCACTGGTTTCGTGTTGCATTAATTATTTGGAGCTCGCATCGAAATGTTGGACTACGAAGGGTTGAACTATGAAATTCAGTCTCCTCTGTAAATATTTCTCAGACATGTTGCTTGAAAAATTATCAACCCTTGTTCATCCTTTTCCACAACTTCTTTCGTTTGCCTTGTTCGAGTAAACTACTTTCACCGTAATCTCCAGGTGCAACTTTGTCATCGTGAACAATTTTGAATCACAGTGGAACATGGACATGAAATCCATTTTCGCTATCCAACGCGATCCGTAAACTTATTTTAAAATCACTGAGGATTTAAACTTGTATGTATTTTGGAGAATAGTTAGGTCTTTTCATCTGACTCGATCTGCAAGAAAAAATATTATTCATCGAGAAAAATTATTTATGGTGTAGTCAACGCTATTTAACACACCAGATTTCCTAAATATTTTGTCTCACAAATCGAGTCAGATGAAAAGGACATTTCTGTAAAATACGCTACAATATTGGCAGCACCTCATCGAATCTCCATATTTCACAGCTAATTAAACATTCTATTATCCGAACGTTATTATCTCGCGATTATCACCCTTAACATCGCTATCGCAGATCCATCGACTGGACCGAATTGAAATAAAATTGAGCGGCAGCTTCGGCAGCGATCGGTCGTTCAGAGAGCATTTTCCAAAGAGCATTTTCCGGAGCGTGTAGCTTCCACGTTACTCTGCGGATACAGGCAAAGCCACTCGGCGGAAAAGGCGGCTCGGAATCGGGATTAGGGCAGGCAGGGGGCAGGAAAAAAGGATGGCTTCTCGCGCGAGCAGCTCCCGTGTATCCGGAACGGCGGCCATAGTGTTTACGTGCGGTGGTGAAAGCCGAGACTGAATGCCGTAGGAAAAGGCCGCGACCGTGTGCGTGGGGGATCATATTATTTTAGTTGAATTATTTATAGAGCGTCGCGGGTGAAAAAGCCGCGCGCGTGCTGCTCTCTCACCTGACGGAGGGAGAGAACGGATCTCCTGCGTGCGCGGGAAAATAAAACGCCGGCGAATAGAAATCGAGAAAATTTCGCTGACTCGAACAAAAGCTGCTGCCAGGCGGCCCTGGAAAATAATCGAGGAGAGAGTACGCTCGATAGGTTCGCTTTTCCAATCGCTTCCCCCGGGATAGGTTCCTCCCGGAGGATCAAGCTTTCCCGGGGTCAACGGTCGAGTTTAATGCGAGCCGGTATTCCCGCGTATCGCATAGAGATAGGAATTTATCGATACATCCGAAGCAATCGGGAGGAATTGGGGAGGGTCTTGGCATTTGGCTATCTACCCGAGGTTGCCGCATCACGCCTTCGCTATAGCCTCAGCTCGCGACCCTGATTTTTCGATGCAGACACTGCGACGGGGATCGCTATCGAGGTCGCAGGCTGCTGCAAAATGGGGGTGCTGAAAACACCCCTCGTTTTATCCGTTCGAACGTTCTTCCTGAATTTCTCTGGATAGCTGTAATCCATAGATTATGGGAATTCTTCGTGAATTTAGAAATCCGTTTGCAATTGTTTTTAAAATCAAGGATTAACGGTTTAGCAATTGTTGACTCAGATTTGAAAATTAATTTTTACGATGATCTGTTATGTTTTCTTAATTTTGTTAGGATCTGTGAAATGTAAGAACGTTGAAAAGATAATGATTAAGCGAAGTACTTGAATTTTGTGACATTTTTTACGGGTAGCAATTTTCAATGGACCATTGTGGCTCTATCATTATCACTAGACTTCTTATCTTCATGCAAAATAAAAATTGTTGAGCCATTTGCAAGAAACAAAAATGAAATAGAAACTTCTTCCATCCCTTAATCATTTTAATAAGCTGAGATTAGTGCAATAAATTCTCCCCAATTTTCCTTCAGCTTGTAAACAAAAATGGAGAATTTTGGAAATGGAGATACGATTATTCGAGCCTCGCGGCTCATTTTATAGTTGCCGATTGTCAACAATTTTATAATTAATATAACGAGCTGCAAGACTGCAATAATCGTATCTCCTCTTCTCAAATTGTCCATTTTTGTTTACAAACTGCAGAAAAATTGGCGAGGATTCATTGTATTAACATCGATATTCGTAAACGTTTCTAATTTGTCTACTGCTTTAAACAGCATTAGTGTATAAATCGTCAGTTTAATAATCATTATTCGGCACACATTTTACATACTCGTGTTGGCATCCAACGATCATAGTTCTCTTTGGTGCTCAGTGGCATCTTCACTTCTCGGCCGTTATTTTGTGTGCGTTGAGTTTTTCGTTTCAGTTGTTGGGTCAAACAGCGCGTTCTAGGCAGTCTGTCGCAGTTATGTGAACGGATTTAAAAGGACACTAAATAGCATGTGTACATACTCCGGAAAAAATATATATTATTATTTGATATATATTTGGAACTGGATACGCGGTATTGCTTATTTGCTTTTTTCCATCAGGTTATGGGCCTAGAACCCAGTGAATAGTGAATGAGGTATTTTTTAAAAGACAATTAAAGAACATTAAAGTGAAATAAGAATGGCAAACGGCGGTCCAATGTACTTAAAAAGCTTCAACTTTACGTTTGATCGAAGCTCGAATTTCGTCGAAACAAATACATTTCCCGTGCACCTTCTGCAAGGAAAGACCACTGACGAAACTCTCTGCGAGTCCTCGAAGGACCCAGCGTATGCCTCCAAAAGCCCATCCCCGAAGCCGCAAGGTTCCCAAAATTCCAAGCAGAGTAGCCGAACAACGGTAATTAGTAAACTCACGTAGGGATTCGGGTGGAAAGGACTCGGAATCCGGAAGTCGGTATCCGAGAGACGAGGACGAGGATCGTCGCAAGGAATCGAACCTGTCCGAGGTCCTTAATGCGGCAATTCGGAGTCGAGTCGCGAGCACCGTTTTTCTTTTCGTTAGCGGGATACAAAGCCCGTCTCCGATCGTTTGTATTCCGGCTCTGGCACCGTCGGTTATACGATTCACGTATAGGCGAGGCCCCGAGTACGTACGATATGGACCTGCAGATGGAACAAAGTATAAGCGTGGGATATTCCATTTGGCCAGGGACGCGGTGAAAGTGGGTGGGCAGAGGGGCGACGAGGGGCCGCGGGGGGAGAGCTTAAGAGGGTTTGAAGACCGGGGAGAAGCGGCGGCGAGGTTCGACGGTACGTGAGTATACGGCGAGCCGGTATTGAGTCAAGGATGGCTAGACCGTTTCGTGTTCCTGGGGTTGCGTCGTCATGGGAACCGTCCTCATCAGCCGAAGTCTCCCAAGATCTTCCTTTTCCCTCCGCCACCCCGACCTCTGCTCGCCCATCCACGAAGCCCTCCTCCACCTCCTCCGACGATTTCCTCCGGCGCTTGTTTTGCTCTTTTTTCCATTTCCTCCTTTTTGCGACACTGTTTTGCATTCTATCGCCGCCGTCTCGAGATAAAGTCCTCCGGATTGGAAAGGCGACGAGGGGACCGCTGATAACGCCGATGGGAACCGGCGTTGTCTCGCCCGTGCCTCTACAATGTTTCGCGGTTTTGTTTTTCCACGGCGGCCGGAGCCCGGCTCGTCGACTTTTTGTTGGGGAACGGGGTCGCCTGATTGGATCGACCGGCCTCATTCCTCCCCTCTGCGAAACCGGCGAACGATTAAGCCGTCTAGCCTCTCGAATTCTTGCTGTTCTGGGGCCCACCGACACGGCTACCGATTGTTACAGGCCTTAGTCTTCTCTGTTCCGTTTCATATTATTAGGCAGCGGATTCCACTTTCACGCAGGACCTTTACTACGGATTACAATACCGAGATCGCTCGAACGAGAACACGTGTTCACGCATCGAAGGCTTTCTTAACCCCCGACCGATTTATCGTGACCGCGGCGGTCCCCCACGCAACTTTATCATGTTCCGTGCCGAGCTGTTCTTACTCGACTCTTCATTTTGGCCATTTGATATTTTCGCTAAAAATTTATATATTATTATATAAATTAATTATTATATATATTATATAATTATATATTATTAATCATTCTATTTATAACAACTCTTTTATATAACAATCATTCTTCTGATAAAAATTAATTCTTCGGTTCCAAACTTTCTATAAAATATTTTATTAGCGCATTAAGTAAATGTGTAAGCGTGTATCACCGGTGGTGCATGCGATACGGAACGAGTTTAACAAGTAATGCACTAACCCTTATGTAAATTACAATCGGGAGCGAGGTACCCTCTTTCACATTCGCTTCAAAATATTTTTCGTTCCCGCTAAAGTATTTAAATAATTTTTGAATATCCAAGTATTCGAATATCCGGTTAGATCCTCTTTATTTGCCGCATTTCCTACCGCTATCTGTTTCGAGTCCACAATTTCTTTATCAGACAAGTACTAAAATCGGACTGTAAAGTTTGATATACGTTCGTTCAGTAACCGGGGTACTCGTAGAAGAAAAAGATAGGTAGTACAATTAATAAAAAGAATATTTTATTGCGGTGATAAATATCAAATAAATAAAGATCAATGTTTATACAATTATATAAAAGTTATATAAAACGGTAAAGTAATAGAGCTATAAAAATGTTGAGGTTCCACAAATTAAGTATTACAAACACAGTGTATTCGACAGCAGAAATTTCAGGACGAACCTTCGACTTTTCAGAATATTTAAAATTGTTTGATCTTGATAAGAGAAAAAGAATAAGAGATGCAGGACACGAGGTCAGTCGGCGGGCCAGGCCGGCGTCGAAGGATCCAGGATCGCGTTGGCGATCGTAGGACAGAGTCGGAGGTCTGGCCCGTCTCTGGCAGCGCACGCCACTGCCATGTTGGTGGCGCCTGTCGGAACGGAGAGCTCGGATTGGTCTGGCGGCCATACCGTTTGCCCGTGGAAACGAGAGGGCGTCCCGGTGCTGGCGGCGTTCCACGCGGAAGGCGTCTCGACGCCCCGCTAAAAACGGCACGCGTCACGTCACACGGCTATGGGACTCGACGACGACCCCTTTTCCACCCCTTGCGCGGCCCGAATTCAGCTCACCGTCGTCGCGGAGACGTTTCTAACCCCTACCATTCTCTCTCTCTCTCTCTCTCTCTCTCTCTCTCTCTCTCTCTCTCTCTCTCTCTATTCCTTTCAACTTTTAAAAGATATTTCAATTCACCCAGCCACCATTGATGAAGATTGCATGTTCGCCGGGGTTGATTTTTATAGATCCTCAAAGAGGATCTATGAATTTCTGAGGGCTATAGCAAAAGGATTAGGGACGATGGAATGGGTGCAGGATCCTGGACCACGTGAAAGGGGTTGTAGAGCTCTCTCAGGCTGGAATAGACGCGTTTTGGCGGATGAATAACGATCGAGCTGCTTCTGTGCAGTTGGGTGGACGGTACAGGGATGCTCTCACATTTCGCCGCTTAGGGGATGCTGTCATGGTCGATGCGAAAAGTCAACGACGTGCTGGCTGAAAGATTAATTCGCTTTTTATTTTAAATAATTTTATTATCATTCCGTTCCTTGCGATTGCTGAAAGGGTGAACTTGGATGTGGTCTTTGTAAGTCTAGTTCAAAGTATAGTCCGTACTTTTATGTAAAATAAAAATTGTTCGCATTTATTAGAAGATATAGAGGCTACGTGAACATACATTTTCTTGCTTATCGATTTTATTGAAATGATAATAATGCAACAGTATTTTCACTCTTCGAATGTTTTCACTGTTTTGCACTGGATGTATTAATTTTTCTCACGAATGCATAAAGTTCGCGAACAATTTCATTACAACAACAGCATGGAATTAATGAACGTTGATTTAATTAGTTTGCCAGGGACGGATAAAGAAGGGAATACTTTCCTCCATTTAATTAAGCCCCCCAAAAATCCGGAGCTCCACTGCTCAATCCCGTCGTTGGCTTCGAATAAATATTTCTTTTACGAGGAAACTCTTCCCGGGCTCTGTTTGTGTGGGGCCAGTGTTCCTCCGTGAGATTTAATTCGTCAGAAAGTTTTTTTTCGCGGCTCCGGTTTCGTAATCTCCGAAAGGGGTGTCGGCCACGATGAATGCAACCCTTTCTGCCGTGGTTTAGTGCCCGTGGCCCGGCGTGAATTAAGACTGGAGCCTGCTCCTCGGGGACCGGATTTTTTTTAATTATCTCGGGCTCGTTGCGCCGCTTTTTTCACGGCTGGACTCCGCCTGATAAAATGGTGCACCGTCGAAACGTAGCGCTTCGCTGTTCCCAGCGGAGGCGAACATTATTGCTAGAAACAGGAGGTAGATTAAAAACAGTGAATAATTTCAATGTGTATACGACTTACGAAGATTGGTAAAGGAAGACTGCAACTTCTAAGTTACTCCTACTTTTCTTGCAACAGCTGTAGGACATTTTTTATTTTTGATACAGATTTTCAGTCTAATCATTGCTGACTTTGTTGCTTCGAACAATATTTATAAAATATCAGTGACTACAATTTTACTAATGAATGGACTGGCCAAGATTTTGCACGAAAGGCGTCGATATAAATCGTTGAAGATCGAGCTTGTCGAGTTGTAAATTACGTTTCTTAATAGAAAAAAATTATTTAGCACGAGTTTCGAGGTCGTGCAAGTTCCCAGACGTCGGATAGTGATCGAAAGTCGGCTCTCAATCGGTTAGTAACCCGCGGTCTGTATAGTGGTCGGTGTTTACTGAAAAATCCGTCTACTTCACATAAACCACCCCCGCGGGATAACGAGGCGATAAATATCGACCCATTACAGTGGCACAGGGTGTTATCGAAAACGCGCGTTAAAGTCACTTGGAGGGTAATAAATTTCCCCGTAATCCACGGGTCAAGGTGAAGTGTCCTATATTTCCAGTCGGCCGTCTGATCATTTTTTAACTGACCTTCCGCGATAGTAACATTCCGAGCGCAGTCCCCCTGAATTGAAACGTCCAACAAGTCCGATATGGAATTGACTGGAACGCTGCTTAGCATTTCTCGTCAATTTTTTCTTTATCTCTAAAAAACAAACGAAATTACAAAAAGGCTCTATCTTTCACCCCTTTCTCGTCTCACGAGCCTCAGAATTCTCATAGACCCTGGATCAAAGCAGCTTCCCTAAGCTATTTTATTCGATCAGACCTTATTCTGCACATTTTCACAAATACTTCTGCAAGATTCACAAGCAAGAAGATTAAAAATCAACCCTCCACGCCTCAAAATTCCCCTAAATATCAGATCGAGGCACCGTCCGCTGCCAAAAGCGACTACCAGCGCAATTCTGCTCGGACGTTTAATTGAATTAAACCTCGATATGCGAGCTCACAGGCGCAAATGACAAATGTACGGCTTCCGCGAGCTGTCTCGCTGAAATCGAGGGTCGAAAGGGCCACCCCTCGGCCCTCCAGAGTACACCAGGGCTGCGAGAGCTTTCTCGTGTCCGGCTGTTGCGCCCTCAAATCTCTTCTGTACACACCGACACGCTGGCCAACGTGTTCTGCCCCCTCACCACCCCCAAACCACCCCCTCACGGCTTTTACTTTGACTCTCCTTGGGTAATATCAGCCGCGGCACGTCCTGCCCACATTTCGCCAAGCTTTTCTCCCTCTCCCATCAAATGTCTCTTTCGCTCCCTTTCACGAAAGAAACTTGTCGACCCTTTTGTGCAACACGGATGGCCGGGATTTGTGTACCGAGAACGGTACGGGGGTAAACCGGCCGGATTTCGGGTGGAGCGATCGCTACACCACTCTTCGTTAACGACTGCCCCGTTCACGCGTGTTTCCGTCGACGTTTATCGTCTGCGAACTACGAGATAGCTATCGAAATCATTTTCCTTTATTCGGCGCCTTCGGAGGGGGCGAGTCTCGATGGCGGAGATTGACAAAGTTTTCGGATACGCGGTGGACGAAAGAATTTGGTTATTGATCAGTGTTTTGTGTGTGCCAATAATTGAGATGGTTGCATTTTCGTGAACTCGTAAGTATTGGTGCGGATTTTACTTTGAACCTATCGAGCACTACCGAACAATGAGACTGAATTTGTTCAAAACTGTAACATATTTTTCCCTCTACTGCAAAATCATTTTTAGCTCCTGTGTCACTTGGGCAATAATTTTTGTACCTTAAAATCAACAGAATTAGTTTAAACTTCTCGACATTTTTATTACTAGAATATACCAGGGCTGGGAGAAAATAGATTTTTTAAATACTAAATAGACTAAATATTTTTATCTCCTCGTGTAATACAGAATTTGACAAATAAACTATTTTTGAAATACTAGTCACGTGTGTCCATTACATAATTAAATATATTTGAAACGCTATTTCTACATGTAACTACTATTTAAATAAAAAGTTGCTTTACCATTTCAAAAATCTATTTTTGAAGCACGACAGTATACCATTCATTTAAGAAAATTGAACTATTTTCTTCGAAACTATCTCTATAATTTCTACAGTTTTATAATAAAGAATATGAAATCGATCATTCGACCATGTATCGTAGGTTTAATGTTAAACAACGAAAGAAAAATTACTAAATTCTTCGTAACGAAAACGCGCCGGTTTCTGTTGATATTTTAACTATACTAGCTAAAGTCTGTGAAATGATAGTTAATGCTTAATAGTTTCAAAGAATTCATACCACGTGTAGAAGCATCGAACGGCAATTTTTGATGGTCCCAAATCAATGAAGAGTTTCCGAATCGCTATGAAATGAAATTATTCGTGGCGCAAACGTTTCCGAAACGCGTCGTCCCCGTCAGACCGTTACGAATCTCTCTCCTCTCTTCTCCCTGTTGGCGGTCTCTCTCGCGCGCTAGATTGACACCTATCTCCCTCTGTGGAGCGTTCACCGATCCGCCGTAAACTCACCCCCGGAGATTTGACTCGGCAAACACCTCCAGAGAGCATTTCCACATTTTTCACCTTCAGCCTCGGTTTTGATATTTACCCAGGGCTACGCGCGGCAAATCGAAATTCATAGGCACGCCCACGATTCGATTCTCCGAGGTTGGAGTGGGAAAAACGGTTTTGGGGTGCGGCTCTGGGGAGATTTCGCTGCTTGAAAATGGATACAATCTCCACGGGCTGTGCTCGATATCCAAAAACATTATTTATTCAACGTTATTGTTGACACGATAATATAATTGACACGTTATTGGCGTAACATTGATACCAACGACTCGATAGAAAATTATTAGAAATCGGCAAGTTGATCCTAGGAAATGATTATTAATAAATGGTCTCGGCCTGTCCCGTGTTCCCTTTATCCGGCGTAGACGTAAAAATATATTTAGGAGAGAAGGTGGACGAAAGCGAGTTTTCTAAGGTACCATGAACATCCTGCCATGAGCTGCGAGTCCATTAACCGGCGAACATGATACGGAACTTTATACCTGGCGCGATATCAAGCACAAAAGCTTACATAAAATCAGGCTGACACGACGATGCGTTATGGAACACCGTATCGGCGATCGGTCCGCTTAATCTTCCATCGGTCTTTTTGCTTCAGGCTGATGTTTTTCTTCGTGGACCAGTAAATAAAAGGCCTCAAAGTGTACGGCGCCGTGGAGAAGACGTTCCGCCCCTTCGAGCTGTGCAGCAGGTAAAAATCAATCACGCCACGTTAGCTTTCGAAAAATTTACCTTTAGCTCGAACAGAATAGATTACGAAGATTCGGGAATATTTCGGCAAAATTAACAACAAAAATTTCTCCACGATATTCTGCATTTTCTTGCGAGCAACTAACATCGTTTCTGTTAATGTTCCAGGCTTTCCCGCGTGTTCCAGCCGGGAACACTGGCCGGTCTACAAGGTGAGTTGCGCAAGCTCCTATTTTCTCGTGTCGTTACGCTTAAAATAAATTCGAGGTCTCGGAAATTGTTTTCGAAAGTTCACTCGGGGCTAGAACATGTCCAATAAGAGCGACACTTGGCAATCAATGACACACAAGCGATCAAGCGATGAGATCGCTATCTTAAAAAGGAAACATCTCTTCTCCGAAAAAAGAGAAATATTTTCTCTCAAATAGAGAAAGTAAAAATTGAAGCAATAAATGGAAATGAGGTCATGGGAGAGATTCGAGAAGATCTTGCTTCGCACCCCGAAAAGAAAGAGTGCACGAAGGAAGGGAGGAGCGACGTGAATAATTACGAGAGGATACGGGACATATATTCGCCGATGAAACGAGTGCAGAAAGAAGTTTCGGGTTAATGCCGAGACCTGGGAATCTCGAACGAAAAATCCGCCGATAAGCGACCCGTTTCCCGGTTTATACGTACTCGCCGTAAACAGAGGATTGTATACAACTGCGTCGCACTAAAACCCATAGCCACTAAACCGCGCATACTACCTATAAATGGGCGGGTCGCTATAAAGTCCATTCATGATCGCGTCGCCTGTACAACAAACGTCAGGTGGCCTGCGCCTCCCCCGCGATTTATCGCACTCGTGTTCGAGAGGGACTCGTGCTTCCTGGCCGCGATACCACGTGCACGATCGTTCGCCGATCCAACTCATTATCTCTGCGCTAATGAGCGAATTATCGTTCCCATTATTCCGGGAAACGCTAATAAACTCGCGACATCCAACCGTTATAAGCCAATCTTCTCCAGGCATTCCCTCTAATTTCCTGCTAATTAGCAAACTCTTGTTCGCTGAAATTTGTTCCTGCGACCGTAAACCATCTAGTAAAAATGCTGATCGATTCCGAGTTCGGTTGGCAGAATTGCTCGTTAACTTCATGCATTCCTTCGCCGGTGTTTCCTGGTCGGTCCGAGCAATACAGAAAACGATTTTGGATCTTCTAATTCGCAATTTTACCAGCTTTATATTCGAATTAAGATTAATCAAACTCCGGCTGTAGGCTGTTCTTAATCAGCCGACTGCAGTAACGGGTACTGTAATATCTCATTCGAGATGCACGATCGATCGTTTGTTGTCGTGAACGATTTATTACGTTGTGGGCCTAAAGCTGTTTATTTATCGGAACCCAGAACGTCGATTTTACCGCGGGCCCGGCTTTCTTTATTCACCACTATTTGTCGCTCAATTAATTTCCACATTCCCGCGAATCATTCTCTCGAGATTACAATCGAAGAGAAATCTCCTTCGCTAATCAGGAGAGTCTAACGAGTTTGTCAGCCTACAAACTTATTTCTGATTTCCCTACGCAAATCGTTTCCATAGAAATTGCGGTCATTGTTACTTGCCAACCGAGGCTCGGTGCTTCGACGAGCAAGTTTGGTTCTCGGCAATAAGGGTCGCACGGCCAACGCGCGGCCAACACGCGGCCATTAATTCGCCGTTACCCGTTCGGGAACTCGGCTTTTCGTCCGACCAAATATTCTCATAAGACACGGGACCGTTCGCGGAGCTTCGCGAAACGCTGAAGGCAGCGAGCGAACGATGAAACTTTTCTTCGGCGACGCGGGCCGCTTCCCTTCAACGATATTCGACGTCGATCGCTCGTTCCGGATTACGAGGAAGGATTCTGCTTATCGATACGCCGCTCCGCTCGGCTCCGCGTGGCGTCGCGAGCAGCCGGAATCGGCGAACGTCACAGAATTCGCTCGGAAATTTAGCGATTCCATCCCGTGGGAGAGGGGGAGAGCCTTCTGCTCAGCGCGTTATTGCGCCAATAAAAAACCCGTTAATGGATCAATTACACAACGCGCGAGTCGTTTATATATCGATCTCAAGTTCAGCCACCTCTCACCGACGCTATGTTTATTGCTTGTCGCAGGTTCATCGCGCGCGTCTCACGTTCGACGACGATTTTGCGGGAAAAGGTTCGTTTTCTTCTCTTATTTCTACTGTTAGTAGTTCGACACGACGTTTCCTCGATCCGCGAAACTTGGGATATTTACTATCCTGGACGATATCCTGCTGCTTCATCCGGGAGAGAATTCGCAGAACGACGATCGATTTGCTAGGCTATCTGAGTTAAGTTTCTTAGGCAATCGAAAGGATTTATTTTAAATAATTACGTGCCTTTTCGCGTAAACAAATGTAGATTCTTAACTAATGAATAACGATATATAACATCAAAGGTACTTAAAAGGATTTTAACGCTAGATTTACGGCGCACCAAAAACAGCTGTTTTATATTAGTTTATATAAGTAACAATAAGACATTTATTGTGTTTGTTAACGAATGTTATTGTAACATTTGCCGTGAGTGACATATAAATTGAATAAGTAACTCGTAAATGTATCTTTACGATACGAATAATGGTAAATTAAAAAATTAGTGACCCGTCATTTTAACGGGTTTCGTAAATCTAGTGTTAAATAGCAAGCTTTGTACTCTCTGGATTTAATTTCTCAACGTTCGCCCATTTAACGACAAGGATTAAATGCATCGTGGAAAACGCTTCGTACGTGTCACTTTTTCTTCAAACTTATGACACAGAGTCGTGGCCAGGCAAACTATCCCAAACCCGGAGTCGACCTTTCAAGTATCCCGTGAAATACGAGTCTCCTCGAGAGGACCACCCAAAACATTGTCTAGGATTACTTCACAGCGTTAAACGCTTCTAATGGCGTGGGCCAATTGGGTCGCGAGCACTTCGTTTAACGAGCCCAGATCTTTTAACCTGGGCCATGAGAAAATTACTGTCTCGCTGATTGACAGTTCCACACTTCACTGTTTCGTCAAAGCGGCTCAACGTCGTTCAATTTTATTGCCCGGTCAAATATTCATTCAGTTACACGCCAGAAATTGTATCAGACGTTAACCTTTGCTGCGAGCACTTCTCTTGTCCGAGTTGTTGCAATTCTTAGTAGAAATTTACCTTTCGCTACGATCTCCCTTCGATTCTACAATATTTTACGATAATCCAAATTTATTCTCCCGAATTTGTTCTCTCGCAGACTTCATACTTTCCCTAAAAAAACATTGTTGAAGAATCTTGCAACAATGTTTCACGGTTTTCCAAAATTCCTGCTCGATCTTAGCTCGATTAACCCGGTGACCCCTGAATTTTCTACACACCATAACATTTGTCTCCAGTTTTGGAGTTTGTAGATCCCGAAATCTACTGTTTCACGGACCCTAGAATCTTATCAATGTCCCATAGATCTAAGATTTCACTAAAAAGTCGCCCTAGTCCAAAATCTCCAAGCACTCAATCAACGGGCGCCGCGTCGATCGCATAAGGGTGATACTAATTTTTGACCAATTTTGAAAATTCACGTTCATTCTAAGATATTCGAAGAAACTAGATTTGACTAGGATGTTTCGGATTCGAAGGAGTTCCAGTGTCATCCGCCATGACGAATTTCAACTTTCTAGCTTAATTAATTAAATCGCTTTGACTACGTGGGACTTTCAATGGTCGATCGTCGTCGCTGAACGTGTTAAGCTCGAATCCGAGGTAATGACGGCGTGAAAACGTTATGAGTGCCCCATAGATAAGACCTATCCCGACGCCAGCTGATTCGAATACGCGTCGGCGTCGATTAAGAGAGGTGCGAGGTCCCGCGCGTGGCGCGATCTAGTGGCGCGCGCCCGCCTGATGGACAGATGGAAGGCGTATGTGCCACCGGAGTTGTTGTCAGACCGTTTTACTTTACTGCCCCATAAAAGTACCGAGATTTAGACTGCAATACTGCCATGACGTATTGCCGGAGTTCCGCGCGGCCGTGCACGTGTAGGAAGCAGGAACGTCGGATGTGTGCGTGCACGCACGCACCGCGAAGAGATCGTGCCCGCCGCGAGACATCATCCATTCTTCTCTTTCTCGCGTGACATCGCGAGAAACGCGCTATCTGCTCGATCATCCTGCGATTGTCCATTCATCCGCTTCCGCGTCGTTCGATCCACGGTTATTCGACCGATGCTCTTTCCTTTCGACTATTTCGGCTCCGAGTTTTGGAGCAGTTTTCTGGATATTTGAGGTAGCTGATTCGACGAGCTTGAGTTAGGTACCTGAAGCTGGAAGGTTTTTGTAGTTTTAGCGGCACTTAGCTGATTGATCAATTTTCTGCGAAAATTGTTCTGAAAATGCCACAGAAAAAGCATTTTTTGATACCTTGCACGATGAAGATCAGTCCTTGGATAGGTGACTTTTTGGTTGTCACCCGGTTGTAGGACCACCTAGATCTTCGTTGATCAATCTTGTGTAAAAATTTTAATGAAATGAAATTGATTGTGAAGGTGGCATAGCGAAGGATCGCAATATTTGTCGATACCTCGGATTTGGACGATGACGATTATAACAGCTTCGGCAACAGTTGAATCCCGAGAAGACAAGCTGCTTATGATAATTAGAACGACATGGCAAAGGATTCATTGTGCCGAGGTGCGCTATGCAGGAACGTTCGCCGGGAGGATTTTCGACGGGAGATAGGACCCGAGCGAATTCGGCGGGACACGCCAGCGCAATTAGACCGGGCTCGAAAGACAGCGGTTACGGTTCCGTCGCGGAGACACCGTTCTAGACAAATAATTCAATAACGATAACAGGTAGCCGTTATTCGCCGAGATAATGGTGGTCGTAAAAGGTGCGCCGCAAACAGGACAGACGCGTTTAAGCGACGAAACACCGGCCGGCTCTCTCCGCAGACCCGCTCCTCCGAGGGCAAGCGGCGGGGAAGATGGACTCTCCAGGGAGACGAGAAAGAAGCGAGTCGCGAGAGCAATTAGCGTTTCATGGGCGCCGATAAATTTCTCGGTTAATTGACCGCGTGCCTCGCAGGGTGAAACGCCCGGGAAAAAAGCGCGACGACGGTGGCTACTGACGCGAAAGCTCTCCGTGCGCGAGAGGATGCCTCGGCGCAAGGACACAAAGGACCCTGCGGTGTCGGTGGAAAGAGGACGATCGTTGCACCTGCTGGCCCGATGCGTTTCCCTGAATCGATTCTCGCTTTTTTAACCTCGTTCGTTCAATCGTCGATTTTTACGCGGTTTTTAGCGAATCGGAAAACGAGGGGATGATCGTTTGGGGTCGATCAAGATGAGATTTCAGGCTTCTTAGACTGCCGAGGAATCTGTTAGACTCGGACATACGCTGGAAAAGTATGGATATACCATCTAAAGATTTTGTAAAAATTTATTGAAGCAATGCTAGATATGTAATCCGAGGCCTAAATGTTTCAAAGAAGTTGAAGAATCCTCGTTTGCAGTTGATGCAACAGAGAAGATTTTGTTGAAGGGCCCGAGGGTGCTGATCTTCTTGAATTCTTCTAAAAAATTGAGGTTGAATCGATCCTACCCTTTATCAATGTTACATTTTTGGGGAAATGTTTGCAAGCTGTAACTAGACAGCAGATTTTACACATTTTTATTAAAGAAAATAAAAATGTTGATGTATAAATTTGAATTTACTAAAATGATTAATCCTCCGACCGCTGGCAACGTGGAATTCGCGTTCTAAATATTTTGTAAAATTTAGCGGGTGAAATATTCTTTTAATTTAGGTTTCTTTTACTACTCCTTGTTAAACAGAATGCTCAGATTCTCTGAAAATGTAACACTTTTATACCTTTTTAATCTCATTCTTAGGACGCATTACAAATAAAAGTCGTCCTCGGTTAGAGGGTTGAAGATAGATCAAAAATTGTGCATCGCTCCTATCTCTTGCAATTCACGCAGACAATTTTTCTTTTGCACAAAGTTCCGCAGTCTGATTATACCGAATAGGATCTTCGATTTGATCACTAATTAACACAGTGAGCGTCGCAATGAATGTGAAAGGGGAGCTTGAAAAGACGTCCTATCGAAAAACGAAAACGATCTTCGGTCAGAAGAGCTTGAACCCCCGACATCCTTGATCCAAGGAGACTAGCGAATATAAAACTCGATACCCATAGCGTACAGATAGCGATCTGAAAGGTTGAAGGGGTTGAAACGGCGGATTGTCTAGAAACGGCGAAGCCTTAAGGTCCAGGTGGACTCCATCTGCAGGTCTTGCGGCAGGACTCCAATGGCGCGAAACCAGTGATCCCTGTGCCTATCTCTGGCCAGCATGTATCGGTTGATAGAGCGAGAAGGAGGCCTCCTGGCACCTGCGATTGCTGCGTTGGCCCGTCGAGAGATCGGGGTCAGAGGGTTTCCCTTTCGTTCCGGCAAAACGGACCGTTTGGGAAAAAGGAGCGCGAGCTGGCAGGACGTTGAGCAGCCTTCGTAGGAGGTTTCGGGCTGCGTGTAGTATATGCGTGACTCGTTGCGTTCGTGGTTCTCCTCTCTGGTCGCGTCACGGAAAGAGAGAGAGAGGGGCAGATTAGAGGTTCTGGGACGAGGGACGTGCAGGGTAGAGGAGAGGCCGAGCCCGAGTGGTAGGGGGAAGAGAGAGACGTGTCCGTGGAGGGTTTGGTTGGCAAACGATCCGAGAGATCGCGCCCGAGTCGCGTTCAGCCCGTTTGCGCGTCCGAGCCGCGGGCAGAGCTCTCAGTTGACGCTCAGTTCGGCTCAGCGAGGCCAGAGAGAAGAAAGGGAGTCTTTTCGTGTGTGTAAACATCGCGCGTGTGTGTACCGCGGCAGCCACGGGGACCGACTGGGCCTCTCTCTACCTGAGGAACCTCTCGGGCCGCGCTCTCCTGGGGTCCGCTACCTGACTTTCGGGGACCGGGCCTAGCAAAAAAAAAAGACGGAAAAGAAAACGGGACACGACGGTGGCCCGCCGAGGGACCTCTGGCCACGTCCGACCACGAACGGAACGTTTCTCCTGGCCCGCCGCGCGACCGGTCCGATGATGCTGTTGCAACCCTCTTGCGACAACCCGCCCCCCGGCCAGCAAAAGGATTAATCGGGAAGAGAAGACTCGTTCGAGGAACGGATAGAGTTTGATCGCGGACACACGGTTCACACGGTTCACACGGTTCTCGTCCTCTTGACCGAGAGCGAGCAGAACTGGTGAGAGCGGAGTGCGGATCTACGAAACGTGTCGCGTGTGCATCCAGCGAAAGTTATGAGCAGGGTGACAGTTTCCGTCGTCGGGGCAGCTGGCGGGACGACATGCAGCTGGAGCATGACCCGGCCCGGGACGACGACACGAAGATCGGAGCACTGAGAGAGAGAGGAACGTGGTCGTACTTGTGCGTACGACGGGACGCGTACGATCCTCTCCTCGAATGCCAGGCCGCCTCGATTGCCAAGTGTTCCCGAGACATGTTCTAGCCGCGTACTGTTCGCCGATCTGTCCGCTCCGCCGTGGCCCGAGGATCGCGAACTGACTTCTCCGACTCGACCGGATATATACATAGATAGTTAATTCCTAAACGAAGGGAGACCGTAGCCGCTAACTACCCTCGCGCGAAGGGTGCCTCAACGACTGTTAACTAAAGGGTGCTGTGTCGTTTTTGTTTTGATTTGTTCCAACCAATTGTCCATCTCTCGCCTCGCGCCACCGTTCCGGGACCTGTCCTGCTCCATTTCATCGCTGGGAATCGCCTGGAATCGTTGGGAATCGCCTGGAATCGCTGTTGGACGACCCACCGACCACGTCCCCGCACGTGGCCCATCAACCTCGATCAACCTCGGTCGTCGTCTTGGACGTTTGTCGCGTTGGTGGTGGTGGTGGTGGTGGTGGTGGTGCATGGACCTTTTCTCGACGGATTTGCTACGCATTTTATCGCGCCCCTGGGCGTCCTCGTCTCCCTCTCTCACGGTTCCTTATCTCTTTCTCTCTTTCTCTTTCTCTCTTTCTTCCTCTCTCTCTCTTTCTCTCCTTCGTTCTCCGGATCTTCTTTCTCTTTCCCCGTTTCACTCGAACGGTGCTCGTCCGCCGCCTTTCTCCGTCACTCCATCGGATCCTCGTTCTCTGTCCGTCTGTCGGTGCCGTCTCCCTCCACCCCCTGCTCACCTACCCCTCCACCTGTCTGACGCGCCGCTGCACACCCTCTCCTCGCTCCGCCAACCCTGCTCGCACGGTCTCGCACCCGTACGATTTTCCCTATCCCCACCTTCCGCGCGCCTCCTCTCTGCCTTCCGCACGCGTTTTCTTTATTTATTCCGCGATTCCACGGAGCAAACGCTTGATCGCTGCTTCGGTATACGATGATTCTTCCCGCGTTCCTCCTTTCCTCGCCGTTTTGAAATTGCCTCGCGTCTCGTCTCGTCCCGTCCCGTCTCGTCCCGTCTCGTCTCGGTCTCGACCTGTCTGGTCCGGTCTCTCGCGGGTATTTTGATACCGCGAATCCGCTTCTGCCTCGTCGCGACGACCGGCCTCGTAAACTCAACGATAAAAACTGCCGTTTTAACGCGATCCCTCTCCCACCGCCCACGCTCTATCGCTCTCTCTCTCTCTTGCTCTCTTTCTGTATATATATATATCTGTACATCTATATCCCTCTTTTTCTCTTCCTGTCTCTCTTGCTCCCGCGGCCCTGTTTTCGTTTCTCCCTCTCCTCCACCGTTCCTCCGTGCGAGGCGCACCGTCACCTCGGCTATCTCACCTTGCCTGCTCCCGCTCGTCCTTGGACTCGCGTACACGCGGCGCGCGCCGGTTGAACGCAATCGCTCGATCGCTGAACAACGCGATGCGATCGTGGCTCCCGGTTGACTGGTGATCCTCGCGCGTATCGTCTCGACGCACACACGCATTCTCTCTCTCTCTCTCTCCTCTCTCTCTCGCTCTCTCTCTCTTTCTCCTTCTCTCTTTCATACTTTTTCCCGCACGCTCGCCCTGTCTGTCACGACCGTCGATCGCCGCCACCGATCCTCGCCACCGATCGATCCCCTTCGATCGGCCACGGAACCATCGTCGTCATCGTCGTCGCCGCCGTCAATTAACGCCGACATCGCCGCCTTGCCGGGCGTCGTCGTTATAACACCGGCAATCAACTGTCACCATCTGCACCATCGCCGATCACGTGGCTTGCTCGACGGCGACGCTGTACGACAATGTTCACGCCGCGCCGCTGTGCGGCTCCGGCGTGGGCCACCCTGGCTCCGTCACGCCGATGGGGACAGCCACCGGAGCGGGGAATTCCACCGGGGTGAACTGGTGGCTGCCCATGATGAACGGATCGCTCTACGAGGACAGCCCGCCACAGGTCCCGCCGACTGCCTCCAGCCTCGTCTCGATCCAGCAACAACAGCAGCAACAGCAAGCCACGTCGACGCCAGGCTCGCACCAGCAAGCCACGACACCGACGTCGCCCGCCGTGCCAGCCTCCTCGGCCGCGACAGCACCCCCGGCACCGACAGCCAGCGCCAGCTCGACCTCGCCGAGCGCCTCGTCGGTCGCGAGCAACAGCGCGCCAGGTCCTCTCCATATTCCCGCGAAAAGGCTGACCGCGACGCCGGCCGCATCCTCCTACGGCGAGGTCGGCTGCGTCGAGTCATCGGGCGCGCCCGCCGCTGGACCAGCGGGCGTCATTCGTCATTCCCACTCGTCCTCGGCGGGCTCGCAAGGCGGCTGGAGCTACAGCCCCCATCACCCGCAGGACTCGCACTACTCGTCCGCCGCGGCCGCGGGTGACTCGTTGAACCATCATCAGACGTACGGGGGCAACAACCCCCCGACCTACTACAACCTGGCGGCCGACCCGACCTCCACCTCCGGCTCCGCCAGGGACAACCGGAAGGCGGCCGGCTCCCTCAGCTTCTGGTCGCCGGCCGCGGCAACCGCGGGCTCCGCGGCCTCCGTCGCGTCCCCGACCGACTACAAGTCCTACAACTCGGCCGGCGCGGCCACCACCAGCTCCTCCACCGGGGGCTCGTCCTCCGTGGCATCCGGCGCCACCGACTCCGGCGTTTCCTCCTGCCATCAGAGCTTTTCGCAGAGCTGGTGCAACTACGCGCCCTATTCCTCCGCCAGGCATCATCCGGTCGACACGGCCGGCCATCATCATCCGCACTCGCCCGCTGGCGTCCCTTATCTGACGCCGTCCGCGGCGGACGACCGGGGTAGGGTCGCCGCCGCCATGGTCGCCGAGGGCGCGTTCCCCCATGACGGATACGGGGGACTCAGGAATTACGGGGCACCCGAGCCCGTCACATCCAGCCCGTACCCACCACCAGGTAAGCATCAACTCCGGCCACGATTCTTCCTTTCAGATCTCCATCTCACGGTACAGTATCGGCGAATCGTTGACACGTTTAACCACGGCACGGTCACGTAGCTCTAACGACTTGATAAAGTTCAAGGCCTTCGGGATGAGGTCGCGTTACGTTTTCGCTGCTACCAAGCTCTATACTTTCTATCTTGCTATCTTATTAGGGGGTTTGCGTCTTTCTCGGCTTCGTTGCGCGTCGATCTTCGGACGATTCCGTTGGGAAGACGTTGCGCCTTCGATTTTAGTCCTTGGAGGTGATTTCGTTGACGAACGTAGCATTACAGCGAAGGCAAAGGGTTCGTTCTTCGAATCGACGCCTCAGTATCCTATGATTGGGTTAAACGAAATGCGAAAAACGAGTACCTAGGTTGGTTGATCGTACAGGGGTTGAGAAAATCGGAGACATAATGATCGGGAACTGGTAGCAGCGAAAGCGTAAGGATCGTGCTCCGAATCGATTAGGAACCGGGCCCGGAACAAACGGCGACCCGGCTTGGGAATGTGAAAAACCGCCGGCGAAACTGGCCCCCGTCGCATAAACGGGTCGTCGAGTCATCGTTCATTCACGTATTTGGTCATTCTCTTTTGTCCCCACTCGAGCGTCCTTTTCTCGGCTCCCTGGAACCCATGAAACGTCGCATGAGCAACAACGAACGCCGCCGGGTTTATTGGCGGCCGTAACTCGTAAACTCTGGCGTGCGCCTCCGATCAGCTGATCCGTTCCATGACCCCCGCACGGCCGCGGCCGTTCAGTCTTCTCTCCTACTAACGGCCGTTCTCGCTTTCCTCCTCCCTGTTGTCGTCTGCTTCACGTCCCCCCTTCTCATCGTCGTCGTCGTCGTCGTCGTCGTCGCTCTTGTTCTAGCATGTCGCAATTTCAATTCACGATATCGTCCGATGCCACCTCGTTTAACACTGGGATCAGTCGACTTTCGAACAGTCCGATTTCGAGGGGCTGATAAGAACTGGTTGGGATAGGTCAGCTGGCGTTCGGCTGCATGGAAATCTTGGTCTTCCACGAGCTGCGATTTTCAATTTCCGATGGAATCGTCCGAACCTTTTTATCCGATGCTACGAACGCAAGACATTTGTCGATCATCTTACAAGCTTCAGGAATAATTAGCGTTTGTCCATCGAGCCGTTGCAAGACGAAGTTTGTTCTCTTAGGTCCCGCAAAAGGGACCCGCGTCCCTTAATCGACCCAACTAGAACATTTCCGATCGCGCCAAAGCATCCGCGAGAAGTCCAGCTGTTTTCCACAATCGACGAGCTAATTAACTTTCGGCGATAGCCTAAATCCTCGGGACGCGTTCTCCTGGGAACTAATCGCGTCTCGTTTCCCCGTGACGAACTCCGCGATCTCAGAAGCGGACGCGTTGATATTCTTATCAGAGGAGGAGACAACGTGCCCGATCAGCGCAGAAGGAAACATTCCTCGCGGGCGAACGCTCGCCGAGATTTTTACCGGCGATTGGACCCCGCTGCTCGGGGAAAAGGCGCGTCCGTCGCCGGAATCGTAAAGAATAGAAAAATACGAGACACGCGGGCTGCTCATACGGGCACGCTCGGCCCGATAAACGAGATATCGTTCGCGTGATCCTCTCGGCCTCGCCGCTCCGCTCTGCTCCGCTCCGTTTAATCGTATGCGTGCGGCTGGGAGGTGCACGCGCAGGCGTGCGATACATACAAAGTAGCGGAATACGAGCGCCGAGTATAGTTTACCCGTCACCCAATAGATGGCAGCTCCATTATCTTTGTTCGTTCGTATCGGGCCAGACCCGGGCTGCTATCACCGACGTCTCCGAGATCCCGAGGCTTCCCACAAACGTCAGGGAAACGGGTCTGACAGTGTCAGACGCTCCGAGCCACTGCCAAGTTGCTTCATTCCCGTTCAGACGAGGTTTCTTCTTTGCACACGAACGTTCCCCAGGTGTCGTCCTTTAGGGGATGAAGGTGGGCATGCTTTCTATAGCAGAGCATTCGGCGTCTCAGACACAGTTTGTTGGAAGAAAAGAGTTTAATTTGCTTGTGAACACGATTAGAGAGCAAGAATCTCGTCTAGCTGACGGAGAGATCATTTCATTTCGCGTTTACGTCAGTTTCTGAGTCAATCGGGCAATAATCGTTGTATGTCGAAACTTGGAAGTCTTAATAAGTCTTCTTTGGCTGTTCCAGATTTTGATGTATTCTATGAACGAATTTCTTTGTATTCTTCAGACTCGCTTAAATGCATTCGCGTTAATAATAACAATCACGTTAATGATAATAATGATAATAATAATAATAATAATTTATGTTAAAATTTTCCGGTCGCTGACAGGTCCCAAAAATTGTTCTAAAATTTGTCGGACGCCTGTAGGCGCCGACAGTAAGCTAGAAGCAAATTCCCGAAAGCAATTCTCAGATTGCGTTATTACGACTTGTTCCCTCGCATCCGCGAATTGCTATCGCCACGGAAAAATTTAGCGCGAGTCCTCGGCCCCCAATAAGAGTGTCTGCCAAACAAATGAGCTGACCGTAGATATTTCGAAAGTTGTCGGAGCCTCGGAACGGGGCAGATCTTCATTAGGTATCGAACCGGCGCGCCGCTGGAAACAGGTTACAAAGTAGCAACCGAAAAAAGACGACGCCCGAACGAGAGACGTCTCCGTCTTTGACGTTCATGGACAATTTGCGAACGGGGTCTCGGACGGACACGCACCTTCGCCGGACGGACAGGTGGTGTCGCACGGACTACGAATCCCTTAATCCGGCGAGATAGCATCTTCCTGGTCGGGGAACATTGTCCCAGAAAGGCGCCCGGCTGCGACCCGGTGCCCGTGTCCTCTTTAAAGACCACTCCGGTACCCCTAAACGACGGGCGTCGTTTCGCTTTTTAATTTATCGCGCAATCATCCGCGCCCCCGGACTCCGCCGACTAACTTTAATTGGCGGTCGACGCGAATTTACGGGCCGACCTGATTAGAACAGTCCGCGACCAGCGATTACGGTATCGACTCCAAACGAGTTCCCCGAGTACCTTCGCTATCTTCCGAATGGCTCGGATTAATTTGTTCGCGGGCTAAATCGCTTCTTGCTGGTTCTTGACAGGCGACGAGATAAACAATGGGAAGCTTGCGGTTGCAGGAGATCGATCATATTCGACGTGTTCTGATTTGTCGAGGTTCCCCACTTTCATCGGACAGTCGTCGGGGTTTCTATAGATCGATTGTCCGTCTTTTTTAATCGCGAGCAATTTTAAATCGACCCGAGCAAAGTGAAATTTTCATACTGAAACGGCTACATCGTGGCTAGTCTGACGATCTCTGTGCATTTGCATTGCAACTGCAAGTCTGCGATATTGACGTTAGTTAACATTGATGATTTACATCTGCGTCACGGGAGATATTTTATAGAACAAGATGAATCCTGTTTCTATCGAGATTTTTACAGAGTAACTTGTAAAAATGAGAATTTGCAATATTATCGTCGATAAACGTCGAATCAAATATTATCGTCGATAAACGTCGAATCGAATATTATCGATAAACTTCTTTATCACAAGAGACATTTTAAAGAACAAAACGAGCCTTCCTCTTATTAATGTTCTTCCAGAATAACTCGTAAAAATGAGAATTTGCAATATCGACCTCAATGAACACTGACGATTTACCTCGTCCTCGCAAGAGACACTTTAAAAGGCACAACAGATTATTGCATCATCGAGATTCTCACACAATAACTTCTAAATAATTTCCAAAAATAAATTTTACATAATTTTAAATTCATCCCTGGGTCAACGAACCGTTCGTTTCGAGCTGGCTAAAAAATTCACAAAGGGCGCAACAAATAATTCTAGCCATCATAATAATTTTTAAATATTCGTCCCTCGGCCTTCCGTTGCCTTTCGTTGGACACAGAAAAATCCGATTAGCTCTGTTCATGTTCGTCAATGGATCGGGACGATAATCGTTGACGACGGTGTCCTGGGTGCATTGATAAGTCGTCGGTTTCCGGGTGGGTGCATCGATTGCTCTCTGGCCGAGCTTCCTCGCTGGCATCGAGCGAGCATGTCCTGCGGTATCTAGTCAGAAATCATCGAGTAAGCCGAGCCGGCCGCGTCGATACTAAAGCTGTTTGCTCGGCGTGTTTGTCCCGCGTTGTTCGCGACACGCTCGCACGCCGCGAATCGATACGTCATTTATTCCGCAGTTCCGTGCGCGCACACATACCCCGGTCCGTGCACGCTGACATTCGTGAGAATCCTGACCTTTGTTAAATCATTTGCATATTCCGGCGTTTTAGTGGGCAATAAATTCCTGTCGCTTAGGCGATCGCGCCGCGATACCTCTCGCCGAGCGGGCGCGCGAACGCTGACACCGGGGGCGGAGGGGGGCGAGTGGAAAGCAGGGAGAAAGCGAGAGAGCGAGAGAGAAAGAGAGAGCAAGGGAACGATTGTGGAAATAGGGGAGGAGACTAGAGAGGGAAGACCGTGGAAAAGACGTTGCGGGATCTAATAAGCGAGGAGGAAAAGATGAAATTCGGACCGCCAGTCTTCCGCGGAAAACGAACGCTTATTGGCTCTGCCGAAATTGTTTCAGGCGTTATTTACTGGGCGATTCCGAGCCTAGTTCGTGGCGCAAATTTGCATTCTCTCATAGCCATTTTTTTGCCATTTTTTGGCCATTTTCGTCGTGAGCGAAAATCACGAGTCTTGCGTTTTTATTTCTGTTCTAGCCGATATCGCGAGCTTTATTCTTCGATCATTATTTTAGCTGAATTCGTGAGTCTAATACTTTGATTATTATTTTAGCTGAGATCGCGAGCCTTGTTCTTCGATTTTTATCCTAGCTGGAATCGCAAGCCTTGTTTATTGATTTGGACACTTAAACCTACCTCGATCAAATGTCCGGTTCCCCATTTTGCAATTATTTAGATTATAGAAACGTTTTCACGGGAAATTATCAGATAAATTATATTCTTAGGAGTGTACTACAATGAAAACTTTCTGAAGTAAACTCGATCTTTCCGCTTTTGTCATGCAATGGTTTATACTTTTACTGCTTGGTAGGTTCAACGTTAAGTTCGCAGTCTTCGATGTTTTTCGGTCAAATGTGAACTTTGAAATATTTGAACAAATGTAAACGTTCTAAATGTAAATTCCAATCACGATAGCCAGTACCGAATATTCTTTTTTTTGGTTCAAGTTCTGGAATGATTTTAAATGCCAGTGCGCATCCGTCAGCGGCCAAGTTGCATAAATTCGGGACGAAAATACAAGTCGTCGATAACACATTCGAGAAACAAGGTTGTTCCCAAGCACATTCACGGGGCAATAAAAGAACGCGATAGAAATGTCACCGAAACGCGAGCCTACGGGCGCTCCATAAAAAAAAAGGTTACAACCGGAATAACCAAAGTATTATTATATAAAGCGATTATATTAATAAATTAAGCGAAACTCGAGTGCCGTTTCCAGTAGTGCCGAACCTCTTAATCAGAGTACGTCTTTAATGCTTTTTAACGACGCATTTCCGCTGAACCTAGTTGATCCTAAACATCTAAAAAAAAAAAAGGAACGGTGCAATGATAATTTATTCGCTTTCGTGTTCAGCTCCAAAGGAATTTCAATTTCAAATAAAACCCCCGCACTGTAGGATATTTTAAGCGATCCGCAGTTCGCGAGACTCGAGTTGCTTCTCCGGCAACAAATTAGGCTTACAGTGTGGATCATCGACGGGCTGAGCTGGCAGGTGGAGGATCGCAACTCTGTTGGGCGAGCGAGCGATTAACGCTTATCGTCGTTTCCCTACGTTCTTTTTCGGTTAAAGATAGCCCTGTCGGCTGCTACCATCTTCAGTCTGTTCGTTCAGCTCGGAAACACTATGCTGCAGGAAAGAACTCTATCCTCTATAAATTTTACAAGAATTTCAATCCTTCGGTACGAAAGTTCACCGAGCTATCTCACTGTTTCAAACTCCGCCTACCAGTTTCCTTCATAAGTTCACCGAATCCGCAGTCTAATTAATGGTTCGCTCAACGGTTAGCATCCCGTAAATCGTCTGCAGCGATCACGGTTCCTCGATTCCAGAAATTTCCTCCAAACGTTCGCCGTCTTACCTATAAAATCGTCAACTGTCATATATTGATACGACTTTACTCCAAAATCAGGACAGTTTTTATGAACTACGATATCATTCACATTTCCTGCGCTTATTTATATTTTACACGCACGATTTTAGCCCCATTCGCCAATGCAACGCTTTCGATTCTAACAATTCATTGCATATAGATTCGAATAACGTGATAATTTTTGTTGGGAAATAATTCAGCAATTTTATGAATCTATTATTCCAAGTGCAAAGGGTCAATGATCAACGAACGCTACTCGTACCTTCGAGGCACCTTCGTATACCCTCGTTAGTCCCGCAGGACTCCATAAAATCGCGATCGATCGAATCAACGCGACCAACTAAAGATCCGCCAAACAAACAAATGAATTCAATAATTCGCCAAGGCCGCCGAGACCGCTAAGAGGTCCAAGCCATCGAGTCGCCAACTATGAAGACCGCCGGCCGAGAACAATAAGCGGACTCCCGTGACGCAACGCACACACCGCCAAAACAGTGCCTGGACGATCCCCAACACAATCTCGCGGACGATCGTGCACGAACAATCAGTTTCGCGATCTCTGTCCCCGTTCCATGTTCTCCGAACGGATAGTAGAACCGGTCCAATTATATCATACGGTCTGGCCGCGACGAATCCTCGCGTGTGTGCGTCCCCCGCGCGCGTGTGTGCGACGCGCACACCGTCGTCGACGAGCTTGGGGGAGCTCGCTCAGCCATGGATCCCCATGACCCCACGACCTCACCCACGATCTTCGTCTAGCCAGGAAACTCGGCCACTCGTGAATTTTCCACGTTCTACCCGAAAGCCGCCCTCCGGAACGAAGTCTCTTTCCGTGATCCGCATGAATTCTGCAAGTCGAGACCGGCTCTCCCAGGATGCGGCTTCTCCTAGATTCTCGGGAATCATGGATTTTGACATCACGGGTTTGATTCGCGCCCGAGGAATCTCCCGACGAATCGAATTCCTTCGCAGGATTTATGCGCCCCCGGGACCCACCCCCTTCAGGCCGATAAGGCCACGTGTATGATTGATACGGTTTTTGAAAATTACTCACGGAAATTATGCGTTCGCCGGGCAGACGATTTTCCGACGGTTTCCGTTCGAAGTTTGTTCGCGCCCCTAATTGCTCATAACGAAGTAATCGCTATTGGAAAGCGACAATCGGGGTCTATTGTCTCCGAACGATGTCCTTCTTACGGTGTTTATATTCGATCGAGTCGTAAATAGCTTCCGTTTCTTTATCAGACATTTATTTTGATTTTCTATTGTTCGTTTTTTAGTTTTTTCTTTCTTACTTCATTTCTTTCGAACCCTCGTCTATTTGGCGAAAGCAAGAATCCGTTTGTCCCGGTGACTCACAGTGGGTAAATACGGACAATAGATTCTATCTAGCCGCATCGGAAGTTGCATTTATTATTAGAATATCATTCTCTTGTCTCTTACGTGTAACGGTACACGTACGAGCTCACACAAGTGTTTCTGTTCGCGATGAATTCTCGTAAATTCTGAAATCGCAACGCATTCTTTAAGTATCCGGAACCATAATAATTGACGCTAATTCAACCGATTCTGTTTATCATTGAGATAATATTGCGAGCGTGGCGCATTATTTGCCGCTTAACATTTTATGGAAACTTTATGCTCGATTGCTCGAGCACGCGAAATTGAGAGTGTCATTTTCACTCATCGAGAACCCGTCGACAGGATTATTTATCGTTAAAATTCTCGAGAACATTCTCGAGACATCAAAGATCCATTTCCGATAAAGCAATTCCATCCGACACGAAATAGCATAAATTAGTAGCAGTATAATCATGTTTCCAAGCAATTCCCGCGGATTTGCCACACATGCTCCATGAATGAATCTATAATTGCCGATCGAGAGGGAATCGAGCACGCCGGATTCGTTACGGATGATCGAACGAAGGCTCGACGCTTCGGTTCGAGGTATAATCGTAAACTTGACTCGGTGTCTTTCTCTATGAATCGGAGCACGATCGTTCGCGGCACGGATTAAACGGGATTAATTGACTCGGGACGTTCGTATAAACGTTAACGAGCCGTTACCAGCGATACCGGCCCGTTTACGTAACAATTAAGTAACTGTTACGGGTATCTAACGACTCTGCCGGACTTTCTTCTGGTCGAAATCGACGGTCGATGTATCGTAAGGCTCTCCTGTTAGTCGGAAACTACTGTAAATTCTCCATAATTGACGCTCAGATTCTGCACAAAATTGGACAATTTGAGAAGATGAGACACGACTATTCGTTTTTATAGTTACCGATTGTCAACAACTATAAAAACGAGCCGCAAGGCCATATTGATTATCCATTAATTGTATATTCTCTACACAAATTGTCTTAATTTTTCTACTGTACTGGGTTCGCGTTGAACTTTGTGAACTCGTCGATCTTCATTTTGGTTTATTATTAACAGTATCGGATATCGCTTGCATCAAAATTGTCTATTTACAATTTTTTTGTTCCACGTTTCAATGCAATAACAAGAAATGTCTCCCATCAATTTTCTCGCAGTTTTTTATTTCAGCTAAACTGATGTAACAGAACGATATCGACTCTCACAATTTTCACATAGACGGGTACATGTACTAGAATCGGTCGACGCGCCAGTTCACGTGATAATCGAAAGACTCGTGGCACAAAATCGAGCAGCTGCGGGATCGATCGGTTTCTCGGGTACACGGCGCGCGATAAATGTCAATCGAGTGACTCCGCTCGGAAAAAGTTAACGGGATTGGTTACGGGCCGATACGTCGACTAACGAACCAACGTATTTGCTCTCGTTTCCGCGGACCCGACGGTTCTGAAAGTCGCTGGAAAAGGGAACTGGTACGGCCAAGCCGTTTTTCTTGCTCCGGAGCTCGATCCGGCGAGCTTCGGCATCGACCAACGATCTGAAATAAACCAGTATTCCTACTTCGTCCTCCTAATACACAATTCTTTCTTTCTTTTTAGGATCAATCCGTATATCATGTTAGTTTTAAGGCATCTCTACGTGGTCATGCTCTTCGATTTTTTGAGACCGATGGTCCTAGACAGAAAACGCTTCTGCACATCGAATCGTAAGATTTTGGAAAGTTAATTTTTATTGGCGACTGCGCGTTTATCGAAATTTTGTGGATTTCTAGTATTTGCGAACGTTTGAAGCACGTTATACGTACAGTGAACAACTTTGCTCGATTCGAAACAGTTCTGACTTTGTTGTTTTAATGAGGAAATCTTTTGATAGAAGAACGATCATACGTTAACCACTTGCGCTGAAATTTTATCAATGATTAAACGAACTGTGAAAGAATTATTTGTAGTATTACCTTTGTGTTGAAGATCTTTATTATTAATCTTGTCCAGAAAGTTGAACCTTGATGAACTGCACACTGCAATGAGACATTGTTCGTATGTCGAGTTACTTATTTATTCCTTGTTCTGACTAAAGATGACGTCTGCAGTCCCAATTTCATAGAACGTTCAGTTAATTTGATCGCTATGAAAGTGTACGCATGAAAATCTGCAACGATCAATTGCCAATTTAGGGTTAAATTTAATTTTACTCGAGGACCATCGTCGACAGAAAGAAAGAAATGGAAGAGCGCCACTCGTCAAATTTCTAGCTGCAAGGCTAGGTTCTCTGTAACTGGCAAACTAATTGTGTTAAGTGATGTGGGGTTCCTCCCCATCTTCGTTGTTTCCCGCAGGTTCGCTTGCGGGGGTGGGCGTCGGTGTCGGCGTGGCCGGCATGGGCGTCGGTTGTGGCAGCTCGAACCCGCTGGAGTGGACCGGCCAGGTGACGGTGCGGAAGAAGCGCAAGCCGTACTCGAAGTTCCAGACGCTGGAGCTAGAGAAGGAGTTCCTGTTCAACGCGTACGTGTCGAAGCAGAAGCGGTGGGAGCTGGCCCGTAACCTGAACCTGACGGAGCGGCAGGTGAAGATCTGGTTCCAGAACCGGCGGATGAAGAACAAGAAGAACACGCAGCGGCAGACGCAGCAGCAGAACAACAACAACAACAACAACAACAGCAGCGCGAACAACGCGAACCACCACGGGGCGACCGGAACCCATCATCATCCGAGCGCGGGCCACGCGCCACCCTCGAGTCACCACGTGGTCGCGCAGGCGCACCACGCGAACGGATCCGCGAAGCACCATCAGTGACCCGTGGCCTTCTCTGGGGTCGTCTTCGGCCACCCACACCATAGCCACGGCTCGACGAACGGCTGCGGAGCAACGGGGACCGGTGGCAGCGGGGCCTCCGGCTCCGTGACCGGCACGGTGTCCGGCGCCGGGACCGGCGCGGCGGCAGGCCTGGTCGCCGCCGGTCACAGCCACACGCTGCACGCGGCCCAGCCGCAGACACCTTTGCCGACCCACGCCGCCGCCGCCGCCGCCGGAGCCTCGAGCACCAACACGCCGCCCACCGCCGTCGTTCATCCGCACATCCATGCTCATCATCATCAGCTGGCGCACGTGGCTCAACAGTACCCGGGGTTGCTCCACCACCAAACGCCCCATGGCCTGGCCGCATGAACGATACCGTGAACTGTCAGAAGCGGCTTCGACACCCCAGAGAAATCCTCCAGGACACCAGGACTCGAGGCTACCCAGGGCGAACGGGATTCTGGGAGCTCCCCACACCTGGTCCTTACGTCGACGATCGTACAACCTCGATGTCTCCGTCGTCCCTGAAGATTCGGTGCAGCAACCGGCAGCAACCAGGAGCTCGTCGACATCGACCACGGATGATGGCTCGCACGCCTAACGAACTTTGTTCAGCAGCTGTTGAAAGACTGCCTACCACTTGTAAGGAGAGATAACGTTTTTCGCGAGTAGTATATTATTATTATTATTTTATTATTAATATTATTAACGGTCATCGTCATCCTCATCGTCATCGCGGTCGCCGCCTATCCAAACCATTCGGTGAGAAAGAGATAGGGAGATATAGGAATCGGTGTTTGTATAAAAGGAGGGTGAGAGTCGTCTTTTGCGCGGCGTCCTTGGAGAACGTCCATCGGCAGACTGTTTTTCGTCCGCGCGTCGTCGGTGTGCCGGGTGTCGTCGGTCCTCTTCGTGGACGCGCCTAATCGCGCGCCGAGAGCAATCTGTCCAATTCGTAATTCGGTAGTACTTCCTCCAGTTATACATATTATATATAGATATTATATATAGTAAAGAAAATTAGTGTCACACTTAGTGTCTGTCCCTGCCCGTGTCTCTCACGCGAACCCCAAATCATCCCCAACGTGAAAACCCTCCCCGTCCCATCGACTAACACCATTTCCTAACCTAACTCTCCCATCAGGAACCACGGACGTCCTTGCACTGTTCAGCTCGTCCGTTGCGTGGAGAACTTTTCGAAGAATCTAGGGAGCATCGTGCGCCCGATCGTCGTGGAACCGTTCCGGACGCGACGCTACGGGGCCCTATGAAACCGGCCACGGTCTCTAGAGGATCGCCAGACTGCAGGAGCGTACTCTGTGGGGGTAAGTGTCGAAACGGGTCGTTCCAAGCATCGGAAGAATCGATTCGTTTTCTAGATATTCTTCGCGACAATTTGTTCTGTAGTTTACAATGGCGGGTCTGGTGATCCACTGTGGGCTCCGCGAGGTTGTCGCTTTTTTTTTATTGGAAAATTGACACGAAATCTACCGTGCCGGTCGAGATGACCGGTTCCACATTTTGTATCGTAAAATCGTTAAGATTATAAGGCGTTTTTCGTAGGTAACGATTGCAGAAACTTCTTGATTCAAGCACATGTGATAACGAAAGCAGCAATGCGTCTAAATAAATTCGGTCCTGTAGTTTTTATAAAGTAGGACGCGTCGGATTTTTCTTTAGAGCCCGGTAGGTTTGGTGTTAGCAAGTTGATTGCCGCGCGATTCAATTTTATTAACCACGTATAAAAGTTTATTTCTGTTGTGATATGTTCGGACACATTGATTCTTGATGGGGGTTGAAAGGTTGCTATAGAGTCCTAGGCTACTAGGATGCTTCTAGAATCCTGGAATTCCAGCATAATCGAGGTTTCTAGGTTCTAGAAGTTGTATCGCGATAGTTTCTCGCTCGGCAGTCAACGCGTTGCAACTGTTCGTCGACATGAAACCTTGGAAGAGCCACGATTCGACTCGATGAAGCGCAGATTATTAGCTGCTTGTCCAATAAACAGATCAATGAAAGATTAAAAAAAGAAAAGGGAAAGTCACTTTGAGAGGGCGAATTAAAGGTGAAGATGATCGAATCTAGAAGCGATAATGCAAAAGACTGCTAGAGGAAGATCGTGGCTCTCGTTCGCGGAGAAAATTCGCAGCTGTCGAACGGTTCCTCGCGTTCAACGATGATCGCTACTGTCTGTGATTCCCGGAAAGTACTAAATTATTTGGGAGACGGTGGTCATACGCGGCCGTCAGCGGCGAAGCTGGACAGTGAGACCGATATCCGATAATCCTCGCACATTTCCGACGTAGATCGGTAGATCCAATCCGCAGAAATTCGTTCGGACCGTGTAAACGAGAGATTCGTTGGACCGCTGATGGATCGAGAGCGATCGGACCATTGTAGATAACTTCTCTATCCGTCGTCTGGTCGCGTGTCTCTAACCGCTGGAGACATCAGCGGTCGAAGAAATCGCGAGAGGTTAACGGCTGGGACCGGATCGCGCTGGGTCCCCGACGCAACCTCGTCGGCAAAACGCGGTAGCGAGGACGTTTTTCGTCCGGACTCCGGTCACGGTTGCGTCGGTGACACCCGAGAAACGTCCCGGCGGAGAGCCATGCGTTCGGAGAATTAGTCTAATTATGTCCAGAGTGTCGTATTCATCGCCTACCAAGGATCGCAAACTAGTACCTATGATTCTTATATTATATGTAAAAAAAAACAACTGCGACTTAGATTTAAAGGTATACTTAGTGGACCGGCTGGTCGAGTGCACCGCCCTAAGGCCGGGCTTAGGATCCTCGTCGCGGAACCATGGATCGCAGGGATCGAGGACCCGATCTCCTTTTCCTTTAGCATTTTCATTTCGAAGGACTTTGTTAATCGTTTTTTAGTATTATTAGATTGTTGAATCTTAGGGTCCTCGATCCTTCGGAACACGAGGACGGCGAACCGGGGGATGCTGTTAGGCCGATATTTGTCGCGAGAACCGGGGACACGACGGGGTGATCTTTGGAGTTTCACGTTCGATCGACGGCCTATCGTCGAGCTAAGATGAAACTGCGGCCCCGGCTTGGTCCCGGCTCGATCTTCCGCTCGGCGCGACGTTCGTCCTTGAATCTTCCGTAGCGTGTGTATATTTAGGGGACCCCGGAAACGTTGCAGAAGAGCTCAAAAGTGGAGATTCCCGAGGGAATGACAAAACAGTTTGCCGAAGACTGATGGATCGGTCGCGTAGTCCTCCCCCGCGGATTCAGGGACGAGCTGTGGTTGTACGTGTCTGAGATTACGGAGGATCGATCGGGATCGATGGATGCACGGGGATGACGGGGTGCTAAGCGCGGCCGCGGATCGAAGATGGCGACGCGTTTACCTTTTAATCGGTACGTCGGCGAGCAAGTAGGTAATTTAATCGGATGTTAAATGAAAATAAATATCCCAGTGGATCTCTATTCTCTAAGGTGCAACATTATCTAAATTATAAGGGCCGCTGAACGCGAGTGTGCATGCCTACGATTATACTATAATATAAATGTATACATACACGCGTATTTTCTGTATGTACATTAGTGTGCTTGTGCGCGCACGCGCGCGTCGACGATGTGTGACACGTGGATTTTATATGTAACAGGGACCGTTGTCTCTTCCGGTTTCGAAAACTTCAAGACTCGAGAAAGAGAACGAAAGAGAACGAAAGAGAGAGAGAGAGAGGGAGAGAGAGAAAGAGAGAGAACGGACGTGACTGGAAAATTGTATCGAGCCGATTTTCCGCGGGAGCTTATTATTTTCGAATCGAAGGAGAGACGTTTCCTCGAGCGTGATCCGTCGCGATCCGAGTGCCAGTATAAATGTGACAGAGCAAAATTGAGTTTCTCATTTGTCGATGTATAGGTTGTTGCACGTGAATATTCGACTATGTTTTTTTTTTGTAAGTGGAAACGATTGGAAAACGGAACCGTCGCTGCTGTGTAATCATGTTATGTTAAATTGTTTATTTTATTGTTTACGAGGAGCTGCTTGTTTTGGCAATAAATTGTTCGACGATTGTTTAAGCGAACGAAACGACTAATTTCCTTCACATTTTTCATTTACTCTCTCTCTTTGAATGGCGTCGATAGGGAACCGATACGGGGGAGGATTTATCGGGATTCGCCGAGAAAATCGCGCTCGGCGAACTTATTTCGAATCGAAGAAGTCGCTCGCTTCAAGTGCAACGACCTAACAGCGGGGAGCACTATAGACCCCTCAAAATAAATTCCTCGTTCAAGGTCGCTGCGTCGCAGTCTTCGCTTTATTTTCTCGGGAACAAAGTTAATAGTTGATTCGGTGCAAGACGAAATTGATAACTAGTGGAGTTGCGCAAAAAATATTGCTCGTTCAAGATCGTTCCTCGCGAGTGACCTTCAGTCTATATCCTTTCCGAGGTAAAACGCGATGTACAATTTTCAATATCTCTTCAGCAGAAATTTCTGTAAAATCTGTTTTTCATTGTCAAAATCGGAATTTGTAACGAATAATTCGCTCGACCTTCCTCGAATCTGATGGACAATGCACATCCGGCATTTTCCGCAAATAAACGTTTAACCCTTGGCCGGTACGCGAGATGGCTTCGTTTAGTAGATTCTCCAATCCCGCAGCACTAAATTCATATTTTGCTATGTCTCGATGTAAAAAATGTTCCTGGGAATTTCGTGTTTCCGACGGCACATTTGCCGACAAAAGTTTACGCGACCGGTGAAGGGTTAATCGAACGCGGTTTATTAAGAATCACACGGTATTCGAGTAACGAGAAACGCGGCGCATCGGAAGGAAATTGGAAAATCTCTAGCGGAAAACCGGGAGAGTCGGCAGCCCAGCCTCGCACCGGAAAATCGATAGCAGAGAGAGCGAGAGAGGGAAAGAGAGAAAGAGAAGCACCGAGAGTACCGGAATTTCTTAAAAGCGCGGACCCGCGCGCGCGCGCTCTCGCATGAAACAGAAAGAGAGAGAGAGAGAGAGAAAGAGAGCGAGCGAGAGAGAGAGAGAGAGAGATTGAATGAGAGGTGAAACGAAAGTCTTGTTCGTGTGTGAGAGAAACGACGACTAGAGTGAGTCAAAAAGGGAAATAGTTATCGGAAAAGAGTAAAGTGAATCGCAGCCGTAGATGACTAAAGAAGAGGGCGTAGAGATTAACTTGTGCGTGTGTAAGAGAGAGAGAGAGAGAGAGAGAGAGAGAGAGAGAGAACGGGAGAGAGAGAGAGACATGTATCGTATAATTAGACTAACGTTAAAACGAGGAAAAACCAGATAGAACAGCGGCAGGATACACACGAACAATACACAAACACACATCAACGGAGGAATCGCACACGTACACGGTCACAGGCACACGCAACGCGAGATTGTGACTCGGATTAACGATTAAATATAGTTCCGCCACGATTACTATGGTACATTAATTATGTAACGAGGATAAACTATGATACAGTATAAGTACACGTGAATAATGGGAATAAAAAAACGCTAGATATGAAAATGAATACGTGAGAGGGGATGCTCGAGGGACGTTGGATCGTTTGAGGTACGTGTGTGTGTGTGTGTGTGTGAGAGAGATCGGTGAGAAAAACGGGGGAGGAAAAGAATGAAAGAGGAAGAGAGAGAGAGAGAGAGAGAGAGAGAGAGAGAGAGAGAGAGACAGTAGAAATTGAGGTGAGAGCGCGCGAGTGTACAGCTGTATTTATGGACGTGATGATCGAGGATCGCAGTCGGCGATCAGCAATCCGGACTTTGTGAATCGGCGTGTAATTAATTGATAATGAATCTCATCCCCACCCAATTCCCGCCGCTGACGATGTTCAACCGCGATTATTACGATTATTATATCACAATGATGATTATTATTATATTATTATTATTATTATATTATATTATTATTATTATTATTATTATTATTATTATTATTATTATTACTATTATTATATTATTATTGTGAGCGTCACGTTAATATTATGTTATTGTTTTTATTGTGTGTTGTTTTGTATGTACCTATCAGCCTATAGCGATCATGATATTATTAATTGCGTCGGTGATCAGGCAATGGACCCACACACGCGCACATTCACACAAACGCACATTCACAAACACACACATATATACATAAATACACACAAATGCGAGGATCGGTATCAATACAGAGAAATACGGTGTTGTTTAACCTGCACCCCCTTTTTTCTTACAATGATCTCTCGTGTGGGGCTTGTACAGGCCGCTTCATTGATTCTGTCTTCGAGTTCGATCATTTCTTAATTGTTTAATTTTCTGGCAGGCTACTTTTCTGTTTGTCTAAAATTTTTGGTGATAGTTCTTCAAAAAGACTGATTTTATTCAACAAGGGAATAAATTCAGCAAAATAATTGGTGCTTCATTAAAAGCAAGCTAATTTGCTGTTAACAATTTTTTTAACAAGAAATGGCAAATCCAGCAAGAAATAATAGTAGCTACTTTAGAGTTTTATTTTATTTCTATGTTCTTGATTAGGTCGAACCCGATGCAGTTTATGAATACATTAGGGCAATGATCATACCTTCAATGAAATGTTAATAATACGAGTAAAAGCCATAAGCTATCTAGAAATATTTTAATCGAGTTATCAAAAAGATCTGGATCGATTTTGTTTCAAATTAATTCGTTCATTAGAATCGTAAATCGATCGAATCATTGGATTCGGAGACGAACGCGAGAAATTTGAATCATGAAACAGCCCGTACGCACACTGTCTTCTCAAATCGTTCGAAACACTTCCCTATTTCTTCTGTTGTTTTTTTACGATCGTTGTATTCGTTATCGATACCTCGAGAGCGTTGCTAAATCATTTTTAAACATGTTTTCGGAAGCTTTAAAAGCGTGTGTGCTCGGCAAAGACGATCCCTAACGAATCCATTTTTGTTGTGTTCTGGAGTTGTCGAGGAGATAGGGAGAGAAAGAGTGATAAAGTATGAGTGCAAGATAGAGAGAGAGAGAGAGAGAGAGAGAGAGAGAGAGAGAGAGAGTGGGGGAGTGAGTGTGTGCGTGTGTGTGAAAGAGAGTGAAACGCCAGGCAATTTACTTAAAAAGAAAACGAAAGAAAATGTTATATATTGCGAGAACGCGTGTTTAATTTGTTTTTTCGATATATAGGTATATATTATACATATGTTCGAGTTGCTCGAGAAAAGATGGAAGAAATTATTCTTGCGTTATTACTTTTTTTTTTCTTTTTGTATATCGACGGCTGTACATGATCACGAGTCACGTTTATATATTGTCTCCTGGTGAATGAAAGGAACACATGTGAAGAGAATTACAATTATACATATTATTGTTTCATGCTCAACATTGTCATTTACTCGATCAATGAACGCCGGACCTTGAACACGACGATGCATCTGACGTATTTCACTCTGCAACTGTTTCACTGAACCCGATCTTCAACAGTTCCACTCCCTCTAGCACTTCTTCAAATTCTTTTCACCTCGTCTCAAGTATCTTTTTCGTTAAATATATCTTTTTCTTTTTTTATCAAGTCGATTCGAGAATTACAATCGTGCGCTCTGCAATTGACATTCTATTTAATTTTTCGTCAGACTCGATTGTTCTAGACTCAACGTATTTTGCAAGCTTTAAGTTAACATTTATCGATTATTATTAATTCCGATTCAAAGATATTCGAAATCTTTCTTTCGTATAATTCATCTTGGAAATGCTCTCAACTTGAGCCTGGAATTGTCTTGTCTTAATTAATGGCTCAATCACACGATTCTTGCGACTTCACTCGAGGTAAGTATTCGAGGTAGACTCGAGGTCGATGAGCGTTTAAACACGCGTTCGTGGATCACTATATCGCATGAAATTTCTGTTCCGAAATGTGTGTGCGTGTGTGGGTATCGATTTGACGTCGTTATCGCCATGACGATCGAGCTTGGAGATCGAAGTCCCGAGAGAGATGATCGTAATCGACACTGTTCATGTTCGTTCGATCGACTGACTTATTAAAAATTAATCAAAACGATTCCTGTAGTAGATATCTTTATTCGGGATGAACTTAACCCGACCGACTCGATCAGTATCGATTGCAGGAGGCTCGCAAACGTCTTGACACCTCGACTGCCACAGTGTCGTTGACAAAATAAATTCAATATTGTTTAATACAAATTTAATATTATTTAACACAAATTCAATATTAATTAATTCAGATGCAATATTATTTAATTCAGGTTCAATATTAATTGAATTGAAATTATTTATAATTGTATTATAATCTGAATCTAGCCTAAATTATTATTCAAATACAATTTTAATCGTTAGAAGATTGCAAGGACTAGCAAGATGTCAGTCAAAGTGTCAAGAGGAGACGCCAATTGTGAGAAAACGCGTGAACGTTCGCCCCCCGTAATCTCACCCTCTGTCTGCTCCTAGCTGTATTTGTATGATATTAATTAGGGTCGTAAGGTAGACTTACTATAAACTCTACTTGTAAATAAAGACACACAAGATTTATCCTGTATCGAAGTGCAATAATAAAAACATGTTTAATTAGTGCCAAAGTAATTTGCAAGGGATGAACAAGACACACGAATTCGCCGTACACTTTGTCCTATCGCGGAGCGGATGCACGCTGCGAGCGCGAGGAATGCACCGCGCGGCCAAAGCTCCTTTTATAAAGTGCCACACTTTATCGCGGAAGTAACGGGAGAAGATAAACGGTTTTCCGTGAACATCGCGGTAGAACACCATGAACAACGGAGTTTTAATCGCGCCGGACATTTTCAGGTGGCTGTCCTGTAATCGTCTTACGAGAAATTCCTAAACTCCGATGGATCGCCGTGAAAAAATGAGCGAGGCAATTGTTTCGCTTGCACGCTCGAAGAAAAACTTACAAACATGAAGTATTCCAGATGTATATTTTTTTTTTAAAAGATTCGGGTCTGTGAAGAATTGTAAAATAATTGCTCGGTTCGATATATTCTAAATTACGGTAAAATCAAAGTATAACAATTTCAGAGCTGAATATTGAGTTTCTGCTGCTTCGGACAATTAGATATTTATTTATTAGGACATTCGGAATGTTCAGCCATTGTATAGCAACGTTTTATTAACCCTTGGCACTCGAAGCCGGTTTTAACTGTAACTCAAAAATAATTTTTCTGGCTTACAGTATTTCCATTTGATATGCCAAAGTGCATTTTATGCATGTGAAATTGAGTCTTGACTCGTACAACTCGTACAACTTTTAACAATTTTTTAAACCTAAACTTTATTAATATAAAAATGATCTTGGAACGTGATGTAACAATTTTAGCGGTGCCTCAGAGTCGCCAATCGAGTGCAAAGGGTTAAATTGTCCACAGTCACGCGATACCCGTTCATACGTGATACAAATTAAATAGAGGAATTAGCGGAAATACAAGATACAATATTTGCATAAGACGAATGTCACGATAGTTTTTATAAGTGACGTAAATTAAGCAGAGAAATTAGGGGAAATACAAGATACGATCTTTGTATAAGATGAATGCCACGATAGCTTTTATAAGTGGCATAAATTAAGCAGACAAATTAGAGGAAGTACAGGATACGATCTTTGTATAATACGAATGTCGCGATGTCTTTTGTGATATAAATTAAATAGAGAAGTTAAAGGAAATGTCGCGTACACAATTTTTGTGTATCGTTGTTCAGCTTGTGTATTGAACGACGAACAGAGGACACGGTTTTGCGTCAGGCTCATCGATTCAAGATGGTCAGAAGATTACAGGACAGAACCGTTCGTCTGGAACCCCGCCATATTGCATTCTAGGTCGAGTGACCAACTTTCTATCGATCAAAAAAATTGAACGAACAAGCCGGCCGGCTTGCATTATATTGCAGCCCGCAGGAACTGCTCGTCCCTTGTAAATCCGGACGTCGGGTCAAGCACAAAAAATTTAGAAACTTGGCCCAGCTTTCTAACCCCTTTTTCGGTTTCACCTAGATCCTCAGTTTACGAAAATCTGCTGGCCCGGTCGGCAGGCGATTTTGAAACCGCGTTTGTTCCTGTCAATGTTTTTTCGATTTAATTAAGTGCTTAATAAATAATTCGAGTTAATTAAGTGCATCGATCGCGCTGTGAACGATCCATCTGAAATTAATTTATCGTTATTTGTGGAAATTGTGTTACGGTGAAATTATGGTTTCATATGTTTTGGTGTAAAAGTTCAGAATTGTACAAAGTTTTTAGTCATGTTCTTTTTGATGGACATTATCTGATTTTTCAATTTTTATCGTTTAATTACCAGGTAATTAGTCCATAGTTAAAATGAGAAGGTAGGTGAACTAAATGGTGAAGGATCGATGATGGTTCCTGTTGAAATTGCAGCCTCGACGCACCGGTGAGTAAATGCAATTTTGTTAATAAACTACGAAATCGTATGGAATATTTTCGTGAAAATTTTCATCCGTTCAAGCCTAGATGGGGCGGAAAACTATCGAACGCGGAATTAACGGAAGGCTTAATAACGGGAATTGGCCGGGTAGGTGTAATTTGTGGGCCAATATTTCACGATTACCGCTCCCACGTCGTCCCATGACCGAGTCTTAAATGCAATTTCATCGCGACACTTGCGCAACGTCTTCTTCCTCCCCTTTGAAATTCATAAAACGCTATACGAAATCTCGCAACGAACAACTTTTCGGAGCCTGACGATGAGCCTGTCTCTTTTCACAACTGTGAAAATCCCTACGAAATTCGAAGTATTCCAAAAATTATGGTCAAAAAATTCCTTGATATTAGTAGACGCAAAATTCTTCTCCCTGTCAATAAAGAAACTAGAGAATAGATTTTTGTACCTAAAAGAACTTTTATTAAGCTTCTTAAGAGTTAAAAATAAATTATAATGTCTTCGTGTGACAATTTAAATAAACGCAGAACATATGCCTCATTTTCATAAAGTTATCGGAATTAAAATATAGTTGCTTGTACCTTAAAGAATTTTCATTCAGCCTCGTGAGAATTAAAAGACAATTTTAAGGTCTTCGTCTAACGATTTAAATACGCACTGAACATATGTTTCATTTTTACAAAGCTAACAAAATTAAACAATTCATTCTTGCATCCAGAGAATTTCTACTCAGCCTGTTAGGAATTAAAAATAAATTACAGGCTCTATATCTAACGATTTAAACGAACACTGAATGTATGTTTCACTTTTATACTGTTATGAGAATTAAGAAATAGAGCTTTAGCACCCTAAAGAATTTTCACCCAGTCCCTCATAAATAAAAGATCATTTATAAGGTCTACGCCTAAAGATTTAAATAAACGCGGAACGTATGCTTCAATTTTATGAACTTGCCAGAATTAAGAAATTCATTCCTGCATTCAAAGCAGTTTCCATTCAGTCTCTTAAGGATTAAAAATCAATTACGAGGTTTTATCCCGACAATTTAAATAAACGCAGAATATATATGCTAAAACCAGAATTAAAAGTTCTTAAAAAAATCTTACCGAGAATCTTGCGCAACCTCGTGCGAATTAGGAAAATAGTGTGCGAGGTTTCCGCGAGCATGGCGAAGATTACGTTCAGTGTTCGAGCCTCGCTTCCGAGGAACTTGGCCAGCAGCTAGGTGAAGGAAAGATTGCGAAAGTAAAGTGAAGCGCAGCGAGAAAGGCTGCCTCGCGTTGTTCTCACGGAAATTTTTGTTCGTCGGTGCACTCGAGCTGCACTTGGGCTGCACTCGCGTCATCTGGCACGCGAAGGACGACGCGTCCTTCTTATCTCGGAGTCGTGACGGTGCAGCGGTCGCCTCATTACCCGAAGGTGACAAACAGAGGAGCGTAACACCTTTTTGCTCTATCCTTCGCGAGGAAACGCCAATCACCGTGCGAGACTTTAATAACTTGTTTCCAGTCGCGGAAAATACGGACACGCCGGACGATTACCGTGCGGTTATCGTGAATTCAAAATGGCGGCCGCACCGATAACAGTGCGACACGTTCCGCCGCTTGCAACGGCGAGTGCATCCAAGTACATTTCGTCGATAATTCCTGCTTCGTCCACAGCGATAAAATTCTGAATGATGCGTAGAAGCTAAAATGTATCCGGGAAATTCGAGAAAATACGATTTATTCATCTAGCTATGGATAAATTGTGACATATAGATCTAGTTCCATGCATTGCACGAGTCGAAATTTTTATTCCATCGATTTATTCATTTTTTTCGGCTTTGAATTCCCTCATATACAATTAATACAAACGTTGATATACAAAAAATATATTTATAAGAACTTATAAACTAAATGAACTGAAACTCAGAAGAAATTTAAGAATATTTATAGCTATAACTGCTACAACCTTGCTCCGTTCGTCGACTAAAAAATATCTCGACACACTCCGAATTTTTATCTCGTCATAATTTATCTATGCCCCGGCGAAACTATGAAACATCGCGGGGAATACATTAACATTGAAGCAGGAATTATGGAACAGTGAAATATTCAAGCGGCGAACAATAACGGAAGGAATCGGTAGGTGTTGCAAGGTAGGCGGCGCTCCCGAACAAAGTTGCTCGCACTAAACTCGAAATTTTTATCGCGCGGCGGTCCCCTAGCAAAAAAAAAGAAGATCGAAGAATTCGTATATTCCGAGAAGAGTGAGAGTTTCACGGTGCCCGGATTGGTCGGTTCGACAGTCGGTAATTTACATGGGCCCGCCATAATTCCCGCGCTCCCTGTAGCAATTTCATTTCGTAGCAATTTTATTTCGTAGCGGGATCAACATTTTCGTCTTCTTTATCATAATCCAGCGGGATTCGTGCGGGCCCCGGGCTGCGAACGACAAAAGCTTCTTCATATTCTTGTAAACGCGAGTCGTTAATGTCTCGGCATGAAAAGGTTGATCGTCTGTCTGCTGCGGGGATCTTTCGGCGAGGATAAAATTTTCGGATCGGTCGGCTGCCGGCGCCCTGCTCGTGGATCTGCAACATTGTGCGGAAAATGACGGGGGTAGAGGCGTTCGGGGCCCGGACTAATAAAAGGTTGACGGAACGTCCTTCCAGCCGGAATGGAGGAGCCAGTTTTGCCGAGGAACCCGGCCACCCGCCCATCTTGGTCCACCTATTCGACGCCGACTTGCCAGCACCAGATATTCCCGACGAAAACGAACGCCCACCCGACTTTCTCTCTCTCTCTTCCTCTCTCTCTCTTCCTCTCTCTCTCTTCCTCTCTCTCTCTCTCTTTCAATCTCCCTCTCCTCTCGCAGTTTTATTCCCTTCCCCGAATTGAATTTCATATTAGGAGATCCGATATTTCGGGAATTCGCCTCGAATCGCAATGGAGAACTCCCCAATGTAATTTTATTAGAACTTTATATCGATATTAGACGATATTAGGTCTGATCGGATTCCAACCATGAATCCCTTTCCTGATTGGACTGGAAATTGTATCGACGCTGCTCTACGTAACTCGTGCATGCCTGCTGAAATTTAGGACGACGATAGGTGGTGCTCAGTTCTTATCTGCGTCAGCTATTCACGGTTTTCTTTTAGCAACGCTCTCGCAGAAAACGTAATCGATGGCTACTTAACTTAACAAATTAAGATTAAATGAAATACTTTAACTTTATGCAACGTTCGAGATGGCAGTCGAAGGGTTGAAGCGGACACGAGTATAATAGAAATTTCAATCGATAAGAAATTCATTCGGAATGTTTGGTAATCGTCGCTTTTAGTGGTGTCTATGGCTGCACTTTAAGCGAACGATGCTTGTAGCTAAGATCAGGTGAACGCGCTATCAGCAGCGTCCCGCATTAAAGTCTCACTTACGCAGTTATTTAAACCGACACGGTCTACAGTGTAAACTTATTTCATTACCTTTTGCTCCCCATTTCCCAAATGAACTGCACGCTGTTTGTGTAATAAAGACGTATAATAATGATAATAAAAGTGACAAGTCGACTGCGGATTTTATGGATTTATGGCTCGCACGAGCGTGACGAATGCAATAAAATGCAAATGTTCGGTGGTGCTGTTACCTTTTTTTGTCTGGATTTTAACCAGGTTGGCTCTCGAATGCAAAATATCCGGTCTCGTTTGCTTCTACGTATTTATATTTTCATCGATAATCGCGAGCTTATGCTATTCGCTTCGCGCAAATAAATCTCCATACGTCCGCGCAGGCCTTGCATCCGCGTTCCAGTATTTTCAGCAATTTCTAACAAGCTCTAGTTCGAGTTAGTCGCAATCGCGCGGTATTAACAATTTCGAATTTTTCTCCCCTATGTAGGTGCCTCGTCGAAAGGGTCAAACGGTCCAACCCTTTCTCTAATTCATCGGTCAGGGGTGGAAAGGACCGGCGATCGTCATTTACACGGGTTCACCGAATGAGATTGCACGGTCGTGCGCGCTATAACTGCTCGCCCAATGCCGCGGAAATATCGGCACGGAATCGGAGGAATCGTTCGGCGACGTCTCAATCCGTAGACCAACCCCTATGTCGCGCGGCTGCACTCCCTCGGGTTCTTCTCCGACCCTCCGCGCGGTTCCAGACTCCTGTCCGCCTCCTAATGGAATTGCTCCCCGTTATACGCGAATGCGATTAGCTTAAACAAAAGCGGAACTTTCGACATCATCCCCCGCGCGCCGACGCCGACCACTCGCCTCCATCCCCCACCGCTATCGTGTCCTTCGATCGGCCATTCGCTAAATTAACGTGGCCTCCGCGTTCGATAGCCGGTCTGTCGCTCTACCATGGTTCTAGCCAATGGTTACGGCTTCGCGAGAGTTCGAATCTAGACCGGAGAAGAACGCGCTAATTAATTCAGAAAGTTGGTTTCGCTCGGGCAAACGTAGGTTGTATTCTATATGGTTCTCTGTGCGATACAAGTCGGATTAAAAATTAATTTGTACGAAGAACTTCGGCAAGCATTTCTTTCGATTTTATATTTTACTTCTTTTTTACAATTATAATTTTGTAATGAATATTTACTTCCTTTTTAACGCATACAAAATGTCATATTTCTCTCTAAATCTTACACGTTGATAGGTGCATCTATTAAACAAATTTTTAATTCAGAGACACTGAAGTTGAGACACCTACCCTGTTTTTGTTTCCGATGAGTTCGTATTCTTTTTGGATGAAACTATTTTTGTGGCTCATTTAGAAGGGTGAGGTATTTGTTTGGAAGAAGTAATAAGTTATTACAAGAAATGATAAGGAAGTTAAGTTGTTTGTTTCAAAGGGTATTATTACGTTGAGTAGTGGAGAGTGTTTCTGGAACAACGGGCCATTAAAATGATCATCGAATAAACGTATTCATTTCATTCATTAAATAAGATTTATTTTTATTCGTCACGTTGAAATTGAGAAAAACAGGTGTACATAGAACAACGCTTCACTGTCTACGTTTAATATACGTATAATATCGAACATCATCTTGCTAAATAGCTTCTCTAGTTAGGTCCACGTAATTGCTGTCTAGAGCACCACACAAATAATTGATAATCTTGCTAAACACAGTCTTCCCTTGTGACCAATCAACCTCGATCTAATCTATCACTGGACAGTGGATTTTTATGCAAAATGAAAATTATCCTTATTAACACAGGAACGACGGATCTTTCTGGTAAAAGTATAACTTAGCATGCTTAGGATCATTTATAATATTATTTGACAATATTTTTCAATAGAGTTATACATTTTTTAGCACGTTAATTTTTTTTGCAGACTTTAATGAAACGTGAGAAAATTTCAATTAATTGTTAGAGACTAGATAATCAAATAACATTTACACCCTGGGTCCAAATGGATCCGATCGTCGCTGTCCAAGTGTTAATTGAAATATAGAGGACCTACATACACATATATAGGGTGTTTCATAATTATATTAACAACCGGAAAGGGGTGATTCCTGAAGTTATTTGGATTAGCTTTTTTAACGTAAATGCAATCCGCGACTTCGTTTATGAGTTATTAAAGAAACATAGTGACCAATGCAAGGCAGCCGAGCCTCTCATTGGTCACTGTTTTTCGCTAGAAACTCGTAAACGAAGCCGCGGATTGCATTTTCGCTAAGGAAAGAGTTACTTCAAATTACCTCAGGAATCACCCCTTCCCGGGTGTATAATATAATTATAATAATATATAATATGTAATATAATATAATTATAGGACATCCTGTATATAATTTCTCAATGATTTTCATGTGTTGAAAATAATACGACGGTGGTTATAAATTCTTGAAATGGTTTCAAACTTTTGATCTTAGTTTTCTCATACCATTTACGAATCCGACTACACAAAAGACTACACAAAATTAACGAAACAGTAGACTGTTTAAGTACTTACTTAAATAAACGATTTAACGACGAATGCACAAGAAATTAATGCAACTTCTATCGAAGCCGTGATTCCTCTCAGCTTGTGTCTGGAAGCTGAAGGCATCGCTGGCCGCGCTAGGAGGCGTCGATTGGTTGGCAGAGCGCGTTAATTGGCGTAGTCGGGTGCAGCTGGATCGCTGTCGGTCCAATTAAAATCGCGGCAGAATTATCAGTCACCCGACACCTGACTTCCACGTCGATAAACGATCTTCGGAGCGTGGTCGCGTCGTCGAACATGTGCCCCCGCTTTTTTTCTTATCGCGTGCGTACATCCACGATTGGGAAAAAGTGCCGGGAGCACTCACGATCGCGCTCGTTATCTCGGGACTTCGCACCGCTCGGCTCGTAAATAATTCATTCGGGCTTCTCTCTTTCCCCCGGTTACGATATTCCGTTTCTTTCCGGCCGGTTTCCACGTCCAATGAATCGGCCGGCGTCGAGCGTAACCGATTCTCCGCGACGCCGTTTTTACCGTATCGCCGCGGACTCGGTTAAAAATAATCGTGTCGAGGCGAACGGAACACGACCCTCCTCTGTCTTCTTTCTTCGTGGAACCGACGATCGGCGCACGAAGTGATCCCAGGTGGGCCTGGCCCCTCGAACTCTTCGCTGTCGCCTGTTTGAGCCATCCGAGATGGCGATCGGAGTGCCTCCTTTCGCGGACAGTGCTCCTCGATCGAGATACTTGCCGATTTCTGACGTCTACAGATAAGTTAGTAAGTGGTCCTTTCTTGTTAATTGCGGAAAAGGAGGGTGGTACCGTTCTTGGAAATCGGCTGGACAACTTCGGAGAACGTAGCGGAGCTTCGGGAAGGTGTCGGATACTCCAAAGGGACACCTGTTTCTCTTCGGTCGTGCTGTTTTGTTATTTTATTGAGCATATTCTCGAAAATCTCTTTTCATTTTCTGGCTTCGATGCAACGTCGAGGCTGTGCAATTTGCTTGGACAGAGAGAATGCTATCGATCACGATTAATTTTTTGAGAATATTTATACACTGACGACGTCTGGATTCTGTCCAAAATTTATTTAAAAAGTTTTAAGCTTGTAGTTTGATGATATAGGTGACAAGAGATCAAGATATACAGTAGAACAATGTGAACATCAGAATGATCTGTTTTTTTTAAATAATCAGCTCAATCAAAGGCGAATCATATATACCAAAAGATTTATCGTATAAATCAATAAAAATAAGATCTGACACTTTAACGAAATAATTGTTCTAATTCTCCGAGAAAAATACTTTGGATAGGGGAGAGCGGGGTAATTGCGAACACCTAGGCAAGAATTCAAATCACACAAAAACTGAATAGAAAACTTTATAATTATGGTTGAACTATTCATTTATGAATTACAATAATTAATATTTATAAAGCATTGAAGTAAAATATACTTTTACTATTCATAATGAAAACCAAAAATTAACTATTATAAAACTGATATAATATCGGTCCTGAAGAACCAAAATAATTGATATAAGCCAGAATCGATACACCTTATAATAGTTATCGTATTTGATATACCTTTCCAATCCCTGCAATATTATTCCGATTTTTTGAAACTTATCATGTATAAATAGGAAATAATTTAAAATTATTACGTAAAATCCATCCCGTATAACAAGAATATTAATAATGATGATGATAACGATAAAAAAAATAAAAAATGCAATCATCAACGCAGCGCACCGCAGCGCTGCATCGATAGAGACGGAACGAAGACGGTGCAGCCTCCGATCAACAAAGAGGCAATGGCGTCTCCGGAGGCTTCTCTCTCGCGATTCCTGAAGCCTCTGCTCGAATGTCGCGGCTCTATTCTTAGAAAATGATCGCTGGAAACACCCGTATTTACAATGTAGGTGTACCAGCGCGTAAAATATCGTCCTTAATATATTGTGAGCGCGGCGCGGCGGTTGGCGTCCCCGCGGTTCAAAGATTGCACTGACAGCGGCGCGGAGGGGCCGGAGGTGGAGGACAGAAAGGTATTTAATACGTTTCGGCGCATAAATTGCCGAGTATATGGGGCATTACGGGGTGGGACGAGACCATCGTTGTCCGTTCGGCTGTCTCTCTCTGGCCGAGGCCCGAGCGAAATCGTCGCTGTCACGGCCACCATGTTGCCCGCCGTAACCTGGGACATCGCTTTCTCCCCCTTCTCCCCTCGGGAACCCCCGGTTTTCTTCATGCCCGAGCTCCCCGTTCCCCAGCACCCGACATTCTTCCACCGGCTGCGCGACCGGATCCGACCGGGGAACATTGAATCGGTGAAATCGGTCTCCTTGATCGTCGAACTCTCTTGCCTAAGCTACCTAGTCGTCTCTCTCTCTCTCTCTCTTCGATGGCGACTACTGATCGTTGCTCGCAGGTTAAGCCGTGTCCTCCGTGAAATCGACGTGCAGCCACAAGGAAACAGAAAATACGAGGAAGGAAACGCGATATTTTCGATCGAAGATTTTCAAGCTTTCTAACTCTTCGACGACGAATGATGATATCTTGACGGCGCCAGGACCTGCGCGTCTTCAACCTGTAAGCAAACTGCGTTCACCCGCCATGTTTATCGAGATGCCTGTGCGCGAGTGTGTGTACAGAAGTGTGTACACCTTGACTGGCAAGCCTATCTTGAAGAAATCCGTTCTAGACGCCAACACTTCATTTTTTAATTCTAAATTAATAGATAACAATAAGTAAGAAGTAATAAATAAATCGTTTTTTCTTGTTAGTAACGAAGCTTTCACAGAGACGCGTCGTGATGGGTGTCTACAACGAGGCAACTCGTGGACAATATCGTAAAAAATCAATGTAACAACAGGCACGCAATTTCCTCTACTAAATATTTATTGAGAGTAAAGAACAAACATATTTGCACGATCTTTCACATAGAATGAAACCATGTGTCGAACAAACTGCTTCTTCACACTTATCGCAGCGTGCACTATGAACATTTCCGTTAAGACGTGGGGGTGGTTTCACCCCTCGAATATGAAATCAAGTCAATATGAAAGAAAACGAGAGTCTCTTAATTTTTAGATCTCTCAATATAAAGTATCTAAAAACTCTTCCTCGCAAGTCGTCGGCCGTGAATTTCAGATCCAACAAATACGTCGACTCTCCTTGAAGAACTGTATCGAAAAAATGCGTGCAGAAAAATCCACGGCAAAGAATTCGTATGAAACTTCTGAAGACGGAACGCAGCAAACTCCGGAGAAGTAAAGGAATTCGAGCGACCGGCAATTCCGGCGACAAGAACAATAGCGAGCAATTAGCGGACCAGTTTCCAAGGATCGCTTGCGATAGCAACGAACGGCTGGGAACAAGGAGGGCATGGATTAATTCGCAGAAGCGGCGATTCCGAAGAGTGTCGTGGGATCCATTGATCGCGGGTTCGGTCTTGATTTCGGTGGCGATTTCGGGGGCAGGGCACAGGAAAGATGTCTCACCGGTTCCGGGAAGAGAGAGCGGGTCGCGGGGCTCTCGTTCAATTTATTTACTCGTCCCTTGAAATCCGGCGCTCCGATTGGCCGGGGCCGGGCCCCGCTGGCATAAACTCGGACGGTCGTTCGGGGCCGAGCTCTCTGCGGCTGCAGGGTTCCTCATATTAGACTTTTTCGTATTCGTTCGGCGCATTTAACCGGCTATTTTATGCTCCTCGCGTAGGATACACGCCGCGCCAGGCTCCCTCTCTCTCTCGTTCCCTCTCTCGTTTTCTCTCTCGTTTGCTCTCCCGTTCGCTCTCTCCCTTGACGGCCCCGTGGCGAGCAGAGCGCGTTGCTCTGGGAAAAGCAACCGGATAATAACGCCGAGGGACGCTGCTCGGTGCCGTCGTTTTCAGATTTTATTATATCGTCGTTTATCCAATCCCTCTCGGAGCATGGCGCTCTCTCCCGGGCTCTCTCGCGCGAGAGATCGCGGCAGCGAGCTCGCGAGAGAGGAGGCCGGTCGTCGACGAGGCCGGTATCCCATCCTTAATTGGAATTAATACGGACACCGATCGCGACATGTGTCGCGCGGCTGTGCGAGAGCACACGCGGCGCTAAACTTCCCTCACGTTTTAATTCGAGACGGGGAAGGTTCGGAGACGTTAACACGATAGCCACCGTCGCGGTGCCTTGAGATCCTGCCTGCCGACGTTCTCGCCTGCACAATGTGTTCATCTTCTTGCTTAGTCGTTAGCCCGATACGCGTTTCGTATTTTATTTTTGAGGGAGATCGGGCTTCGGCTTGAATTTCCATGCCGGTGCGATACTGGATGCACTGGGAGGCTGTAATTGTTCCAGCTACTATGAAACGCCAAGGGAGATTGGGTTATCGGTACTTGTATATTGGCATGATTTTATGGAAGATGACAAAGCGTAAGCCAGCGCAGAGTCGGACGTTATTCGGATTGTCTCGAATAAATATCTGTCTAAAATAGTTGCACGAATGAATATCTTTTAGTCGAACGTTTTATTCACATATTTTATTCGATTGCCTCATTCGAGTATTATATTCGAATATTTTATTGGTTCGTATCAACAAAGCTTTATCGTGACGTTTGGTACAAACACAGAACACATGCTTAATTTTTACAAAGTTTTCGATAGAATCTTCGTTCATTTTCTTAAGAATTAAAAATCAATTATAAAGCCTACGATCTGACAATTTAAATAAATGCAGAAGATGTGCTCCGTTTTCACAAAATTATCAAAATTAAAGAATTGATACTATCAACCGATGGAAGTTTCATTCAGTCTCTTAGATTTCCACAACGGATTTACATTCAAAGAGTTGCTAAAAATAGAAGTATTGTCTGAGCAAATATGCTCAAATTCGTTCGCAAGCAACACGAAATATAAATACAAAATTAAATTCAGTACGTTGGAAGAAGTATCTTAGTTTCGAAGATAAAATAGTTTCGCGTGCAAAGGGTTGACAAATAATTAGATTTCGAACGGACCAGAAGCTTCTAAAAGTTCCAATGACTTTCGTATTAGCAGTGTCTTAAATTGCATAATTTATCCGAGTCTATCGCATTCGTCTTCATGACTTTTTCACTGACAAATACGTAAATCCTACATGTTAAAATTCAACGAATGCATTAACTTAAATTTTTAGAAATTGTGACGTGCGGCGTTTTTCCTTACAGCCACCTAGACCCGGCTTGTTTAAGCTCGCGTCAGCATACCGATTCACGCAGAGATACCACGACAACGTTCGCGGACATCTCGCCAATTTAGTCGGCGATGAAATTGCGAAAAATTTCCGCGAACGGCAGCACGTCCTTCTGCGTTTCCCGTCGAATAAAGTCCGCGGCAGCGCATGACCCACTACGATTCCGGGAAAGAAATTAATGTACCGCGACTGCATAGGCATTGTCTGGTTCGATCGCATCGTTTGGTTTCCCTGAACCACGTAATTCCCGGTAATGCTGCTCTCCCATGGAACAACGGACGAGAGAAACGTTATTTTCCCATTCGGTCCGTTCCTCGTTCTCTCTCTCTCTCTCTCTCTCTCTCTCTCTCTCTCATCGAGGTTCCGCGGCGCGCCCTCCGCTGCGTTGTCCACAGGGTCCCTTCGTCTCTTTACGAACGGCTTATATCGCGACGTAAATTTGTCTTCGGGTTTTCGCCCGATGGAAACGAGACGCCATTTAATGCGATCCGCGAGTACGTTTACTGCTTCGTCGTCGGTCCAATTAAAATCGCGCGCCTCGCCCCGTCCGTCGTTGTATCGGGTAACACTTATTAAAGTCACCGAGGAACGCTTAATCGTCGGAGCTTCGTTACCGAACGCGTCGCCGAGAAATTAAAATTCGCATAACGAACCGACCGTATCCCTTCCCTGCCACCACCGCCACCCCTCTCTCCTCTCCCTTTTCGTTTCTTTCCACCGAGAGAACTCGCACACACGACCGGCATGGAATTCCTGGACGGCATTCGCGGCTGGAGCTCATACACCGCCTGCGGAATCGCCGCAGGAATTCCATCGGGACCAGAACATTTCGGCGCTGATCGCTGCCATTTTGCCTGGCGAACGTTCAACGGGTGCTTGAACCGTCCGCGATCGCAGATTTTTTGATAAGAGGACTGCTAACGATATATTAAACTTGCTACCTCGGCTCGATGATGGCCCCCGTCGTCCCTTACGCACCGCGATCATCTTTTCGGATCGTCTCCGACGCGCTGCACGGCGGCTGAAAGATTCTTCGCAAGTTTAAAAGACACTTTACGAAGCAGACATCTTTTTTTTCCTTTAGGATATAAATGGATTCCGGATACCGTTGATATATTCAGCACAGTCTGTGCAGCTCTGCATTAACCCCTTGCGGTATAACAGGGTCGTTAAGATTTTATACGTAATCTATTAAATATAAATGTTATTCGCGTCTTCCAAATCGAAAGAAAAATTGCCTTAATCTATCAGAGAAATTATTGAGGACGAAGCGGCGCTAATCCACGCGGCCGCGAGAGAAATCGTTTTGCAAGTGCTTAAATGTACGAGAAAAATGACCGCAGGGAATGCTCCTTTTGAATTTCTAGACGCTAAATTCATGGAGCGAAACAGCTTTTAAGTGTATGGAAAATGGGCGGCATAATCGTCGGGATTTTAGCTTCCAAGGCCGCTTCGCTTGTCTTTCTCCCGCGATCGCGCGTTTGTTTTATTCCGTCTACGTTTCGCCGGTGATTTCGATCCAACGGATTCCACACGATTTTTACGAAAACGGCGAAACCGCGTCGGCGATTTTCCAAAGAACGTGAAATCCGGAAAATCCTGTTTACCTGAAAACTGCCGCTCGATTACGGTAGGAATTATTTGGTTATTATTTGGTTATTATATATTTGGAATTATTTGGAATTATTATGGTTATTTCATGGTGTAATGGCGACGCAGTGAACTAATGTAACGAGGAAACGCGCGTGGCATCTACTAGAAAATCAATTTCTTACCGTGCGCGCGAGAGGTAAAAGTCCGATAGACCGGACAATCCAGTTCGGTTAATTATTCAAATAAAATCTGGTGCTCGAGGAACGAAACCGTAAGAAACAACCGAGGCTCTCGGACGACTGGGAACCCCGCGGGTTTCACGCGGAACGATCTACGCAGCCGTCAGATTACACGCTGCGCGAAATCAGATGTCAAACGATTTACGGCGGCTAATCGACGGGCGGCTCTATTGTTCGCCCCGAATGCGAAAAGATGCGTGAAAGAGGGAAACAATGGGAGCGCCAGCCATGCTCGGGATGCGTTGAACTCTATGCTCGTTCTCGCGAACGAGCAGCTATATCTACGTACATAGTAAAATGTGCGCGCACACGCGTTGTGATTGAAAGAGTAATTAGACGGTTAATAGCCGCGGAGCTATCATATTCTGCATAATTAAACGCAGCCCGGGCACGAGGCTTCCCGTTTCATTCCGCTTGGACTGGATCGCTGGATCACCTCCGGAATTAAACGATTTTTTGCCAGGCATTAATTAACTATGCTGCTCGGATTTTTAGGCAATACGGAAATATAATGCTTCATTAAAATTCGTTTACTGTTCCGATACCGAGATTCGTTATTACCGAAGATTTATATCTTTGTCCTTCGCGTTTCATCTGCACGGTCGAACATTAATTAACGCGTTCGTTACGAGGCCCTGCGAAGCAAATCCTGCTACACAGTTCAAATAAGTAATGAGCGGTAATTCTGGCTAGAATATGTGGTAATGCATGCGTTCAAGAAATGACAAATTCCGCAGCTCATCGCGGACTAGGAAAAGTGTAAATGCAGTAGCACTTCGGTCAAAGGCGAATCTTATACAAAACGATCTATTGTACAAATCAATGAAAACAATATCCGGCTATTATCTGAACATTTACGTCACTCCGCTTAGCCCGGATAATCGTGGTTCCACTGCATCTTCATACAAATGGTGTCCTACAATCAGATGTTTTATTTTCAGCTCAACAGCAGAGTCCATTTTCAAAGTTACGATACTTTATAGTGGACTAAAGAAGACTACGAATCGTGAATGCGACGTCGTATATATGCGTCGCTGGTAGCGAACGTGTCAGGGCGTGACTAGACGCGCATTTTTCGCAGGCGTTTTGTACGCCGCGTCTTCCTCGCCGAGAATGTCATTTGTCACACGAGATTATCGATTGCAGCGTACAAAACGCCTTTTAAAATACCTTCTCCCCTCTGGTCACGGCCTTGAACACTGTCCGCACTACAGTGCATTCCCACGTCTCAAAGACAGAGATTTGCAAGAAACAATCCCCGTTTCGTATTGCCATTTCTTTTGCCAGGGTTCCAGCAGAATTTGCACGCGCGTCGAATCAATCTCTTCGACGCCTTCCTTACAGGCCCTCGTGAAAGTCGATTCCTGAAATCGGCTATCGATTCACGGAGCTTTATTCCTGCCCGACGAGTGCGAAACTTATCAGAGCACGGAGATACGGTCCAGTAAACTGCCCAGAAAGCGCGTACTGATTCTATTTCAATTTCTTGTGGGTTGAAACACGATACCGGGCTCAGTCTCCCTCTTTCCCTCTTTCTCTCTCCCTATCTCTCTCGATACTCGATTCTCGTAAAATCTCCCTCGTTACGCTGATGGAAGCTTAGTTAGCAGCTAAATACTAGCGAATCCTTTTAGCCAAGGATTAGGCGAATCTATTTAGGGTTTCACTTAACACCGCGCCGTCTGACACGCAGCCAAGCAGAGATCCCTTAGGCTCTAAATAGAAAAATCATTTCCGTCTAATTGGAACAAAACGCAACGGACTCGGCATCATTAGATCCTCTTTGCGGCTCCCAAAATTCTCACAAATCCACAAAAGTCTTTTCATCCCCAGCATCGATCCTCATCATCGTTCAAATCCAAAGCATCGTCGAAAGTTCGCGGAGACAAGTTCCTGCTGTGTGGACCCTGCTTCTGGCCTTTCAAAAAACCATACTCGAGTAGCATCTGGTTCGGAGCAGATCTCGGAGGGCGCCACCTCACAGTGGCAGGAACAGTCACTTCCTCTTTGTCCTCACCCTGCCAGCCACCACCGTGGAACGTTCTTCGAAGCTGCCTCGTCCTGCTCTCTCCTGGAGCCGGTTCTCCCTCGCTCTTCCTGGATCTCCCTCTCCCCAGCACTCTCCTGCGGAGTGCCGCGCCCATGTCGTCGCGGCGACGACGCTCACGAACACCGGCACCCCCCGGGCAACCCTTCAGTCCATCTCGCGAGAGGAGAGCAGCGCGAGCTAGCCGGGGGCCGGTGTTCTTTTGGGGATGAGGGGCCGGAGGACGCATAATTTCGTGACTCTGGTCTTGATTCGGACGGTCGCGTATCGAACGCCGTAGACAACGGTCGGGAACGGCAGAGAACGGCAGAGACGATGGGAGACGACGGTAGACAATGGGAGACAGCGGTAGACAATGGGAGACAACGCGAGACAGGCGTAACAAGCGGGAGACTGTCCTTGTCCGCGTGTCTGTCGCCGATCTCGCGGCGTTCGCGGCGAGGGGAAGACGCGGGACGGAGAGACAGGGAGAGACAGGGAGAGACGAGAGAGCATCATGATTTTCTCGGGTCCCGTCTCGCTTTTGCCAGTGGGCCTCGCCATCTTCCTCCGGCGCGGCGGCAGAGAGGGGGACTCGGGGGAGGGGATTTCCGAAGGGGGCACAGTCTCTGCCGTCTCTCTCTCTCTCTTTCTCTCTCTGGGATCTGTCGCTCGGCCCCGTCTCGCTCCTGCTCGGGGGCGAGCCGTACATTTGTGATCGGCTCGGGTCGGCGGGGTGAGAGAACCGGGGCGCGGCTCCGCGGAGCGAGAGGAGAGGAAACCGAGGGAGAGAGAAGAGAGAACGAGAGAGAGAGAGAGACAGGACGAGAGGGAGAGAGAGCCGAGCGAGGAGAGTGGCCGCAGCGGCGCGCGCGGGAGGGGCGAGAGGGGAGAACGTTCGCAAAGTGTCCCTAAAACTTTTACAATCGCTCGGCTTGGCTCGCTCGCTCTCGCGTTCTCGCTAGGGCTATGCTTGATGGCGTATCTTCCAATGTGAGTTGCCCATAATACTAAGATGTACGGCTGCGCCGGTAGGGGTCCCGCTTGGTCTCTCGCTCACTTACTACCTTATAGTATAGCAAACCCGAAGGCGTATAGCGCGGCGAGCGTCGAACGTACGGGCTGCTGGCATCGCCGTTTGCCAGTATTTCGCCGGTATTTTCGGTTTGCTAGTCGGATCGGCGAACCCGAGCAAACCCCGGGCCCGTTCAAGGCTGACCCTCCGCTTCGCGCGATCCGCTCGCGGCGACACGGGCTTCCTCTCGCGATCGCCGGCCCTTCCATCGCGCCGCTTTCCGCATCCCCGTGCGGGCATCGTTCCGGGCATCATCCCCGTCGTCTTCGTCGACGTTGACAGTTCGGTCGCCGGCGTGCTTCCTTCTGTGCTTCTGTGCCAGCCAAAGTTTCCAAGTTCCTCTGACACGCGGCCACGTGATTGCCCGGTGTTCGCCAGGACTCGCCGGGTCCGTCGCCAGGCTCTCCTCGTCGTGTCCGCCGCAGGGTCCGTCGCGTGCTGGTTCAGTGCCTGAGCGTCCCGACGACCGTCGACGACGTCGTCGCTGCTGCCACCGGGAGATCTCGCTGCCCTACCTCACGGTAAGCGCCTTCCACACGATACGCTCATACTGCGCCAGCTTCCGACCGCTCTGCCCGCTTTTGCGCGCTCGCCGGGCCCTCCGAACGCACGGCATTTTGATAATCGGTGCGCCAGAGGTACCGTAACGATTGCCTCGACGAGACAGTTTCGGTCCTCGACCGGGTTAGGCGAATGGAATGCCGTAGGACGGATTGCTCGACGAGCTGCGCGTCGATCAGAGGGATTAGAAAGAACCTGACGGTCGTGGTTCTAGCTTTCTCGTTTCAGAACGAACAGTTGCTTTTAGGGTAGGTCAGTGATGCTACCAACGTCTTCGAACGGATTTGTTGTTCGCATGGTCTTCAAAACAGCCGGAGAAAGCTGCTCGAATTTGTTTCCCCGTGCACGTCAACCGTGATTGACAGCTACCTATTGAAACTGAAAACATTCTGTCAGATGCTTCTTTTGAGATTCGTGCTCTCGAAGGTAGGTCTACCAACGTCCTCCAACTCTGTCAAAGAATCCAGACCAATCCGTCACCGATGCAATCCTCCATACTACTGAAAACAAACCTAAGAACCTTCACTCTGCATTCTCCCCTCGTTCTCCACCACTGCGACGACCTACCCTTCGAATTCGAAATCGTTCTACCATCTGCTTCGTTCCAAGAGCGCGACTTAACCCCTGAGACTAAATTAGCAACACTCCCAGCCTCTCGAAACCCCGTTAAAGATCAAGATCAACCATAAGGAAGAGCCTCAATCGTCGCAATGTAACGAACGCAAACGTGGCCCGTGAAAAGCCGTTCCACGTCTGTCCACCGTCGTGTTCGCGCCGTCGGATAAACAAACGCAGCCCCGAAATACTCAATTAGCTGGCTTTTTTCGCGTTCCGATGGGACCCGCGGAAAGAGCATCGCCGCGGATGCGCGAGGGGAAACGCGAATTCTTCGGGCTGCGAACGGTGCACCGATCGGCCGGCGGTGGGGATAGACGGTTATCGATTGGCGGAACGGCCGTCGAACGGTTGGCCACGCCCAGCCGGCTTCAGCGGCCGTACGTGTATCGCGACCATGCGCCATGTGACTTGCGTGTGCACTTTCGCGATGCTATGCAGGAAAATACTCGCGCAGGTCGGGATCACCGCGTTATCGACCTCCGGATGCAAAGTAGTCTCCTCGTAAATGTTTGGCAATGCCTTCATCCCCTCCACCCCCGATCCCTCTCCCCCCGAATGATCGTTTTTCGGTCCTCCGTTCCCCGCCGTCGCTGATCAGATTGGATCCGCTGTTCATACGCTGCCCGGATCGCTTCCAATCGTGTAATAATCGCGGCTTCGGGATCCGAAAAATCCGAGAAAGGTATGTGAACGGTCAAGACGATCCAAGTCTCTGGATCATTACCCCGTGCGGGGACACTGGACGCGAGTTTAGGGCCCCGGGCGCGGGTAAGGCGACCATGTTTTGCCAGTGCCTTGCTCTTTCGTTAGATACATACTCATCAGTCGCTAGACTGCGGATTTTTATGCAAAATAAAAATTGTCTGTTACAGGACATAGGATCCAAGCACTAGTTTTTTTATATAATTGATCATTTTAATCAGTTCGAATCAATGCATCGACGTTCTTAGTTTCCTTTGATCTTCACACTGTCTTAAATTGTATCTACTTATTTTTATCATAAATGCATAAAATCCGCGGTCACGAAATCAACTACAAATCACACTGTCTATTGTCCTCAAACTCTGGAAAAAATTGAACTTTTATACACCGGTCAGTAACCTTGGGAGAACATTCATTAAGGCCAACCGATATTGCTACTCTTTCAACTTCTTTTGTTACTTTTATACATTATTTAAACATTTTGCCATCGATATTCTTCGAAATCATCCTTAAGGTTTTGATCTTGTTGTTGTTATTGTTATTACCACACTTTTTTTCTTATTGCTGAGTCTATTACATTATTATTCCTGTTATTAATACTATTACATTACAGTTTTTATTACTGACACATTGATATTCTTATTACTGATACTATGACATTATTACTGTTATTACTGTTATTATCATTAACGACGCTATTACAACATCCTCTGTAACAACAAATAAACATACTATCAGTATTATTATCATCATCATATCAAGGTACTGCGTGATTTCTGCATCCGCAATATCGAACTCTCTGATTCTTCCGTCTTTGTTTTCTCTTTCTCCGGTGCTTCTATCTAGTTATTATCGCGGAAATTGCGTTGCAAGGTGCAGAGTCCTTCGGAAATATTGTTTCTTTAGTGTACGGTTCTCTTTCCTTCTGGTAAAGTCCAATTTTGCTCCATCCGTCTTATAAATATCGATATTTCGGGAGGATATTACAGTATAAAAACACTAGAGTCGTAATTGCAAATGCTTCCGTTTCTGGTGCGAGGACGCAATCATCTCTTGTAGACATCGGCCATTAGATGTTGCTAGACCAAACCGATTCTTCTCTTCTTGCTCATTTTATCAAATTCGAAGGAGTTTCGTCGTTCATAGTTTCATTGTCGCGCACCTGCGTCTCAGCTTCGAATTTCATGTTGTAATCTTCGATCGCTACTCGTTCAGGAACTCCGAACTCAATTTCCCGTTTCATTAATTACAGATTAACGACTGTGTGTGTTCGAATGTTCGGATAAGTCGTCCATCAACGCGCGACACGAAGTAAAACGAAACGCCGAGCCGGTAGCTAAGCATTGCAAATTTATACGAATGAGAATCGCCGTTTAACGACAGAAATACAGGACGAACCTATTTTAAAAGTGTGTCGAGACACCGAAAACCATTCAACACAACACCTACAACAATGGCCGTTCAGAGTCGCCGCCGCCGCTGCGTTAAATTCGATTGCGTAATTCACCGAGCATTATCGTAACTGTCCAATTTGTATGGAAATCAACGTCTCCGTTTCGTACGCGCCGGCGAAAAGAAATCTAGATAAACCGTGAACGAGCCAGGTGCGCAGCGAAAACAATGGCACATCATTTTCCGTTGAATGCTGCGTAAATCTGAGAGGCGTTAAACGGCGGCGACATTTAGTCGCGTTAAATCGCACGGCGATCACGAAACAAACGGCCGCCGTTTGATCCCACGCTTTCGAGTGCCCCGCGAGGCCTATCCAGATTGTGTTTTTCATCGTGCCGCGATCAACTCCTTTCATGACACAATCTTAACGGCATCTTCGGGCTAAATATCGCAGATTATCTTGGCCGAAAGACGACTGAACCGTCTTGTCCATTACATCGACGCGTCGAGTTCGGCGTCGCTCGCATATGGATGACATTAATTTTTGACTAGTTTCCAAATGCAAGTTTTATGGGGATATGTTCCTACAAATTGAATTTTACTAAGATGTTCGGAATGACACAGAGTTAAACGCTATCCACTATCGTAAATTTTAACTTCCTAGTTTCGGTTTCATTGATTAACCAGTTTGTTGTTTTTGACGAGCATACCTGTCATGAAGAAATGATAATAGCCCCGTCGTGCGTTCAAAGTTGCTGTTTAAATCGCGATTTTAGCGAACATTAAAATAGATTCGTGGATTTTATGATGTTTTGAACATTCGGAGACCAAGACAAAATAAAACCAACAAATGAACAGTCTGTATATTGTGGAACTTTTGCAATATATTTTCAAAGGTAGCAACAGCTAACTGGTCGAATCATCTTGATTTTATGGGAATTTTTGGAGTTGACTTTCGTCACTTAACGCGTCGATGTTATCCAAATATCTGACAAAGATCATCGTGTTGAAGATGGCAGAAAAATTGCGGATATTGTTCAGAGAAAATTGTGAAGTCCTCGAAGCGAATTATTCCATTGAAAACTTGATCTTCCGATCCGACATCCGACATTTCCGTTCGCCTAAACACGCATACAGGCATCGTACGCTTTCTCTTTTGTCTCCCTTGTTTGGTCCGCCGCTCGGGGTAGTTTCTCTTTTCTTTTTCTCTAAACATCAAGTCGGTCGGCCGTCAAGAAGTTCGAGGTGAAAGTAGGTTATGTTTTCAATTTCGACCCGAGTTTTTATACGCGGCACAATCCTTCCCTTCGGCACGAATTCCGTCGCCGACAATGCGTACGGCCCTAAACTTTCCCTTTTCCATTTTCTTTGAATTCTTGCCGAGCCTCCGTTATCCGGAATGTGTCAGCGATTACTGGAGCGAAGATGTTCGAGACGTCCGCAGTCTCATTGAAATATTTGGAATTGCATGTCGCCTCGATTTCTTCATTTTGAGCTCCTTCGTAGCTTGATGAACGCGTTGCACTAATAATAACCAACGTAAGAAGAAATTGTAGTTATTAATAATTGAAATCAATTATAACAATGTCTGCAAGCTTATGTTCATTCGTTCGTTTGATAGAATTCACAGTATTTTCAACCCCTGTAGAAATCAGCGAATAACTCCGCACAAATCTAAAATCATTTAGCCAAAGTCTGCGTGCACTTTCTTCAGTAGCAAATAAACATATGCAGAAGCTTTCGAACGAGTACGCCTTATCGTACCCGCTGTCTTCAAGATAAGCTTAGGGTTATCTTCCACGACAACGAAGTTCAGGGAGTCGCACACTGATTAATACAAGCTCCACGCTCTCCTTTGTTTATTGTTCAACTTTCTTCGTTAATCATAGCGTGTATCATGCGCCTCCATGGCGAATAATAACAACAACGAGATCTCTGTCGTAAACTCAAATAGAAATAATTATTTGGACGTTTTCAACTGTTCCGATCACCTTGAGAATTCAGAAGCCCCGAAGAAAAACGGCAATACTTTGTAAAAACGTATCAAGAATGAAATTTATGCAGCAAACATGGCGGCCGAAGCGGAGAAATTCCCAACAGTGAAATAACTCGAAAATAAACGTAAATAACACAATTATCTCGTCGTTTCGATTACTTTCGAAGTCTAAAGACCCAGGAGGATATAATTCTGGCTAAAGAAGAACAAAACTCGCGCGAGGAAAGATGGCGGTCGTAGAGGACGGCGCGTACGATTCGCCTAAGATCTTCGCATCAGCGTTTCGGAAGGTTCGAGTCGCTTTGAAATCGAGTAAGACGAGCGGAAACGATTCTTTATAGGAGAAGTAAAGCGTGCTTGGTTCGCCGAGCTGATTGCACGGCCTCAGAGCAGAGGCTCTCTTATCGCGATCGGGAGTAGCGTGCTTAAATTGCTAGTTTTTAAGACCGCCGTCTGGTTTTCCGTTCGCTAAAACGTTTCGGCCAGCGTTGCTCGCCGAACAAAGTAACAATGGAGGCGTGTACTATCCACGGCCCCGAAGATATCGACGGTAATAACGTGCAACGATTTGCATCGAAGATCGTGCATGACAACAGGTTTATAACGCGTATGAAGCAATCAGGATTTTATGCTCTTATCGTGTAATTTACATCGTATGCAAATCACTGGTTTTACGAGACGACATTCTCTCTTTCCTCTCCCGGTCCCCGCCCCCTCCGGCCACCTCTTTTTCTCCCTCCCGCGATCCCGCTGGATCGGGGAGCACTTTTTTAGCCGTGGGCCGTTTCGATGCCGAGCAGCAGGAAAACTTTCGAGGATTATCCCCCGAAGTCCATCTCGAACGGCTTACAGTTTGCCCGGGCCTCGGGGAGACGTCCGCCGTTGAACTTCCGGTTGATATCACTCTTCTTCGTCCGACGATGACGTTGCATCTTTCTTGAAGACAGCTATTATGATCCAAAGTCGACGATCAAGGGTTTCGAAAACGGTAATGAGTTTTATTTTGTGGATATCGGCGAAGAGAATATTTACGGTTGCATCGTCGACGATTTAGTATTTCTCTGTGGCGTGTCAAGCGTAATAAAAAAGGAGTGGATAGAATGCAAATCATTGAAGGTATTTACAAATGCTACTGTGTTACGTTCGACTCATCAAAATGATTAGTAGTGGAAATAATTGTCTACAAAAGTGGAATTGTCTACAGTGGAAATCTCTTGCAATTGTCTCAGATAATTTATATTCAACATAAAAATCCGCGGTCTAGGAATAACAGTAACTCTGAAATCGGTGCAAAAGGGATGAGAAGGAAAACAAGATTCATTTTTATGCATTAATATTGCGTACGGAGTGCAGTAAATTCTCCCTAATTTTCCTTCAGCTTGTAAACGAAAATAGACAATTTGGAAAGGGGAGATGCGATTATTCGAGGCTTGTAGGAAATTTTTATAGATGCCGATTGTCAACGATTATAAAAACGAGGTGCAAGACTCGAATAATCGTATCATCTCTTCCCAAATTGTCCACTTTTGCTTCCAAGCTAAAGGAGAATTAGGGAGAATTTACTGTAGTTAGCATCGACATGCAGAAACTTTCGACGACAAAATGTCTGGAGACGCTTCATCGGGAATTGGTTTTTAGTGATTTTTAGTCAATGATCGATCGATGACGAAGGTCAAATTCAGTTTGAGGTCGTGTGCAATGGATTTAGCAACTAATCGAAAAGATCAGCTGCAAAATGTTAAGGCAAACCTTTTTTATGTCACTCCTGGTATTTTCGAATGAAACATATGACTTTGGATCGCGGATTGTTATTTTAGAGCATAGATTGCACTTTTGAAGCGCAGAATACAATTGAGAAAGCATTTTTCTGCTTCAGTGAACCACGAAGCGACAGAACATTGTTGCAAGTGACTATTGAAAAGATGTCGAACCGGTTTGGTCTAAATTATCAACATGCATTGGTCACGAGACGAATGAATCACCTTTCTCTCTCATTTTCACGTTCAAATGCGTTTCCTAACGTGGTTGAAGTATTCCAGTTGTATCTCGTGCCTCACGGGAGCAGTATTCAAATTACCCTGAACCGTTGAACGTGTTCGAGACCCTCTCCGATCCAGAATGCAAATGTGCAGCAAATTTGCAATCTAGAATATCATTTCCATTGGAGATCCATTAGACTATTTCTATATTACACGTGTACGCGTGTATTTCTCTATTACTCGTACAATAAATTATGTAACGTAGAAGTACACGTGTACACATGATTAAGAATTAAACGGGTACCAGTGTACGAACAATTATACGGGGGTACAAATCAAATTAACAATCACACGGGTAACCGTGTATTAAGAGAATTAGACGCATTAAAGTACAGATTCGTCAGCTGTACTTAAACGCACGCGAAATAGGGATCTCTGCTAATAATTTCCATGTCCTTCGTAAACATGTCGGACAGTTTTTATCCGCGATAACGAGACGCACGCATACATTTACAGCCCCGCTCCCGGGAGAACATCGAAATAACTTCACCATTCCGTTCAGCTGTTTTTTGTTCGCGTTCAACGTAACGCATTCGCCTTCGCAAACATTATCCGCTCGCAATAAAGTCTCCCGTCACGGAGACCGAGGAAGAATATCCATTCTTCCAGGATAATCGGGGTTACGCAAACAGGCGGAGTGAAATATTCGTCTCTTAACGAATTTAGATCGCCCGTGGCGAGTCAGGAGCTACGGCGAGCCACGGAATCCCGGGCAAATGGATCAGAAGTTCGGTCCACGGGTCTGAGACCGCTTCGAAATATAGTATGTATTTTTAAGCGAGCGCAAATACGCGGGAACACGTTCCAAATACATTCCTTAAAGTCGAATCATCTTTCCGTTCTTCTGAAAAATCCTGGGGTTTGTTAAAGAATTGTTGTCCGACAAAGGCGTCACAGATCTTTATCGGAGGGTTGATAGAAAATTGTGTTCAACGCTAAACGCACCAAGCCGGACAAAACGACCGGTCTCACATTTTCTATTTCAAAATCCTTGAAATTGCAAAGACTCTTCCATAGGAAATGATTGAATAAATTGTGGCAAGTGTAAATAAATTCAGTCTCATCATTCTTACGTCGCATTTAAGGCAAAACGTTTGTTAATACGTAAAGATTGTAGCGAAACATCGTGAGCGACACTATTTAACCGAGTTGTGACATGTTGCGTTTAATATTGCAAGTAAAAGACCAGAATTTGGATTAAGTACAAGAACGCGACGAATTTCGTATTAAAAACTGGTCCACGCGAACAACTACGTTCTAAAAGCTCTCTCAACCAAACTCCATTCCAATACAACGCCTACTACAACTTATCAAAATCATGCAAACAGAATAAAGCATAAAATACAGGCAATTGGATGATCGAACATCAGCGACTTAACCAATTAGATAGATAACTCACCGACGAGCCTAACTCGATCTAGATTTAACGTAAACGCTTCTGATACCAAGCTTAACAGATTCAGTTTATTAAAGGATTATCCGGAGGAGCCCGAAGACTCCTGAAATCCTTCTTTCCAAGCCGACCTTCCACTTCCAAGGCAAATCTAGAGTGGCTCGACGTGCAAAGCGATAAATCTCTATCAAATGCACAGGTATTCGAATCAGAGATGCGGCACACGTGCTCGGGCCATCGCCGGCTCGCGAATAGCTTAATTTGGCCCGAGTCGACAGCTAAACGGAGCATGACCGTCGGTCGTATAGCTCGGCCTCCGCTTGTCAGCATCTAATTGATTACCGGGCCGGCGGTCCCTTGGAAAATCGAGCATCCGGACGATGCTCGAAACGGTCGGAAAAGAGCGGCGTCACGTGTACGCCCATTCGCCGCCATTGGTTCGTAACCTTTCGTGCTTGTGACCGTCGGGTTCGCGTACGAAGCACCGACCGGCAGGCAGGCAGCAAACGTGACGCGAATGTTCGATACACGAATAAGCTTCACCTTCTTCGGCGACGCTGCTGGCTCTTTCGTTTTTCGTGCAGTGCGCATGGGTATACCTGGAAGGAAGTACGCCGGCAGAGAGCCGGAGAGCAAGTGCGTAAAAGGGGGTGCATCGGGTGCACGGGATGCGCCTCGAGCGCAGTGGAAGGGTCGGGAGAAGAAGAAGTCATCCAGTGGCCGTGTTGTCCGCGGCTTCGATCGCGCGCCATCGCTGCCACGAAAACCACCGCGGCAGTTCCGATCAGTAACCGCGATAAGCCACCCCCGATCGGACAGCGCGAACCCCTAACTCGGGACAAGACAACCAGAGACGAGGAAGACAACCAGTGTCCTCGGTTAATCGGCCTTCGCGTGACCGGGGTCCGGGTTCCGAGGGACGGTTAACCCCTAATTGATCGCAGAAGCGAAGGCACGGTTTCCATTGTTTTCTCTACCGCGAGAAAGACGGGGTTTAAACGTTACTGTTACAGTTGGTTTCATTTTTGTTGAGGTGTTCGAGACCAGAAATATCGTCTCATTACGTCATTGGGATTTTTTTCTTTTTTGAAACGTGAACGCGTGTCGGTGACTGCGAGTGGAGGAATCGTCCGAACCTAATCGAATCGCCATTTGTGTCCGCTCTCGATTGGCCGAACGACCGGCTTGACCCAGTCGAAGCGACTCGTTCAGTGGCATAATAATAAGATTGTCTCGAGGGCCACGGCGACCAGAGGGCTAACTCGAAGAGCATCGCTACCGAGACGTCAGTGTTGCGGCGGCAATTAGAGCTGCCAGTGGTCTAGTGATGCTGACCGGAGGAACACAGTTCGGTGGGTAGGCATTAGGTGCATAGTGTGTACTCCCTATCTCGGAGTACCGCATCGACCATCCCCCTGCGCCCGCCCTTCCCGGAACGCCAGGATGGCGGACACGGTAGCTGCAACAGTTCACTTCACCGCATATCCATCTCTCGCGTTAGCCGGCGCAGGGCACAGGACGTGGACGAGGACGAGGATCGGGACCAGGACGAGAAGGAAAGGGGGGAAGCAGCGACGGAAGAGCTCTCGTGTGACGTTCGCAGGGGTCAGACATAGCGAAGGGGCGCAAGCGCAGTTATGTTCGTGAGGCTCGCGGAGCACATGGTCGCCCCGACCACTATTCCGCGCTCCTCCCGGCTTCCGCCTATCCCTCGGCCGGGGTTGGGACTTGTAAATAATTATGGTGGTCGGACCAGGCCGACTTCCACGGGACCAGTGTTTTTTTTTTTTTCGAAACCACCCTCGAGCGGCCTTCGACGGAATTCCTCGGCGCATCCAGCGATCCCGGTGTCTTTTTATTCCACCAAAGTTAAATTGTTTCCACCGAGATCCAATTATTTCCATCGCGATTCGACTATTTCCACGGAAAATCGAGGAAGCAGGATTTCGTTCGCGACTGGAGAACGGCCGGCGAATCGACGAGCGAGCACGAAGATGAGCTTTCGGGGAAGACGATGACAAGATAAACCGCAAGTGAATGTTCAGTGCATCGACGAGATGTTGTGACGCAAACGTGGATCGCTAATGCAGCGACCCTCCGGCTCGGGAATAATAAACCGAGCCGCTTTGAAGAGACTCGGCCAATCGCGGGGAGACTGCGCGCTGGAAATACGCGAGATAAAAGTGAACCACGCAGCGAAACGAAGATTCGGCGAATAACTCGGTGATCTATTTGTATACAAGCCTGCACGCGAAGTTTCAGCGACGAGAGCACGCTCGTTTCGAGAAAACGCGGAGGATGTATCGAGTCACAGAAGTGAATCATCGATGGTATCGAGACGGTTCGATCGCGCTCCGGGAAAAATGGCAGCTGGCGAACGTCCTTGACCTGACCCGCACAAGTCATCGATGGCGGCCGCCGACGATGATTGCCATTATCGGTTGATGCGAGCCATGCACGGGGGCCCTGTGATGTTGGAGATCGTGGTGCGGGAGTGTTCTATTGTTAGACGATCGCGTGCCGACCGTTATTGAGTGCAGTGTCCACCGAGAGATCGGAGTTCATCGATCGTGCGAGGGGTGAGTACACCGCTTTACATACGCTGACCGTTTAATCGCGTAATGCCACGCGATCACGATATAACTTTTTCAGAGGTGCGCGATCTGCTGTGTCTAGTGTCACTGAAAACGTTGCAACTGCAACTTTCATCTTTGCTATAATGTGTAGAAATTACGTGCTCTTGTTTGCATTCGGTATGTTTGCTTACTTGGAGAACGTTGCATTCGATTCGTGGACGTAAAAATATTTCAAGCGATCGGCGTGTAATTATTTACTGCTTCTTGCGCAATTATCGAGCGATTTCCTTTCGCTATTTGTAAACGATCCACAGCAGTTTAGGCTGACTAATTGGCGCCGTAATTTATTGGTTATTCAAATTTATTTAAATATTCCCGATGGTATTTCAATGGATCGTATACGAAATTAGGCTGTTCGAGATTAATTAACATAGCGTTTAAGATGGAATTAGGCCTGTATTTACGCGGAACGCCCTCCGGCAAATTCGCTATTGTTTTCCTCCCGAGTCAATGAAAATAAGCTACTCGTTGATGGCGTATAAAGTCGCTGGCTCGTTATGCGAGCTGCGAAAATTCCCATCAAGCGAACGAACGTGGATTTCTAACGGAACGATGGGACGAGGGATAATTAAGATTGCAGTAATCAATATCTAACATGCACGTTCAGCAATCACACGATTATATCACGGGCAATAAGGTGCGCGCTTGATCTCTGCTAGAAACCATAGAAATTAATTAATGCAAAACGATGTTAAACGGGCGTTTCATTGGGAGCTACGATAAGATTTCCGCAGTTTTTATTTTCCATTTCAAAGAATATTTGTTCAGGCGTGCATTTTACTGCTGCTACGCGAGCCCGTTAATTGAACTTCCTGTTCTTGCGATTCTGATGTCTGGATAGATTGCTGGTCTGTCTCGCTAAAATCGTTTCTATCGAATTTCAAGCGATCGTTGTGATTATACGTTCAATTTCTTTTGTCGGGAAATAGTTTGTTTCGAGTGTTTTTATTTGTTCGAGACATTTCAGTCTGCCTGAATTCTATTATTGCAATAAACATTCCTAAAAAGAAATAGAAAATGAATCGTAACAATGCTTGTTAGTATTTCGGAAATTGATGATTGAAAAATGTAACAGCTAAACTCCATATATAGTAAATTCTCCCTAATTAATATAATGATTGTACACAAAAATGGACAATTTGGGAAGAGGAGGGACGATTATTCGAGTCTTACAGCTCATTTTTTATAGTCAAACAAGGATAAATATGAGTCGTAAGGCTCGAATAATCGTATCTTTCCTTCCCAGATTGTCCAGTTTTGTGCACAATCTGAGCGTCAATTAGGGAGAATTTACTGTAGTCACTAAACAAGCGAGGCAACGAAGAAGTAAATCGTGCGGAGAATTTTCTCGTTAAAATACCGCCACCGTAGCTCGCATGCTTCCTCTCAAAACACTGTCGTTCTTCCACAGATGCATTCTCGAGACGCTTGAACCACCAACGGTGCCTCGAATAAAACAAGACTGAAAATTATTAGACGTATTTCCTAAGGAGCAAAGTGTCAGGTGAAGTAGAACCTAGCTATCTGCGAGGAATTTTCTAATTAAAATATCGGAATCATAGGCCACGTAGAAACCCATTAACTCCGTCATCGAATTCAGAACGCGGGGCTTTATTTGCCGTAGATTATTTCTAAGCGTATGTGCGTTTGAATTCAAATTAAGATAAAATTAATTCCAATTGTTCACGGACTACAAAATTTTCATATTTAGATTTCGAAGGGCGACGCGTTCATTCAAATTCGTATTAAAATAGAGTAAATTCGAATTGTTCAAGGAGACACGTGCGTTTTAGGCGGGAATAGGGAATTTAGACATTGAAATTCGGAGGGGCGTCGCGTTCGCTTAATATTCAAATAGATATACGAGAAATTTGAATTGTTTTAGGAAATGCGCGCACCTCGGATAGGGGGCGGGACTAGCGAATTAAAAAATTCAAATTCGGAAGGGCGGCGCGTTCGTTGAAATTCAAAGGCCACGCGGTCGAAAACGCGGCGGGAGGGTGGAAAAACAGTGAGAAAATGGAGTTCTGGACGACATGAAGCGCTGCGAGTTCATAGGGCGTAGTCCAGGGGGCATTCTGAGTCGTTGGTGGGTTTCCCGTAGTGAACGCGCGGGCTGCGACAGATCTTTTACGATTTTAGGGGAGCGGGGACAGGGCTCGGAGCGAGAGGGGACCGGCGGCGGGGTCTCGAATGCGAGGTGTAACTGTCAGTCATGCAATAAAACTTTTAACGCCTTCGTGTCCAATAAGCGTATCGTCTGCCGGGTTTTACATTGGGCGGTGTCCCGCGGCCATTACGCAGTAACGGGACAAAGCGGCGCGCTGATTGGCCGCCCGGAGCATCATGGCCGCTCTCTATCCTGGACTTCCCCCTCCACCGGATTTCAAACGAGGTTTTCCGTCCCACCGGATAGTCTTTCCATCCTTGTTTATGGTAAACCTCGCAGGGTACAGTAATGGTAGGTTAGGTTGAGGCCAGGTAACGCTCCACGGATTTCCCCTATGTTAGGGGATCCCTGGTGGGGGTATTTTTTGGCGCAACACGCTTTGCATTCTGGTAAGATGCATTTTGCATCGGCATTTTTTCCAATTGTTCGAATCTGTTGTTAATTTCGAGTAGAACAAACAGCGCAATGTTCACTCGGTTGTTTAAATTTTTGAATATTTGAATTGCCGCCATTTATTTTTGAATTACCCGATTGCCGCCAAATATTGAAACTGCGGAACGTGTACTTTAATCTCGATATACTGGTCTTTTCGATTAGGTGTCCTATTCTGGGTTAGCTTCGGAGCTGTTTCACGCTAATTTGTTAATTGATAATCTTTCTGTGGAACTATACAATCGCCTACAGCGCAGTCTCCGACGGTTCGCTCTACTCGGGTCGATAACTTGTCGCGTTCTACTTTACCGATCGTATAAGCGTCTGCTAGGCACGCTTGTGTAGCTGAAACACACAGTGAAAGAGTTCTCACCGATGAAACGTTGTTGATTCTATCCTTCGAGCATAAATTACTGTATTTAAATAATATAGTCGAATTTTTCAATTTTACTAGAATTTCTCCGGAATTAAGGAACTCTTTCCTTTTTCTTTCCCTCGAATCTAAACTTTCATTTAAGGAAATCGTTTAAATATTCGTCTATACTGCTCCCGCGCGTTTCATTTATACCGTTGCATACTTGACGATAAAAAAAAATATAACCCGCGTGATACTATCCCACCTTAAAAATGCCCGGCTCGGTCATCAAGCCACGGATTAAAATTTTAATCTAAAGAAGTTCCCAGCAAAGGGTAAAAATAAAGTTACCAAGATGTGTAAGGGCCGCGGGGGCGGCCGAGAGGAGGGGGGGTAGTAAGCTTCAATTTCGCCCCGCCTCGCCGCTGGCGTATTGGCAGCGCTGGGTACAAGCCGCAGACGAGCTTACTTTGTGAAGGGAGCGTGGGTGGGGGAACTCAATTTTACTAAAATCCTCCGGCAACGGCATACGCGGCATGAAGATGCAATGTTACCTTTTACCGGACCGTCTCGGTTACACGAGCTCTCCCTGGTGTCATCCACCAGCCACAAAAATGAGGGCTACATTACCCTGCAAAAGTTTCGCGGCGCTGTCTCTAACGGGTGAGTCCTGCAAAACCGTAACCTTACCGTTCCTGCTTCAACTGTACAGGCGAACTTCTGGGACAACCCTATGACCTATCGATCTGAGAACACCTGATCAATTCTTTCTACCTGTAAGCGGGTTAGAACCATAGTGGCGTAAGTACATTTTTCTCATTGCGAGAAGTAAGCAGTATTATTGTTTCACCGACCAAATTTATTGCTAAGATAATTTACAGTTAAATTAATTTATAGTAACTTCACAGTTTATTTCACTTGTCTTCTTAATATTTTCGCATAGGTAAATTACATTTTAAGATATAAGTATACATTTTCAAAAATGTCACTTACGCCACTGTGACGTTACTCTACTCGTTTGTACCGTTAAGAAGCGAAAGCTTTTAGGGCTTAGTTAGAAAGTCTCCTATCTTGATCATATATAGTCGTGCCTCCCCCCCCCCCCTCCTAGTTCTTCGTAAGAACAGATTGGGTTCGAAACAATCGAATAAGAAATTGTGTACATTGTGTGCCAGAAACTTTTGGACAACAGTGTATGCCACAGGCAGCATGGGGAACCCCGACACGGCGCGCCGATAATTCTTGCCGCTGAATCCTTCTGTCAGCCGGTTACAGGCGGCAAGAATCATCCGTCGCGCACGTGGATCCATTTATGGATGAGTACGGGCATGCAGATCGTCGCTCACTCGTACATTCGATACAGAAAGTAATGCCTCCGGGGTTATATAGTCGGGTTTTGTCGTGACGCCATAACTAGAGATACGATGGAGTACATAGGATGCAAACCCATAAACCCCCACCTTACCTGGCAGGGTATTCTCGAGGCTGCTTCGGATGTGCTCCACGTTTACCTAGGACCGAAACGACCGTACCACCTACGGCAGCAACACCTTTGCGGACGGAAGTGACGTATAGGGACGGCGGCACGGCCGTGGACGTCGACGCCAGCGCCAATAAAGAGGGCTCGGCCGGCCGGCCGACTTTCGATTATGTCATAGACTACATATTTCATCGGTGCTACTGTTCCGTTTCCGGCGCGTTTCCTACCCGCGAAATCGCGCGCGCCGATCCCCGATAGTCGTCGTCGCCGTATTCGCCCAGTGCTTTGTTTTTCTGTTTAGAGGACAGACGGGAGTTCGGGATCAGTGCGTCTACCTTTGGGACCCTCGGGAGGCTCTCGGCCGGGCTGTGTAATCGTTTCATTTTAGAAGTAAACCACCCCATCTCGATGCGAGCGGTACGGGCCAAACATATCCATGGACTCACGTGGCTTGTGTATGTACAGAACTTCAGTAACTTAACTTGTTTAATTGTTTTTCACGATTTAATAGTATGATCGAAGAGTACTAAAGAACACGGTTGTCCATTGGATAGTTACTACTGCATAATCATTTTGAGATTAGAGTGTAGCCGTTAGGGGTAGTCTGAATGCGCTTGTTCAAGGTCAGATCTCGATTCTATTCCTTTTCTTCGCCGTCAGAGCTCAAGTCTGTAACGATAATTATCAATTAGACAGTTTTCGATTGTGAACCAAAACTTGGAGATTAGCTATTTGATAATTATGCAGTAGGAAATAATTGTTACAGTTACTCAGATGCTATCTGTCGGCCATATTTGTAACAAACAAGACCGAACTGGACCCCAATAATTCAAGTTACCATGACGTCGTGATATAAGTCTAAGAAAATAATAGACAAAGACGTGAAGATTATTCTTCCTAGACCAGACAGTTATTCTTACTTTCGGTCATGACTAGATTGCGGATTTTTATGCAAAATAAAAATTGTCTTCAATAAATGCAAGGGGTAGAAACTACATAGACATTTATTTCTTTTCTTAATCTTTCTAATGAGTTTACAGTAGTACAATAATATTTTCAAATTGCACAAATGTTTTTGGCAATTTGCGCATGATCTATACACTTTTGCCATAAGCGTATAAAATCCGCGGTCTAGTTACGTTCAATTTGTCTCCGTTATCGTTACCATAGCCCAAGACAGCATTAAAAGTATTTTCAAGAGAACGAATCCCTCGAACAAGAGCAAACAGATTTCCGGTAGCTGCATCTGTAATTTCCAAACGCGATTTGAGAAGCAGCTGACACGTCGCGATTACAACTCCCAAACGAGTCCCAAGCTCTATCGGTCCCAAACGGTTCCGGCTAGTTGCGGGAACGTCCGCATAGAGAGGTAGGGCGCGCGCGCCAAAACTAGACGCGCAATCAAACCGTGATTCGCTTCTTCGCGTTATATCGGGGATCCGCGGCAGTTCTTTGGCATTCCTCGCGTTCATGTATGCGGGGGAACGGAGGAGGAGGAGGAGTAACTCCGCGGGGATTAACTGTGACCAGTTGGAGGCACGACACGCGGCCGGGTCGACCGTCAGTTTCACGAAATTTCACCCGACGGAGCCGCGTGTGCGGGTTCTCGACGTGTGCTCGTCCGTCGCCGGGTAGAGAAAAGAGTTCGTCGCGACCGGGCATCTCTATCTCGTGTGTGTCGCAGTCGCATTCGCGAGTGAACGTGCGCGCGTTTGCGCATGCGTGCCCCTGCGACGCCTTCCCCGGTGATTCCCCTTCGACGAGTGCCAGCACGCGTGTTCCACGACCACGTGACCCGGCCTAATCGGCCCCGGCTTGAATGATGTACGACGCTCTCATCGGAACTTTCTGCAAACTCGTTCGCACAGGTCAGTAACCACCAGTATCCTCTGCTTATCATCGATCCGCTTCGCACCCTGGCCAAACCCTTTGTCGCCGGATATCGACGGGACTCGTTTCCCGATGTCTGGCGCGGTTTAACGTTCCTTCTTTCAGCACTTTAGCTACTGGCGAATGCAGGGTGTTGCAGGACCCTCGATAGTTAATGGGAGAACGTCATCGATAAGGCCTAACTTAATAGTCGGAAGTTTGTTATTATATTTACTAATTCATCTATCAGGACCCAGCTCCATGCATTGTTGATTAAAAAGCAATGATTAAAGGCGCAATATTTGTATTTATGAATCAACAAGTAGGGTAATGAAAATTAGTGCTAACTTAACACCTAGCAACTGTATAACTCGTTTACGATATCTATGAACATTTTTAGTCACGAGAACAGAGAATTTTTGTATATTTTTGGATGAACTGCATTCGCCAGTCGCTGCAGGATCTTTCGCTACGCATTTTATAAGTAGATTAAGTCTCGCACTATGGTGGACGGATGCGTCTCGCCCGATAATTCCTGTAAAATAAGGACTACGATGTCGAGCCGATAAACGGTTAATAGCCATTGGGAAATAGTTTATCTCGAACTGGCCAATTAGGCGGGGAAAGGTAAATGATCGGTAACACGTTTCAGTGGTTTCTTTATCGATACAACAAACTATACAGTGTCTCGCGAGCGTATTTCAAGAAATCGTCGCGTTAGCATGCATAATTAACAATCACGGCTGGCTAACCGGGCAATTCGCGCGTTTTATACGGATCCGAACGCAAAAAGCGACCATTAAGCCCGCGCGCAATTAACGCGCAACTGTGCACATTTTATCTCGGATCAAGAGGAAGTCACCAATTAGAGAAATAAATATCTGTTTTCGCCTGGCGCGACATTAAAACGCGAATTAGCATAAACGTGTCCGCGCGGCGACGGCTCGTGATAACATGAATACATATTATGCGAGATGCGTTCGCGCCGCGACCGGTCACGTGGCACCGTATTTTGAGTCACTCTTTTGTCCGGACGGTGGCCATTTTCGCAACAGTGTTGCGAGTCCGCGCCGCGAATAGCCGAACAGGACGCGATCGTTGTCGTTCGTTGGCCTCGATCAACTATCGAGGAGAGAAGGTCCCATCAGTTGTCAGTCGTTTCGTAAACGCAGCCCGGGGATGAGGCTGTGCGTGCGTGCACGCGTGGCGTCTCGCTTCTCATCTCGCCTCCCGTATCGTCTCCTCTCTTCGTCTCTTCTCTCGTCGCGTGGACGGCCGTAGCTTAAACGACCCGACATTCTCCTGAACAGCTGGGAATCGCGTAAGTAGTTAGGATAAACTCCTGCGGATGGCGCGGCGAGATACCCGATCAAGGCCTCCCTTTACGACCCCGCGTAAATCTTTTGTCCCCCCATTGAAATATCGCCCCGTAACCGCGATTAATTCCCGCGACACCATTGTCGATCAATAACGGACGATCGACCGATCGATCGTTCGATCGATCGATCGATGGGTCAACGCAACGATCAATGATCAGCTCCTCGCCGCGGAGCACCCGCTCCGCCGGAATCGCCGGCGATTTTATCGGCGTCGTAAACTTTGATCTAATAACAATCATTTCGCTCTGCTACTATGTCCGCCGACTTTTTACCATGTTATCGCGCCACGCCGCCGCGCAGGTGCACGGTTCAACGCAATTTATTCTTATCCAGTTAGCCTTATTGCGGCTGCTTTTGTTGTTCGCCTTTCCTCTTTGGCATCGCTGTTTATTGCTGCGACGATTCAATCCGGCTGTAACAAATGTATTTCTCGAGTCGTACGATCGTCGATCTGCAAGAGATAAGATCTGGCGAGAAATTCTTCTCCCAGCAATTTTATATCGATTACTTACTGCGAGTTGGACGATGCTCTCTCAGTTTCGTGGGAAACCAGTTTTGTAGGAATTTTGACGTTTGTCTCGATTATTCCGCCGATCTCTTGACTCGATCGCAGCCATTTGTACTCGTTGTGTTCGAACTAAAAGACAAGCGCAATCATGGAATCGACTGAAAACAGAGAAACAAGGGGCAGAATAGCTGATCGCAGCTGAATAAAGGAAGGCGTCCGCACTTTTACCGTAATATTCATAAGCCGCGTGGCTATTACGTTTTACGATTGCCACGTGTTTAAATCTGATTTATCATTGTCCACGCACGGGTAATTACGGTCCCCCGCTGATCGTTTGATTTATCGCGATAGTACAATTAACCGCGTATCCCCCGAGATTTATGCGCGAGAGTGTCATACGCGGCGCGTACAGCCAACGTTGTAGCAGCTGACATTCAGGACCAGTCGTCGCGTAAAATAAAGTCGGACTCTGTGTTCATCTTCTTCCTCCTCGTCCTCCTCCTCCTGCCCGGTCATCTCGACGTTTTTCGCGCGCTGCTTTTCTTTTTCACGAGGCTCGCACGACCGCGAGGCCAAACGAGCTTTCATTTCGCGAGTCTCCGTTTCTTTTTTTTCCCCTTTTTTTATTCTGACGACGGCCGGATTCCTCTAGGAGGCTGTCTCTCGTTATGGAGCCAGCAATTTGTAGAGGAGCGGAAAAAAGGGAATAGAAGCGCGGCACGATGCTGCCGCGATTTCATTATCCAGCCGCGTGGCGCGGGCCGCGTCTATTTCACAATTAAACCGCGGCCTAATTTATCGGCGGATCTCGGTTCGGCGGGCCGCTTTTACTCGGGCAGGTGCAAAGAATAAACCGGCGAGATATCGGCTTTACGACACTTCGGTGATTGCGACCGTATAATTTACAAACGCCACGGTTCGAGCCGCTACCGGCTTCGCGATGAAGTTATCGGATTCGATTTTTCGAGGAAAGAAACCCCCGTTGGCTGGAGATCGTTATCGAACGGAAGCTCGATCGCGCTTCGCCGACGTGAGGGAAATTGGAGATCGCGTCCTTCCTGCTGTCACTTCCATCGCTTTTTCTTCTCCTTGGGATTCTTGCTGCATTGTGGATGCACCTTCGCCGAGCTAAAAATAAACGTGAATGGCGGCTTCAGGCAACTTCGTTCGAACCCGGGAATTAGGTATTAACGGTCGGAGAGCTTCCGATTGGCCTCCGTCGACTTGCAGAACATGCTTTTTGAATCGTAGGATCCTTAAATTAAATTTTCATTCTACGGAAAAATTGTGAAGTTTGCAAAGAGGTGTGTGCAATATATGGATTTTGGAGCGTCAACGTGAAAATATGAGAGACGAAATTATTATATTCTTGATCCTCATTAACGTTTGGAGATTTTGAAAACAATCTTTGAAGCAGACCATGTATACTCTTTGTTACATTATCTAATAATATAGATTTTTATAAAATCTCAAAAGGAAGGCTTGTTCGCTGATGATTACGAGGGTGCAACAACTCGAATCCCATGTTTCAGTCCACTTTTCTCACATCGCGATTAATATTTTGAGCTATCAACATTATCGAATTCGAACTTCATCTAGCTGTTGCAGTCTCTTTGAAAATATACTGCACATGTTTGATTCTCATCGAACTTCGTTTAAATACAACACTTTCATAAAATATATAATTGAATAAAGAACATCAAAGTACATATATATAAACCAGTTAATTATTTTTCGACGCGATGAACTCGTCAAAAACAGCTAACTGATTAAATTCAAACAAGAATGCATCGGATCTCGATGCAAGACAGTGAAACAGTCACACGAAACAGAACCACCAAGACACCATAAATTTCGAAGTCACCAGGCCGGAAAAAAGGGTCGATTGCTCACCGCACACCAAAAATCAGATAAGCTCGTTCTAATCGTGAACATCGTCTCGCGATAAAACAGCTAGAACGAAAGGAGCAGCGTAGGACTGATGCAGGTCTTCTGCCATCTTGTCGTTGCTCGTTTCACCTAACAATCCAGCGTCACGCGAACCTTTCGTTGTCACCCCTTGAAGACGTAGCAGATAGAGATCTACCCGAGGCGTGTCATCTCTAGCGTATTCGCTGAGCCAGCATATCTCCCGTGGTATGCGAGTTTTGATAGCCAAGACGATTTTAGCCGGTACAATATCCCCGACGCATAATCCAGCTAGAACGTTCTGTACGAAATACTGGCTGTCCCATCAACCGGCGCAACGCATTGCTTGCACAAAAGACGATTCCCTGGGAGTGGCCCTGCAAATGATAGTCTTTAGAATAGGAAAGGAAAATAGAATGGCTTGCATTGCTTTGGAACCGATGTAAAATTCATGCTGCTATACACGTTAGTTCGTCGCGAAGGGTTACAAATAGACGAGTTTGACTTTACTAGGCAAAGGGTTTGATAAAACCCTTCTGCGGCAATTGAGGGGATTAAAATCATAGCGCTGCATGTGAAACATATCTTCGAAAACGTTGACTTCGTACGTGTCTGCAATATTTTATTTATTGAAAGCCTACTAAGAGACTTTTCGATGATTGAACTGTCTCAGAAAAGATCAATAATTTTTTTCTAAATAATTAATCCGAAAGAACTTGTTACATAATACTAATTCGAATAATTTCATAAATTTTAGATGAGATTATTGTAGCTTTTTACCAATTTGTTAAACTCTGGATTGTTGACTCTTTATTATAAAAGAATGATTAGAAAGCTGTCAGTAGATGGTATTAAAATATAATCTGTACCTGCCGAAATGTTAAAAAGACGAGTGGAATAAATTGTAAAGTTAGTATAACTTAAATTAACTCCAAATTGTCTTAACAATAAATTCGATCAATAAAGAATACACATGTTAGTGAGTAATAACACTCCTTGTTTCTCAGGATGAGGAAAATGTTACTATGATTCTAATCTACACAATCGTATCGATGCATTAGAAAGATCCTAGAATCTAGGAGGATGAAATGAAGCTAAAAAGTAAATTCAATCTTCAAGGGTGAATTCTTATCGGCAAAGAGTTTGCAATAAGATTGCAGTTTGCACAACTCTGACGTTTCCATGTGGCAAAAATGCTGCAGAAGCTATAAGGATTAAATCAAAAGTCTTCCTTCTTGAACAAACGGCAAATAAAACTTTCGTCTGCAATGCTTGGAACTCGCAAAAGTCCTGCAACATAGTAGAAGCAACTAAGACCAAATTGTATCGGAGGTTCTTCTTCAGGGTGCTTGACCTCTGCGACCTTTTATCATCCAAGGATCGCTAAAATTTCTGTCCGTAACACTTTCACCTGTAAATATTTTCCAATACTGTCGAAGCTGCTGGGATAAAATGAAGCCGAAGCTGGTCGTTCTTCAGCAAACACTCGGCTCATGAATTCTTATCGCGGCAACTGTCTAAGGTGCCTTATCACCGGCCAAGAGTTGCGCAACACGGAGCCTGTCGAAGCTGACAAAGCCAGCCAGTACACGTCGAGAGCATATTACAAGACCGTAGCATTTGGTCGGGCATGAATAAAGTCGAGGGAGCCGCAGCGTTGCCGCAGTGGCCGTCACTTCAGCTCTCCGTTCCGGCATGGTCGGTTGCGGGCTTCTCATCTGGCGCACTTCTACGTATACATACAGCTATATAGCAGCCGGGTCTTCTCATTCGCCGTGGTCCGAACTCGCTCGTCACGCGTCCACCATTTGATCTTTCGGCTGGCGGCGCGGCGTTGGCTGGCTGGCTGGCAGGCAGTCGAGGTCTCTTTTATTGCGAGACCGAGCTGGCCGGAGCGAGAAATTACATCGGCGTGGATGTAACGCGTCGGCCGCCGATATATTAACGTGGCCGCGATAGCGGGGTTACGCGTCCGCGGAAACTTTATCGCGCCGCTAATTAATCCCGCGGGCGGGCCGCCGCACCGGCGACATTATTTATCGGCGGGGTGCAGCGCCCGGAACGATCGAGCCTGGAATAAATCGGCTTGATTGAAGTCGTCGATTCTGCGCCCCGATTCGCCGCATTCCGGTGCTTATGTCGACCCGATTAGTAGATGCGAGATAATAAACTGAAAATGCAGCCGGGCCCGTTTTCCTTAATTACGGAATCGCCGCCGGGCGGGCTTGCTAATTGGGCCACCGAGTTTCCCGGTCAACGCGATAAATCCCGATTAACAAGCGTCCAGGGTTTATAGAGCACCCACTTCCGGTCGACGGTTAATAACTTACCCGGCAGACTCCGCGGCAGACTGTCCCGTGGATATTGATGGATTGACGAGGTTCCGAAGATTAGTTAGCTCCCTGATCGACGTCGTACTTGGTCCTCGATCGTTTAGATGGCTCGCGAGCACCTCGGTCCACGTTCTCACGGAGGTTCTGCTAACTGCACGTTTGTCCGCCCACGCAGGCATCCTGCTCCCCACTTTTTCTTCTGGGCACAGGATGAGCCCGTTTTTTGCCGGCCCTCCCTTAAGGTCACCTTCCTCCAATTGGAAGTCTCACCTCTGGGATCACTGGGACCACGAATTTTTTTGGTAGTGCCAGCCCGGGCTACCTGCAGAGAGGGGTTGGGGGCGGATTTTACAAGATTTCATCGTTCGATAGAAAAATCGTGGCCTTCGATTATACTTACTGGTTAGTTGTTGGCTCGTTGCTTGCCTTTTGGAAATGTTCTGGTTTGTTTTGGAGATTTTCATGATCTTCTGCCTCGTTGTTCTCTTTTTATCATTTCGTACAATTGCTTTTTACTTTAATCTTGTGTGATCTGTGAACAGATTTGTTATGATTGAAATGGATGAAGATTGAGTGTTGCGTTGAGTGTAGATAAGTGTTTTAATACCAATCGAACCTGAAATGTGAATGAATAACAATTACAGTGGGCTATGCTACGACGAACTACTTTATTAAATTGACACATATGTCTATTGTATAAAATTTAAGTATATTTATAATAATTTAAACTTAAATAGATTTAATTATATTTAAATATAATGAATTAAATTTATGGTATAAATAACCTTGACATGCTCTTTTATTTTTCATTCCATATTAATAATATTTTGTGTGAAATCATTGCATTCATTAATAACTATACCGTATATTTGGTAATAATATTCGGTAAAAATCAATATCAGTCAATGTATAACGAATAGATGCTATAACGAACGAGGTTCTAGAACAAATTAGTTCGTTATAGGTGATCTCACAAACGATTATACTACTCAAGAATTAACTTAAAATCATTCTTTGCTCTGCAAAATTCGAAGCAGCGACCTACATTTAATTATTCCTACATAATTTATTATTCATTTATTATTCCTACATAATTTATTATTATTTAATATTCCATAAATAATTCCTACCTACATTTAAAAAAGAAATTATACGCTGCTGCTGAAAAGACCGAGACAGAAGATTTACTCGTTTTCCATAATGGCGTAACCGCCACTGGGACAAGAAAAGAGCAGGGACCACGATGGAAAGCGTATCGACGCGCATTGAAACTGCTTTTTGTTACGCTCACGGTTCAATGAACGAAGGTTATAAACGGACGCGATGCTTTCTGGAGCATCCCAAGGTTTATTAACTGGAAAAGGACATGGAAATTTCTAATCGGCATACTTAATCTTCCTTCTTGCTACGAGATGGCGTGCAAAAAGGCGCACCGGTGCGAAGATCTAGAACACACCGTGCGCGACAAGAAGTTAATCAAGGATGAATAAGGCCTGCGTTTTATGCTCCGTTTAATAAACTCGTCGATAGGCACGGAACTTCTTTTTGATTTTATTAGAGGGGACACTGAAGCAGAGAATCTACATCTCAACTTGCACGGCGACTGTAAAGGTTACAACTCGGTTTCATAAACGTTCTTCGATAAGCTTGCTCGATTCGCAAGAAAGCATAAATAACTCCTCTGGGCATCATGTTTCACCACCTTCGTACTTCTGTTCGCTGCATTTTTCTCTGTTTCAAGTATCATTATGCAACTTCTCTGCTTGTTATGTATCTATTTCTCGAAACAGCGCACTAATTGCACGAGGAAATAAATCCTGCAAGAAAAATGAAAAAGAAGTGACCGAAAATTATTCTGTCTCTGTAATTTCTTGATGCAAGAATCTCACAATAGAACCAAATCAATTTTATTCAGATTAATCAGTTGGCTGTTGCAATCTCTTCGAGAAATGTATAAGTGACTGTAATTGTATTGTATGTGTTTGAATTTCTTCATATTCTGTTTAAATACGACACTTTTATAAAACATATAATTTAAAAAAGAATATCAAAGTGTACATTCCTCTTAATCAGTCAGTTTTTAACATTAGGTTTACAGAACCCATAAAAATCATGTCTAATTTTTTTTTAACATTTATGAGTTATTTATAATAACGCTATTTATAATATTAATAACGCTCGTTCAAAATCAGAGTAAATGTCTCACTGTTACTTTTATAAACTAAAGTAAAACAGCTGCTTTTACTGCTCCATAAATCTAGTGTCAACGAGCAAATACGCCATGAAAAAATGGTAAAATTTTGTGTCACTTGTCAAAATCAGTTAACTGGTTAAATGCCCAAACGAAGAATTTAGAACTTCCTAAATCGCGATTTCCGTTCACTTTACCGTATCCTGACACAGCATCGTGGCTGCAGTCGACTTCGAAGCTAACTGGCAAGGAATTCCTCCAGGAACGGTAGAAAAATGGCTAACAGTAATCTGGGGTAACTAGGTAAAGGCTTAGCCGACGGTCGGCCAAGGGGATACGCGAAAAAGTTGGCACGAAAAAAAATTCCTTAGGTTCTCGACGATCCTTGTGAGAGAAGATCCCGGTCCGTAGTAGAGGGGAAAACGCAACCCCTTTTTTATACCTTGCCAAACCATTTAACGTCGAAGGGTACCGTTGGTCTTCTCGGACGATACCGCTAGATTGCTTTCCTGTTCGAAACGAGATCACGGTCGTCTTTCGTGAAACTAACCTGCCAGAACGATCGGGTTTCACGTTTCCTCGTAAAACACGGCGAATTATTATGAAAAAATCGTGCGCCGCGCAATCGATCCCCCGCTGATCGCGGAATCACCGATCACCGGGGTAGATCGTGCTCTTATCTCTCGGCCGGGCTGCTCGACCGAGTTTTATGGCGATATCGTTGACAAGGATTAAACTTTCCACCAGTTTTCCAGCTTCGTTTAGTTTTCAGTTTCGAATCAATAATTCGAATGACCCTCGCGTGACCGTAATCTGTCGGCGATCCTTCGAGTCCGCCGATCAAACAATTGATTAGCACTTTTTCGTCCTTAATTTCTCGTTTCTTCCTTGCTGGTGCCCCTTCCATTTGTTCCGATCTTATTTTTTGCGACTTTAATGATCTCATACTGTGTTATTCCTTAGTATTTTCTCCATTTTTCACTCTTTAATTGCATTGATCATTCATTTTATCTTTCACTGTTCTGTTTTTTTTTTGGTGTATCGTTTGTTCGACATATTGTCATATCATTGTAACGCAGGGACGTACTTCCGTTGATCAAATAAATAAATTTTATTATAATCGTTGAGATTATACGCGTTCGTTTACCTCGATTACTCCAATTAGAACGCAACTATCGATGACCAGCGACAGCTTATAATTCGTTGCTGGTTCGTGTAAATTGCTTCGAAATTCCTATTGATTTTCCCTATTAAAAGTGCTCAAACTCTTCTACATTCTTCAATAGATTGACGGTACACAGATATTGCGACAAATGAAGCCAGGAATTATTCGTGGCGCAACGAATAAATCTGTCGCTTGGCTAAACAGATGGTTCTCCGAGATTCGTTGCCAGACATCGCGTTAATATTTCATTCGCTCTGCCAGGAACAGTATTTACTGCAGACTTTATACACTCGATGTGAAAATAAGTATGAATGAATTATGAAACAGCAAAGCCTCGGTGGAACTTATCTGCGAGAATCATACAAAACAATTCATTCGAATTATAAAGAGTAGAAATATGTTTCTATCGGACGTCCTGCACGAATGCTTGTTGTATTAGCGCCTGAACCGCGATTTCAAGGGAGGAAGGAAACAGCGTAATCTCGAGAAACGAGATTGCGACTGTAGCGTTCGCATAACGGGGCGCGCCATCGCGCAAGGATAGTTGGTCTATTAATAAGGGAAGTTAGCCGGAGGCTGGCGTTGCTCTCGCGCGATTTGCATTGTATTTTTAATGATTTTGTGATACAGGGCTCTAAGGTCCGTAATAAAGACGCATTATTATAATAGCCAGCCGGTTTCTGGTTGGAGGGGGCGTATCCGCATCCTTTCCGCAAAAAATCGTTCGGCCGCGCCACCGTATTTTTCTGCATTCGCAAATGGCTCTTCCGTTTCTTCGCGGCCTACATATGCATGAGCGATCATTACTGGTGATTATCTACACCTGCCTGGCGAGCAGTTTGCGCTTCTCTAGAATTATTTCGTACGAAGGATAATTGGTTCGTAGAAGGTTGATTCACCGGGCCTCGAACCCGCTCCGGCTTCTTCTTCTTCTTGGGGCAAGGTCACCACCCGGATGAGCGCCATTTCTCTTCGAGAAAGAGAGAGAGAGAGAGAGAGAGAGAGAGAGAGAGAGAGAACAGCAGCACCTTTGTCGCGTTTCAAACGTCGGTCTCACCAGTTTACTGGTTTCTAACGCCTTAGAAAAATTACGAGAGCCCGTTCAGATCCTGCGGCCGACTTTTATTGTTGTCGTGCGTGGCTAAATAAAGTTATTCCGTTCTTTCCGCGATACGGAACTACGATGGCTATCGGTGGCTCGAACGTGTTTATGGGAGTCGGCGGTCTTGTAGATTGTACAATGTTGCGGCTCCGCGAAAATTTATGCAGTTTCTGCGGGCTTTTGTCAAGTGCAGAACGAGGGAAATTCTTGAAATTACGGTGCAATTTTTGCACGGCTCGCGGTCGCTATTTAATTTTCCCTCGAACGTTCTATCGCGAAGATGCTCTGTCGATCAAAGGTGAATACGCAAATTGAAAACTGTGATTGTTCGGCCGTCGGCGAACGAACGCGTCGAAATCACGTATCGATTGTGCTCTGTAAATTAATTAAACCGAACCTTCGAGTTACTAATCTTTCATTCGCTCGATGCAATCAAACGATATCGCGAAGATCATTTGCCAAAGTTTAATCGTCTTTGTCTAACCAAAAAAGAGATGATCGACGAAACATCGATGTACAATTACGGTCCGACTATCCACGTGAAATCAGAAAGGAAGGCATTCTTCTTTCGCCGGAAGAGGGGAGAAAGAATTGAAATTGATCGACTTCCGAAGACGGCTCGAGGTGTTTACCGAAAATTTTATGTCATATTTGCAAGCTATAATTATAGCCGATCAGTGTTTCGTAGACGTGTTTGTCGATGCAATTTCCACGGAACGTATTGCATCGATTCAACGGGCAGACATTTCGTCTCGGTTACGATCGCGCTACCGTCGGCTATCGATCCGTCCCTATATCGATCCTCCATTTATTTTTTTCGTCTTTTGTGTTCGGAGTTTATGGTCCGCGTACAGCCACGAAAAAAAAAATTGTACGCGTTCGCCGGAACAGCCGTATTTACGATGACGAACAGAATGAGATCAGAATTTATCGATCCCTATCGGTTCTTTCTCTCGTCTAGATAGACACGCTATATATACCACCAAAATAAGTCCGACTATCGACAACAGTCTGTTTGATTCTGTTCCTCTCGCAAAATCAAGCTAAAAATACGAGGCGAACCAACAGATTACGAGAATCTTGGCAATCAACTCTACCTTAACCCCTTGACCTACAATGACGGGCATAGCCCGCGTACGATGATCGGGCCAGAAGTAAATATTACGGGCATAGCCCGCGTACGGCGAAATATCTTTTAATTTCGGTAGAGTCTACAGGTAACCAAGTGTCGTCAATTTTTCGTGTTGTATGTGGATTTTCTCGTATTTGATTTGCATACTGATTCGTTTCGGTCACAATATTGTTCCAAAATATATCATCAAATATTAGATTAAATGTATCAAATTCTCCTCTACTTCCTCCTAATTGACATAAGGCTGCCTCTCTTATGCCAGTAGTCATCGTATAGTCCCAGATTTTTGGACTATTTCTTCTTTCTTTTCAAAGCCAGGACTCTGGTAGTTGATCGTCATCGAATGTATCATCAATAATTATTCGCCTATACTTTCTTCGAAAATTACATATTTCGTCACTACTGTCACTTTCATTAGCAAAATTGATAGCACAATTCTCACTATCTTCATCACAAAATCTTTTCCTAGAGAACATCTTGTGGGGTTGCTTTTCTAGAATTTATGAACGTAAATTTCGACGTGCGAATGCGATCAAGAACAACTAGAAACTGATCACGATACGAAGAGATAATAGAAATACATCACGAGCCTTGTCTGTGCTATCTACAAACCGCGACCACTCTACCACGGGCGATGCTCGTCATGTTTACAATTGCCCGGATTGGCGTGTTACACAAGTCGTGCGAACGTCCCGAACGCTGCGCGAGCTTGTATACAATTTCGGCCCAACATCTTCGAATCTAAATCGTAGGTTAAGGGGTTAATTCCACGATCGGCGAAAAGCAAGGCCGCAAGCTGCGTACGCGAGACACGAAAAAAATCAAATTAAGATAATCCACTCGCCAAGAAGCAAAACGAGCATCGACGATCCCCGGGTTTAATTAAAACAGATTATGCTTCTCAAAGGTTCTACGCGCCTTCGTTTCCGAGGCATCGTTTTCCCAGGAATAGAGCAAAAAATAACGTTGATTCTCAACAGGTTTAATTAATCCTTCGATTCTCCTGAACAAACGAAGTCCAGCGGGCCGAGCTGCTGGCTCGCTGGACATTTCTTCTTTCGATGCCACGTCGAAGTGTAGGGACGTCCGTCGATGGAAGAGTTGGCCATCTGCGATCGCCGGGTTATAGAAACAGAGGGGACCGATTCGAACGTAACAGGCAAAGGAGGAGAAATGTCCCGCGGGCCATCGGTTCAGCATGCCTGTGTACAGCATAAAACCAGTCGATGCTAATTAACATTAAACTTACCGAGACCTGAGAGTAACTAACGTCGTTGCTTTATAACGACGGAAAGACTATATTTATTTAGATCTTTCGTCATTTTTATCGCAATGCGTGCCGGGATTGAGAAATTTATTCGATCATTTTCTATGAAAGAATCATTCTAATTCCAGCAACTCCTCGCTTTTTTCCCGTTCCCACCACGGCACGGTGGTGTTAACCCTTCGCACAATAATTTTCGCTGGCGCCTCGGAGTCGCCGCTCGACTGCAAACGGTTAAAAGCCGAGCCACTCATCCTTCTATCATCCGGTCGCCGAACCGATCTTCCATCCTCAAAAATCTCGCGGTTCGCGTTTGAGCGGATTACGGCTGCGTTTCGGATTCTATCGGATCGCGCGAGACACCGGTGCCGAGAGATCCGGGTAGAGCCATTCGAATTATTTAATACCGATATCTCGGAGTGAACTACGCGGGAATAATAACGCGTGTGCTGCGGACATCGGCGGACCGTGGCTCTCCGCGAGCTCTAACTCCGGGGATTATTTAGTGCAGCTTTTATCGGGGCCTGGCAGCAACACTGTTGGCGAAACGGGGAATGGCGGCGCTCGAACAACCTCTCCTCGTCCGCTTCGTATGCGTGCGTGCTTTCGCGTGCGTGTCCCCGGGCTGGTGTGCGTGAGCAGGGGAATTGAAGTCGTCGTTGAACCGCGAGGGCATCATCTAGGACTCCTCCTCAATTAACCGTCTGGCCGACCGGTCGCATAGCGGCCGGCAAAATGCGCCGACGATATCGTAAACAGGATTCTTTACGCTGATTCGCGGCCGATCGCCGCTCCACGCCGGACCCATTTGCGCCCCGAGGATCCGGCCGATCCCCCCTCTCCGCCGTTTCGATCTCTCTGCTGCCCGGTGATCCCTATTTTCGACCGTATTCCCCTCATTATTTTTAGGAATGTCCAACTTGTTGCAATGTCCGTTGGCGACGGAACAACGAGAGCCGACCGATTCACGACCGGGGGAACGCCGTATCTCAGCTCAATCGGGCTTTTCTTTTCCTTCTTTTTTTCATTGTCAACCCTCCGCCACCACCCACTCTTCTCTCCCCGGATTCGCACGCCGACTGTCCCGGAATCAGCGCGAGCACGGAATTTCGCGCGAGGACTTTACGAGGCCCCCGGATTCGCCGGACCGGGCTTCCACAGAATTGAACTTCGCTTCGCGGCGACGAATTGCGAGGACCACGCCGATACCGTGTTTCGGGATTCTTTTTTAAACGCGGACAAGACCTTCCTCAGGTGAGTCAGTCTCTGCTTGTTTCCCCGTTGGCGAGCGTGCGTGGGAGTTGGCGAGCGTTTGTTGGTGTTGCGGCGTGTGCGTGCACGCGGATTTGAGCATTTTCTTTTATCGTTGGGAGGTTTTGTTTGGTTAACACTTTGCGTACCGGCAGTTCTCTGTCCAATTGTTAGAATCGAAATTCAGCGGTTCCGAATTTTTTAAATAATGAATTGTTTGGATTCGAATAATGTAACAACTTCTGAGAGAAAATTGTCGAGTTTCTTTTACACGCAGCTCAGTGATTGAAAAGTCTATTAATAGGATTCTGGTAAGTAAAGTGTGTTAAGTTAGGGGATGAATGTTTATGTAACGTGGTAGAACAGGAATTCGATGCATATTTTCCGATGTGGAGATTTTATTCTTTGGTGGATTGTGTGGGCAATCCTTTGTGATTGTGCATCGATTTGGACTCGATGTTTAATTGTATTAAAATAATTGTTTGTTGAAGGTGGCGAAGTTGTTCTTGTTCTGTTGTGCATTTTGTTGCATTTTCTTATGTTTGCACTGTGAATTCATGTTGGTCTGAAGTTTACACCCGATTACACTGAATATTTTTATCGTCGGTGAGGCATTTTGTTAAGTTAGAGGCAAGATGAAACATTTACTTCCTCGAATATTGTCGAAAATAGAGGATTCACAAAAAAATTCTTCGGAGCTAGACATTCTTTTTAGACACTATTTTTATCAATATCTGGACATCGTTCGATATTTTTCCTGTAATTTTTCTGTGTAGAAAAACTCATTCAATTTCTTAGTTCTCATTTATTCTGAATTTTGATTAATCGGTTTCGTTTAGAACCAGATAAAACATGATTTAATTATGTAAGACATTCAGTGAACATTTTTAACCAACACTGTTCGCATAGTGCTCGCTATATTACGTTCTTCCACGTTGCAAAAGTAAAAATATGTGGGAAATTCATAATTCTGATAATTCCGTTTGAACCGCCGTAATTGTAAGCTTGTTCTCCGAACACATGAAAAAATATTCTGAATACACAAAGAACATTTGATGCAAGCAAAGTACTGTTTGAACCACTAAAAAATCGTCTTCAAACACCGGAATAAAAATCCTGAACTTACAAAAATCATTCGATACAAACAAAATACTGTTTGACCACCAAAAAATTGTCTTCAAACAAACTGCAGAACTTGCAAGACGATCTTCATCGAAGCAAGAATTAATTCGAAGGTGATCGATGTTTCCAAGATAAAGAAAAATCGCGTTGCAAGGGAGGAGAATGCTCCGAGTCCCAATAATATTTACGACCCGCGTCTGTTCGTCCCCGCTCGCCATTCCATCCGCAGAAACAAGGGAAACCGTATTCCGCTCGAACGGCCGGAAAGGCGAAGGGCCTCTTGTAAGTTTTCTCATCAGGAACGGGTTTCGTTTGCGAAATTTTATTCGCCTCCAACGAGACGTAAAGCGTATTACATTGTTGACGCGAAGATTGGCTACGTAAAACCGGAGAGGAGGACGTAGACGTCGCGGAGATGGAGGACGCCTGGACGAGAAACTCTCTCGGAGGGTTGACGGAAACGCGCGCGAGAGAGAACCGGGGGCGGGGAACGCGGGGGCGGAGATCGGCAAGAATGTCGCCGACGAATTTCCAGAGAGAGAACTGCGGTGTACGGGCACGGATGTGTGCGAAACACTTGTCGACCCTGTGTGCCCGGGTGTTTCTATGTACCGGGTTTATGTACCGGAGGCATGTAACCCTTCGGGTTCCTCCAACGACCACATACCGTTGCACATGCGTACGTGTACAGGGTGGTTCACTGATATTTCGAGATCTGTTCGCAATTTTTGCTTCGAATTTTCCGCACCAGAGTAACGGCATAATTGTCTCGTGAAGCAGTGACTTCAATTTCGACAGGAGCAATTCGATTTTCGTAGGAACAGATCGGTTTCGATGCAGCAGTGAATACAGTACGAACGGTTTCTGCGTGATTCCAATTATAGAGAGCAAATATTTGCGCATATCGGATTTGTTGACCTTGTCCCAGGCTGTATGCAGCTGTTGACACTCTTGATGATGCGGATAGCGGCCGCTAGACGTCTCTTTGGCACATAGCAGAGCAAAATCCAATCTGCGACGTTCGGTAAACATGTTGATGACTTGTCACCGGAGATAGAAAAACAGCTTGCGACAGTTTGGTTTCGCTAGTGGTCTGATAAATGTTCGGAACGGATTGCATATGCAAGAGTTGCATCATCAAGCGCGTTCGCCGTACGCGAAAACATACCTAATCGCAGTCTTCTGTAGTTCCTTACGTCGTTGATCGAGTGTAAGTTATTCGACGAAGTAACCGTTTCGCATTTCGCTGCAATTATTAGCGAAGGAATCCGGTTTCGGAGAATTCATCTCGTAGCTTCGGGCGCTGAAAAGCGGTAAATGATCGAAGCTAGCTCCGAGCCTCGAATATCTTCGGATTAATATTGTAACCATCTCTCGGCGAAATTTCAAATAAAAGTCACCGGCATGGAATGAAGAACGTCTCGAAAATCGGCAGCCGCGGTGCACAGCGAACCACCCAGTATGCACCGGGGCACATCGATGCGCGTCTATCTCGATGGCGACGACGCCGGAGAGAAGTCTCATTAGACTGAAGTCCCGCGGAACGAGCGGAGGAAACTCGAAGCGGCGAGGATATTCGGAGGAAGACATGAAAACTTGAGGAGAGAGATTGCGAAAATGCAAGAATTTCACCGGGGCCGTAGAACGGGGGAACCGTATATAGCCTCGGTCCGCGATAGCGTGAACCGTGAACCGCTCCAGGGGAAGCGGTCGAAGAAGAAGAAGAAGAAAGGAGAGAAGCAGGGGAAAGGGAGGGCCGAGATAAAAGGGAAGAGGGTAGATATCCCCGGGACGCGGCGGCGGAGGAGATCGTTGCCGGTGCAGTCTTACCTTAACTCCGGCTCGGACGGTACTTCATGCTATCTTGGAACGCTCATTACCCCCTTACACTGTTGCGAACACGCGTCCCCGGGGACTTCGATCGAAACGACGCCGGACTCGGCCACGACGATTCAATTATTTCTCGCGGACGGCTAAACCGGAGGAAAGCAACGGGAAACCAACAGGAAACGAAAAAAAAACTAAAATGAAACCATGTGGAAACCAAAAGGAAACTGAGAGAGGAAACCAAGACGAAACCAAAAGGAAAGTAAAATAAAACCGAAACGTTACCAAAAAGAAGCCAAAAGGAAACCAAGATGATGCCAAACTGAATTCAAGAGGTAATCGGTAGATAAGGAAACTAAAATAAAATCAAGATGTAATCAAAAAAGCCAAAAGGATCCTAAATCAATCCAAAAGAGAAAACCAAGATGATACTGAACCCAAGAAAAATAGGTAATCAATAGGTAATCAAAAGGAGACTCTAAAATCAAACGAAAATGTAAGCAAAAGAAACCCAAAGAAAACAAACACCCCTGATTTCTGTGATTTCGTATTTCTTCTATGGATAACTGACTTCGTTTAAAATAATTGCATTATTGTTTGCATTTATGTATAAATTGTGGTGTATTTGATAAAAGTTACAACCAAGGAAAATAGAAAAAGTTCTAGGATCTAAAAGAAGATTTCTTACGGTGATAGGGGAAAAGAAAAATTAATTTCGTTTCTGTAGTTTCCAGTAAATACGTTCTAATGGGTTTCTAATTCTTCCTCTCGTGTTCGCCAATTTTGTATCTCTTGAACGCAGTCTTCAAAATATCCGCTCGATAAATTGTCTCGAATCGTGACACCATATTCGTTAAAATTTCGTACGTCGCTTACATTTCCGTAAAATCTTCTTCGAAGCTCATTTTTGATGACCTCGTGCACGAGGCAGAGGATCTAAAGCCAACTGAACCACCAAAGGCGTGTATACCAGACAAGAAAAACCTGCTCGCTTCTAAAATCACCAAAGTAGTACTTAGCAAAACGGGCTATCTAATCTCTACCCAGAAGACGCCGAAGAACCCTACCTCTCGGAATAACGTCTTTCGTCGCAGCTGCGCTGAAATTTTTCCTGCTTTCGTAGCCTCGACGCAGTTCCTTGACCGGAAACGCGACGTCTAAAATCTCGAGAAGCTATCCCGAAGCAGGAGGACCCGAATCGCCGATGCTAATTTCGAGGATCAAATTCATCGGCGTCGATCGCAGCTTCTAAGGCCGCTACATGCTAAAACTCTGAATCCTTCGGATAAGGGGAATGTTCGAGGACTTGGTTGCCTAGACCGTGATCAACGTAGACACACGGGGCTTGTAAAAGCCCGTGATCCCGTATCGACTCGAGGAGAGTCGATCCTCTCGTTGTTCTTCCTCTCGTCTCTCCATACATATGTATTAGTGCGCAGCGCGGTGCGCAGTGCACAGTCGAGAGAGAAGCGAAGCAACGGCGTAATATATTTAACAATGTCTCACGATATGAGACGTTTTTACGGAAAGTCGTTGGCATAGGAATTGCTCCTTGGATCCCGGCGACTGCGGCCGGGGAGCGGGACGCGACGGGGGGAAGGGAGACGAGCCCAAGGCGGACACATCGGAAACGAGTTTGTTCTCCTCTAGGTACCTAAACTTCGGGGTTAGACTTACGCTTACACGGACGCAGAGGACGTGTATGCTCCTCTGCGGTCGACGTAGCTGCATGAAATTCGAACTTTTATAACCGGTCGCCGGAGAAGCAGAGAAAGAGAGAGAGAGAGAGATAGAGAGAGAGAGAGAGAGAGAGAGAGAGAGGAACTGTGGCCATTTCGCTGGATCCTAGCCGCGACATGGCGTCCTCCGCTTTAATCCCGGTTGCCGGGAACCCGAAAACTCGACCGCATTATCCGGATCCACGGATTTCGGGGGTTCGACGAGCGCTGGAAACTCGAATATACTCTCCCGCGGTCGTTTCACCGTCCCTCGAACTCGGACTCTCCGCCCCGGACGAACGTTGTTTATGATTTAGAAGAACGAAACGCCGGGAAATTAGGGCGGAAACTGGCTGGCGACCTGCGTTTTTCCGCGAGCCTCGCGCCGAGTCGTTTCATCGCGGTCGGTTTCACGATGGTGCCGCTTTGGGTGGCGCTGTTACCATCGACGGAAATTCGAAGAATTATTTTATAGTCATGACTCTGTTTAATAGCGAATTAGATCGGGTTAGGAATAAGCCCGAGCGCGGCGTCTCGATAACGGGCTAGAAGTTGCTCGGTAAATGGACGAGAGGAGAAATTAAAGGGGAATAAAATTACTCTAAATGAACTTCGTTTATATTTGTAGAATCTGGGAGGATATCGTAGGCGGGATAAGTTAAATTATACCGGCGAGCAATGGCCAATAAAATTTTATCGTGCCACTCATTCGATTCTAGCGCCTCGTCTTACATCAAATCACGTCGGCGTTGAAGATCTCATTAAAGTATCGTTTGATTGGCTGCCGGGCAGATGAAATGGGCCAGCACTTTTCGATGATCGATTTTCTTTCAAATTCTCCACGATAAATCTTTGTAGCGGGAGTGTCAATTGACTTGTCGGACGAAGCGAAAGACTAGTATTTATCAAGCAGACATTTCGAAGATTGAATTCGAGAGAAACAGAATTGTTCGGTAACTATCTTTTGAAATGAATGTGAAAGAATAAAATAATAAAAGTGGACGTAGAGAGAAGAAGAATTATAAACGTTCCCAAACTCTCTTGCTTTTGTTCACCAATTGTGAACTTCTTAAACAAACGCTAAAATTATTTTTCCTTCCTCATTACTGTAAGAAATCTTCGAGCTTCTAGAATAATGTTTTCCCTCGATGCAACATTTACTAAACAAATCACAAGTTTCATAACATTTTCCCTCCAACAACGATTTGGCCTCCATACAATTTTTGTTGACTTGTAGTCGAAGTGTTCAAGAATCAAGTGTGTAACTTTAAGTACTCGATTACTTGGGATTATTCGATCAATACTTAACTGAATCAAATACTTTAATTCTATGAATTTGTTGCATTTGATGGTAGTCAAACGATTACGGAATCAAGTGTACCACTTCAACTAACATCATTGCAACGTGAAAGAGACCAACCGAAAATCAGCTCCGAAGAAATCCGTCAAAATAGCCCAAGGGTCTAAGATCCACGAGGCTCCCAGCACTCGGTGCTCAATCAGGGTCTTTTGATGACTCCAACCGCGTCCATAGTGATCGCGGAGCCCCGGCAAAGGAAGCGAGGGTTCGCCGTCTTTCCAGCAGAGGGATCCCCGTCCCTGGCTCGCAAATTTCCTGTTCGGGATCGAAAAAACGTCGAGCCCTTTCTTCCCGGTCGCCGAGAGAAAGGGTTTCCGGCAAAAACGGGGCTGCACGTAGGGCTGCCGGTGCTCCGAACAAACGGATTTCGTTAGACCACTCCCTTTTCGGGTCGGCCAGGAGGTCCCCTCCCGCCATGCTCGGCCATGGCGAGCATTCGTCAAACCGTGGAAAGAAAAGAGGGCGTGCGGCGGCCCGTTCGAGGAAAAAGAAGGAAAAAAGGAAAAGCCATTCCGCGAGGGCAAAGACATCGGGAAGGGTGGGAGGACCCGGCGTATATTCCGGGAAGGTTGGGTTAGGTTGCAGCGACCGTTCGGCGTGGGAGGGGGCCGAGGAGCCCGGGGACGAAGAGAAGACGAGAAAGGTTGGGAATGAGGTTGATTCTCGAGCGAGGTCACGTATTTCGAAGCCAATCTAATACACTCCGAGAAAGATGAGAGCCGGAGGGAGGGAGTCTCTCTCTCTCTCTCTCTCTCTCTCTGCTTTTTCACTTCGTCTCTCTCTGTCTTTCTCTCCCTGTCAGCGTCTGTCTCTCTGGAAGCTGGGACGAATGTGTCTGGAACCGAATTGGACGAAACCAGCTCCCAGGGAAATGCAACCCCGAGGAGACGCGCAATTCCATTCCCTGCGCGCCATTAATTATCGTTGCATTTGCGCCGGAATACTACACCTCGAGACGACTACCAGCTTTGATTAACCCTTTGCGAACGGTCTCCTGGATATAGCTCCTGTCACGGATCCAGCAGTCCTGGAACTAGAATTGCTTCGGAAGATGAATTGGATGGAAAGTGCCTTCGCAAGAATTCCCTGTTTTGGGGTTCTCTGGGCCAAATTTTTTGTCAATGAAAGATACACGGTGGGGTAATAATCACCGGATTGCGGATTTTATGCACCTATGACGAAACTGTGCAGATAAAACATCAAATAAACACTGATGCTGTTACATAGATTTAATAATTTTATTGTATTATTTGAGACGCATTAAAATGATTCAAAACGAAGGTAAATGTTTATGCAGTTGCTAAGCTGAAGAAAATACTGAACGAACGAAGATTAATATTCGGTAAAATAAATCGTTCTAGGTAAGATATCACGATATTAGTTGTACTCGTAAAACGTATTAAGATCATGGGGAAATAAAACAATGATTATTTATCCTTAGGTTTAAGGCTAAATTTGTCTGAGATTGATGTCTCATCGTTGCCTTTCATTTGGCGCTTCGCCGCGAAAATTTGAGCACTCGAAAACGGGCAGAAAGCGCAACCATTTTGCGTATGTTCTTTCGGTACTCGAACGTGGCTTGAATCGGTGATCTTTGAACTATGTGGAGGCGATTTGTCGCGGATTCGAGGGCGTTGATCCGATAGTAAGTTGAACGAGTTATGAAGAATTAAGGGCGTGGGCGTTGAATCATGTCGGATTCGAGCTGTAGAATTATTGAAATATTTGACCGCCGATCTAGAGAGAGCTTTCGTAAGTTACCGTTTCCTCTTGGAAGAATGGTGTGTAGGCACACGTATCGCAGGTTCCGTGATATTTTCTGCGATATGCAGGAAGCTGGTCGAGAGATTTCCATATCGTTTCAAACGAGCGTTACCGATGCTTTAATGCGCACCGTCCCTTGTATTATTAACGTAGCTGTGATTATGAAAAGAATCCTGGTTCAAGGGCTCTGGGAAGAATCGACGATTCAAAGTTAATGGGCTCCGAGCAACAGCCGCCCTTAACGAGACTTTTAATTACGAGATCGATCGGCGCGCAGCAACGTGCAGGATCTCGTTGGCACCGAAAGCCCCGTGGAATTGGAGGATCATGCAATTTCGTGGACCGTTGACCTGTAATGATAACCATCGTGGAACCTAGGAGTCTCGTGTAATAGACGAACGTAAGGAAGCCCATAAAACTGCATGTTCTGATAGGGTTCCGTCGCGGACGACCTTAATTCGCTTTTCTTTCTCGCTATCTCTTGCTCCGCCGTCAGAAATACTTCCAAATCCCCAACAATTTTAAAGAAAAATTCTCGAGCATTTTAGGAAGATCATTTACCGCTGTGTCTTCGATATTGGCTTGCAAAGATGTTCTCAATTTAACAACGATTATTGAAGAATCAAGAACATTACAAAAGCGGAAAAAGCAAACAGTTGAGAATAACAGATTGATCAGCAAGGAAGAATACATTATTTGTATCTTCAGATCGATCATCAAGAAGGAATACATTATTCGTATCTTCAGATTGATCATCGAGAAAGAATACATTAATTTGTATATTCAGATTGAACACCAAGAACTATTTTAAGATCGACAGATATTGTTGAACGGCAAGAATGGAAGAAAAATTGAAATAGTTGAAAAGGTTGCAAGATGTTCAAAATGTATCTAGTTATGTCTAGAATCGTCTTCGGTTTGATTCCAGAGAACAAAAGGCAAGGAAGACGCTTCAGTAGCTACGGTAAAAATAAGCAATTGAATTCTTCGAAAATGCAGTGCATAATTATAGACGCAAAGTAACTTTTACATTATTACCGGTATCCAAACGAAAATTTAATAAAATATCATACTCCTATATTTCTATTGCTTGTTACTTCTGATATAGAAATATACGAATATAATACCACTTCTTATTTCCAAAAAAAACGTTCAAAACACTGATCTTGAGGAGTCGCCGTCGCCTGTCGGAAGCCCGGCAAAAATAACTGAAAATATAGTATATTATTCAGACTTTCGAAACGATCGTCCGCGAAGAAGTCTGGAAGCCCGCGGCCGTAAAACCGGGGCGTAGCATTCGCTCGCGAAATTCATCGTGAAAGGCGTAAGAAGCAAATTGAAGAGAATCAGGAATCATCGGCGGCGTATCAGGAACAAGCTGAAATCCAATAACAGCGTTCGGCCACCGATGGAGTCCAAATTACCGTGAGCTGCTCTCTGTGCGCGCAGGACGGGGATAATACTCGGGGATCCATGATTATTAAAACTCGTCCGCCAGTTTCAGGGATGTAAAACGCGTCCGTAAATTTTGTAAAAGCCCTTCGGACTCGCCCTGCGCTTGTCCGCGGTGCATCCGGGCGGAATGGTCGGTGCATGCGCGTACCGCCGGGAGGAATGCGCAGTGGCTGCTGCATCCGCGGCGTCGGCGTCGACGTCGACGTCGATTCCCGTCGACGACGGGGAGGCGAATTTACTCGGTCCACGGTCGTTACACGGTGGGCCGGTTCATGGGGAATATTCTGGGCGCAGAATCCGGCTCGGTTCTCGCGTTTTCCACGGACGAAAAGTGAAGTTAATCGTCCGCCGTATCAAAAGCGGGAAGGGAAATGCACCGCTCGTGCCCGTGGAAAATAGATTCGCCACGGTGTGACGCAACACGCAATGTCCGGCAAGGCTCTTAGACGGCCGGCGTTTCGCGCGATCTTATCGCGGGGCCCTTCTGTTCGGCCAGAACCGTCAGAAATTTATGGCGGGGGCAACGGGAAAATTAATTTCATTGAGATGTATTGGAAGAAGTGATAAAACCGGCCGCTTAAAAAACGGCAAACCGTCCCGGACAGATAACGAATGCATCGTAAATGTAGATTGGAGGGAATGGTCGCGGAATGGAACGCGACTTGGCGATAGCTCGCCGCGTAAAAATGTATTGCTCGAAATTTATTGAATTTTCTAGCCAGCTAGGAAATGAATTTCGCCGTGGCCCCGGACTTCGGCGAGACCGTCGTTCGATTACCGATCCCGGGCATGGTCAGCGAATTGGAGTAGGTATCGTACCGATGGAACCGGCATTACAGTCTTTTACGATGAATTCTTTTAATTAGAGCGGGAGATTCGGGCTATTGGGTTCTGCGGGTGAAATGAACACCAATCGCGATCCAGCAATTTGGGGGTCGAAGGTCTTTCACCCAACTTTCGTGCTTTTAGATCAGCCAAATTACGACCGTCAATTTCGTTATGAAAAATTTCTCTTGTTCAAAGCACGCAGAATTTCACAAAATTTTCTTTCAAGCTTTTCTTCCTGCGCCGATTGGATCGCCGTGACGCTTCTTTTTCAACACGGATATTTATAGAAGTATGAACAATATCGAACGTTTGTTTATCGTGTTGCAACGAGCACACTCTAAGGTTGATTGTACATAACGAATCGTTGCATTTTTATACTCCGTTTAGGGAAATATTACCGTTGCATTGCAGAAATGCGTGGAATATTGCAGCTCATTTGGAGCGTACGATTTCTGACGAAGTTTGCGGAAATCACGGCGGAAATTAATTACTTTCAGTGTAACTGCAGGCTTTGAAATATGCATCGACATTGGTAAAACAATCATTGTTACAGAAAGCAAGACTTTTCGAAGATATAATCGTAAAAATTCAGAAATTCAGAATTTTCTAGATACTTAAAAAGCGATAGAAATTAATTGTTGTTTTTATTAAAAGTTCAGCCGGTGTAATAATATTATTTCCATGAATCAATTCTTCAAAAAATGCAACGATTTTCGAAGCAGAAGATCTGAAATCTATGTGGTCCAGGTACACAAGTGGTCTTGATATCTGTCTTTGACGAAAAAATCCATCAAATCTGTTCATTTTTCTAATCAGACAATTATGGAGGAAACAAAAATACTCTACGAATAATATTTAACGAGAAACATACCTATTTCCGCAGTAAGCTAGCAAAAACATAAGCAACTCAAGCACAAGCAGCCATCTTGACAGTCCTCCGACTCCAAGATCGCTTTAACGATATTTCACCGGTCGCTAAAAGAAACCAAGAACTATCACAACCCTTTCACGAACCAACGCACACTCGGGAAACCTGATAAATTTCACAAGAAAATGTCCGGAACTGAAATTCGGTCGAATGCTGTCGCCATGACAGTCTCATCCAGGCAGAAGTGTCCGAGAGACCGAGTTCCTCTGCAACCAAATGAGCTGGAAACCGACAGAAGCCGTTAGGAAACCAGTGACAAAAAAAGGTGCGGCGGTTTTCGGTGCAGGGAATGAAAATTGTAGAAGGTTCGGCCAGAATCCGCCGCCATGATCGTCTCGGCATCGGCGCGAGCGTGCAGACGTGCGCGCGTCGCGCGACGGGTCGATAAAATGGACAGCCTTCTCTTGGTGTCTTGCCACGAGTGCACTTCGAGTGCTTTCACCTATACACATCCGTGTACGAACGATCATCGAAGAATGCCAGATACCCCGAAAACGCATTACGACAGACAACGCATGAATTTCCTTGCGATTACTCCGTGCAGTTCGAGGCACGCGCGGAAAATATGTACGCCGCCGGAGCACTGGAACCTCGCTTATTCGCAGACGTTTTTCGACGGGGAAGCTTCCCTCTCATCCGTGAAACTAAATTGTCTCCCGAACAGCGTTCTTTCTCAGTTAACAGCGAAGTTCGACACTTTGTTCTGCTCCAATCAGCAAATTTCTTGAGAAGATGTATAACTTAATTTAGCTCCGTAATGCTGGGAACTTTTGTTCCTAATGCGCGCACTTTTAACGTGCTTTTGTTGTCGTCGATATGAGGGTGTTATCAGTCCATGCAGTAAAATTGTAACTATCTAAGGAACGTGGTTCTGCAGGCTCGAAGAAGTTAACAAGGAATGAATAAATAATCTCCTCGCGGAGAATTGTCGCCTGGGGACAAAGCTCGGAAGATGAAACCCTCGAAGAGTGAAGTTTCAGTACTTCCGAGGAGCTTCTCCGATTAATTCCTGTATGCACGCGTAGAGTTCTCGGTGCAAGTCACCTCTAGGAGATGCATACTTGATCAGAATGTTCAGTGCTCACAAAATTGGACGTGGAAAGCGGAACGAAAATAGAGCTTCGTCGTATTCCTCGCTAGTATTAATTTGTTATCCCAGTTAATTGCGGTCCTGGACACAAACTAAATATTTCTGAGTGAAGTATAAACTTCGAACCAACAGTTAAAAATTGTCCGAACAATCTCCCTTCGATTACACGGTTCAATATTAAGCCGCTTTAAATTCTCTGTCGAATTTCTTCAGATTCTATTCTATAATTCTATTCTAATCAAATTGTTGTCGCGCTGGGAACAACCGAAAGATTAACAGATCTACAAGTGGAATCTGTAAAAATATATTTTCAAAAATTAATAAATAAAGCTGAGATTGCTCAATAGTCTGCGGATTTTTGTGTGATAATTTGCTGCATCGCTTGCAAGATGCAGGATTTCCATAGAACTTTCTTCTGTTCATGATATCGATGCTATGTAATTATTTTCATCCCTCCACTGTTTTAAATTTTACATATTCAATTTTCTTATAAATGCATAAAATCAACAGTCGAGAATGATTAGAATCATCGTCAATTGTATAGCTGTAAAAGTGGTTCGTCGTCCGAGTGTTAAATTTCGATGCAAAGTGAAGCGTTCGTAGTCTGGAAAAATCGTACGCGAAGGAACGTTCTGCTGGAGAAAGTTTCCGCGGAGGGGCGTGGAATTCGCTGAGTAAAAATTTCAAAAGGAAATTTGCTGACAGCGGAGAATTTCGGGAGTCTGGCGCCGGCCGGCAATTCCCTCTGTTTTCCGGCTCATTGGCCCGTCGCTTCGGTTCGCGGCCCGATTAACCCTCTCGCGGCATTTACGAGCGTCCTTTACAACGACTGATATATTTTTAAACGATATCGTCGCGACGCCCCCATCGATCGCTGGATGCAACCGTTTCCCCATTAACCTTTCTCGCCGCGATCAAACTGCTTCGCAAAATAACGAGACCCTTGGGAATATTCTCCGAAGAATCTCCGACACGCTTTCCCTGGATGCAGCCGAGGTTTTATGCTTTTTAAAATGCCGATCAAACTTCCCAAAGTTATCACGTGTCCCTCGTTCGCCAATTATTCAAACTATGAATTAGAAGGATCATTCTGACGTCGTTAGTTGAAATGTCTTATCTGCTAATTTGCCAAAATATTTGGAACATCGCGAGCTATCAGTATTTTTAAGCAAAGCTGGAATATTCTATATATTTCACGGAATTCCAAATGTGATTCCATTTATTTGCTTTCACCTATTTAGAAACGATTTTAGTAATTGAAAGCATCATGTTTTATTTCTCATGGTCGAAAGTGTTAGGACAATTTAACTAAGGAGGATAGCGTAGATCGTCTGCACAAATTTATTTGTAACGCAAAGAATTGTCTTAGATTTTGATTTTCTGCTTGATCCTGTTCCTTTAATACTTTAATTGACAATCCAGTACCTTCAGGAATTCCATCGAATTAATAATTTCTACAACGAAGAAACAATTGAAATCCCATTCGTATTTTGCCAATTTTATGGCACAGAAGTTCAATGAATAATGTATTATCGCAAAAATTAGTTTCTGCGTCTGGATAAATTAGTTCGAGAATTTTTAGTCCGATTTTTCGAAGCCTCTTACATTCTTTGATACCGAACAGCCCCTTTCGCGAAAGTCATTGTCGGCGCGCGTTTGTGTCTTCCTTTCAGTTATTTTTGTTCCAGAGTATTTGACATTCGAAACGAGAAATATTGTTACCCGAGCGAATAAATTATTCGCACAGCAACGGGGGTCGAAAAAATTCGTATTTTCGCGAGCCGAGCGTTGCGTCACAATACCCGCACCACCGATCCGCCAACCAGCCATTCCAGCTTGATTTCGTCAGCGAGTTGCGTTCTGTATACATACAATTTTCGGGCAAAGTCATTGTTCTCTGGTTCCAAATGTATTTCGGGAGGGCGAGCGCGTCGGCGGATCGGAAAGATTAACGACGACGATGACGTGCACGCGCGGTTTTCAATTTTAGCAGTGATACGTGCCTGTCTGTCTTCGCGGATCGACAAGAAAATCCGTTTTCGTTGTATAGTGTTTAGGTTGCTTCAACAAATACAACAATTCTCTATTTCAATACCTCTGGGAAGCGGAAATGTTCTGTGGAACATTCCTGTGGAATTTTGTCCCCTACGAACTGTATAAGAATCATTTCTCACAACCCACGTCTAAAAGAATAGGATTTATTTCAGAGGAAATATGAAATTCGATAGATTTTATAGAAAAATTTTGGATAAAAATTGGCCAACTCAGGCTGACGACAACTCCGCGAAAAATCATTCACAAAATTATCGACGAAAATGCAAGGTTTACTTTAAAGTGCTGCAACATCGCGAAAAAAAATCGCAGGCAAGTTTCTTTTTTTTTAAATTAATGAGGAAGGATTATACTTCATTCAACTGGAAACGGTATGTCCAAGACAAATTTTACAAGGCCCGTGTATTTCATCAAACTTGGCAATTTTCAATATGACCTCATATATTTCAATATGGCCTCACATCTGAAGGTTTACAGTGGTGAAAATGCATCGAACTTAAAATCTAAAAACACTGTCTTAAAGTAGAGGTTCCAAGCTTTAATTTAAGAAAAAAGTGATCATTCTACGATAATTTTTCGCGAAATTATCGTCAGTCAAATTTGGCCAATTTTTACTCAATATTTTAGGGATATCATAATTCAGAGAAAATAATTTTCATAATGGTTGGAATTAAATCTGAACTGTGTGGCACTGTGCAAAGGGCCAAATAATTGTCTTACATAACGAACTTATGCAATGCAACATTCATTTTAGAGGCCACAAATTCTAGCTCCGGGAAATAATGTTTGATAGCGGTCGGCGACTGCACCGGCAGCTAGAAATGGGTCGACCGATCGCGAAGTTTCCAAAATTTCGGACGCCGAATCGTGGCGCCGGTTTCGCTGATTTGTCTTGCAGCTTATTGATCGGTGGAAGGCTTGCAGGAGCAAAGATCGCCTCGCGTAGCGAGCCGGAGAGCTGTTCGTGTTGGTAATTCCGGCGAATCAATCTTATCGGGGCCCGCGATCGCCACGCCCTTGGCGATACGCGGTTTCAGAAAAATATTCTGCTAGAAAGTTGCCGGTAGCATGCTGCCGGGGCATCGCATGGCCGAGGCCATTTCACCGGGTAGCTAAACTTCTCCCGGCGAGTCGTAACAGGTCTTGTGGCGTGGTCTGAAACTTCACAGATCCAGGCCAGCGACAATTTCTCGCTCCACCCTGCACTCGCGCAACGGACGTGCGGCTCGAGGGTGCGCGTTTCGACTAATCGCCCCACCGGAAACGAGAAAAATTGACTCCTTATTAAACCGCGAACAAAGAGAAACCTCTCGGAACGCTCTGATCATAAAAAGTTTGCCGGCAAAATATCCAGCTTCGAATATATACAATGTAGTGTGTGTTGGTAAAATTAATTTCAGACGAATTTCAGCAAGAAATCAATGCAATATCGCGTAACAATGTTAATTGAACATTTCTGTTCTTCTCTGTAATTGATTTATACATTTAATCTATATTCGTCAACATTATCACTATTATCTTCACTTTTCAATTCCGTGTAATTCTCTTTCCTCCTATTTTTTGTAAATCTTCCCTAACTATTTGGTACAAAGTTGTTTTCTCAATCAATAAATATTATTATTATTGCTATTATTAAAATGAAGAAACAGAATCGACGTGGTGAGAATAAAAAAAGAATTTGATTTTGCTGAAGAAAATAGTAAAAATTATTTTGAAAATACGGATGCAAAGTAACAGAAGCCAGCAAGAAAAATTTTAAGAGATGATTGCAGAAATGCAGCGTAAAATGCATACGGAAATATGTCTCAAAATCACTTGGACAATGGTTAACAAAGACTAGAATCGATAACAATGCGGAGAAAGAAATGTCACCGGTTGAAGCAGAATTGAATAAATGAATAAAAGAAGATGTTTCCGCACGAGAACTGAATCCTACGGAATTGCAGCAATGTTATGTAATTCATGAATACCGCCGTGGCAAGACGCCTGCAGATGCTGCAGACGACCGTTTCTGCAGCAAAGTGTGAAACAGTTCGAAAGCAAAAACGCGTGGGAAGGATTCGCAGAAGGAATTCGCAGCGCCGGCGAAACCGCGGCATAAATTAGCAGTTTTGCGTCGATAACAGCGATGATCGGGGTTGTCGTGGCTTAGCCGCGGATTAATAAAAATACGGGGAATGGTCGAGCGGAAACGGCCGATAAGATTCGCCAGCGAAAATCTCTTGCAAAAACGGTTTCGGCAAAAGAAAAGATGCGTCGGCCGGGATCTAAAAGTTGCAAATATCGTCGCGGGGAGGTGGAGTTGGAGTAGGAGGAGGAGGAGGAGGTTGTGGTGACGGTCGAAGTGATCGGGGAGCGAGGAGAAATTGGAGAACCACGCCCAAGAAACCGGAATTTCCAGAACCGCGAGAGCCGGCGAGGATCGGCCGACGGCGGCTCTGAAAGATTCAGTTTAGGAAAAATCGAGGAGTCCACGTGCAGGTTATATCACAGGGGTGATGGCGGTTGGACCGGAATTTCAAGAAACCTCTGGAAAAGTTCGGAGCCGCCGGAAAAATCGAAGGCACCACGCCCAGGTTGCACGCGAGTGCGCGAGACCCGCGCTCCGCACCTGTAAAAAGCTCCGGGGTGCTGGAAGCGGCGGACTAAAATTTTCCGAAACGACTAGAATCTCGTTGCGGATAGCGCGCGTAACTCGACTAATTTTGGCAGCCGGGTTTTTACTGGCTTTTTAGCCGGGGCTCGTAATAAACGCTTGCGGCGGCGGCTGCGCGGAATCGAGCGGGAAAAGGGCGGAAAATTTTTCCACGGCAAGTTGCGCGCGCTCTGCTCCGAAACTTTCGAGATGTGTCGGCGGAGTCGGCGACATTCCGCTTCTTTCCGGGAACTTGTAAAGCTTAAAAGCACTTGGGGATTTATGCTCAAGCGCGCGCGTATCAGACGCGGATGCGGCGGCGGTGGATGTGGCGGGCTGACGGGAAAGGAAGAGAGTGAGAGAGTGAGAGAGAGAGAGAGGAAAAGAGTGAGAGCGAAAAAGAGAGAGAGAGAGAAAGAGAGAGAGAGAGTGAGAAAGCAAGAAGGAAGGAAGGACTGCATCCTTCGGGCCGAGGATATCAACCGAGCCCTGGGAAAAGCCTTTAAATTCGTAAAAGTTTAGAGCACGCCGGGAGTGCAAGGAAGTAAATTTAGAAATGAGAACTTTGGATCCGTCGTTAAGGGAGCGAGACAACGCGAGCGCCCAGGAAAAGGGCTCCGCGTGTTTCTGCTCGACGGGGAATTTCATTCCAACCCTTCCGCATTTCTTTCCGCTGCTCGACCGTTCCGCGATAAATTTTTACGCGGAGGACCGACGGCGTTCCTTTCGAGATGCTGGACGTTCAATGGAGTCAGTTATATAGTTTCTAATAGAATCTGGCAATTTCTTTTCCTAGCACTGTCTACAAAAAGATTCGAATGCTTCTTCAGGCATCGAACAATTATTCAGAAATCCGTCAATAAGTTTCCGACCGAGGGGATGTGAAAATACATTTCTCAATTAATTATGTTAATCATCGACGCTTCCAGGCATTTTTAAAATGCTTTCGGTGATAGGTAAATTTATCCTGGTTATAAAATTGTAGTAATAATAATAATAATAATAGTTCATACATAAAAGATACATAATTATTGCTCAAAAATGAAGAGGGTTTGTTCTATCAAATATAAAACGAGAAAGAAATGTCAGAAATACAGACAGTAATTTTTGCCGAGCATTCTGTATGCGGTGTGTATCCACATTGAGATTTTGCGGATCCCCGGCAAGGATGCTATTTTTGGCGAACGGCGGGTGCGTCAGACGTGATAAAATAACATAAATCGATGGTGTTTGTCATCGCTGTCATGTTATCCAACCAAATTCTCATTACAGAATACCGAATCTGCATTTCATTTCGGTTCTCTTATTTCGATTCAAAAATCCATGGCTCTGCACACACGTTCATGAATTATTGCACAAAAACCATGGTGTTTAACGCACTGATATCTTGTTTCGCTTGTGCAATTATGAAAATGATCAACAACGAACGAAATTATTCTAAAATTCGATACTTCCATGCGCCAAGAACGCATGGAAGAAGCTAACAATGCCAATGCAGAAACAACGTTCGGAATTCTGAGCAAGAAAATCACTCGGACTGGTCGACGGTCTCGGGATCACGGATTTATTCAAATTAGGGCGTAAGCAGAAAGACCGAGGTGTCTCGGCGATACGATTCGGGGCCGATCGAACCGGCAAAAAAAATAACGGAGTCGTTAGAGAGCGAGAGAGGGAGGAGGATGTGAAACCGAAGGGTGCCGATGGAGGACAAGATTTCGAAGACGCATCAGCGACCCGGTTGCTCGCCAAGGAGGATTCCACGCGGCGGCGTAGCGAAGACATAAGTTCCGAACTAATTTCAGCTTTTACTCCCTTTTAGGGGAATAGCTTGTAATAACCGGCAGCGAGAGGTGGATCAAGGTAACCCGGTGTGGAAAAGGGATCCCCTTGGAGCCAGAAACCGGCCGCGAGAAAAGGAAGATGAACATGCCGCTGGTAGGGGAATCAAGAGGGGGGGAAGGAGGGGAGAGGACCTCGTGGGATTCGATTGGACAACGATAGTTGCGGACCGAGATCGGGGATACGGTTCTAACGAGTCTCGAGGCAGAGTCTGAAATCGCGGTGTATCGCGACGAGGTAGCAGAACCAGATCCATTAACGAGGGTACGGGGCGCCGCCCTCTTTATCGTCCACCGTCCCGGCCGACAAATGGGCCACCTGTATCTCTTCTTCCTTGTAATATTCGCGTGTAATTGCCGACAAAGTTACACGGGGCCCCTCGGTCGCCGATACCAACCGATCGGGTACCGGTTCGCCGTGTTATCAGCGTTATCGTAATTATTGAATTAACGCGGCGCGGTTGCGTGCGCGCACACACGCGGCCCCGACTTTGTTTCGTTTTAATCGCGCGTAAATTTCGCCTCGTTCCACCATTACCGGCCCTCGGGGACCGTTCGGAGATATCGGGACCCTGGACCGGTGCAACCAACGCGCCACTCGCCAATTAACAGGCCGAATATCAACGAATTCGGAGACATTGCTGCACAATCTTTCATGCGATCGACTCTCCTGGTTCACGGATTCCGTTTACCGATAGAACGTAGACGTGCAGAGACGTCGATTACGCGAAACAATGGTGTTTAGTGCAGTATAAAAAGTAGCCAGAGTAATTCTAAAATTCCTTTGATCTTCCTACTGTTTTCGATTGCACCAACACATTTTTGAGATAAGCGTTCAAAAAAAATCTTAATTCGTGGAGAAATGAAAATATTAAATTTAGGAGAGTCGTCGCTGGCATTATTTTACTTTTGAAAGTTTTGAATGGCATAATAAGCTTCGCTCGGCTTCTTTCTCGTGGAAATTTCTATGCTTCGTCAAGATTAATAAGGTTTACATTTAAACCTTCGGGTACTCTATAAGTCAGGTTTTCTTTATTTGGATCCTCCACCAAGAATTATTCTATCATAACCACCACACTAATAGTCTCTATTATATACTCTAACGATTTTTGCTGTTTATAAATAAATAAATAAAATACAGAGCTATGAAATGAATTACAAGAGAACGACACGAGCGAAGAATGATCGATTCGTGAGGAATCTCGATTGCAGCCTACTTAACATAGAAATCTTGATGTCCAACTATCGCCAAAAAGTACAATCAAATTCTTCTAGCAAATAACGAAAGAATTTCAACTGCAGACTCAGCAGCCTTCGACTAGAGATTCCAAGCTAGCCACCGACAGATGTTGCCCCATCTAGCACTGTCCTAGTTCCGCAGAAATCAAGAGCAAAAAAGCGACGCCAACTGCGAACAAAGAAAAGGAAAAGAACGTCCATCTCGAACCCTGAATTTCTAACTTTAATTTCTATGATCAGCCGCCCAGAGTTCCTCAAAGGCAAAAATATTAGGATGCTGGGCTGGAATACTAAAATTCGAGGATGCCAGAAGTTAGCATAGGAGGCCGACGCGAGACGCATCCGAACGTAAACGTTTGTGAATCCGATATTCTACGGCGGGCTGTGATTCGTTGGTTTCTAGAGCCCGAGTAGTACGATCCTATCGGCGAGGAATCCCATCAATGCAAATGAAGATATTACCGCCGTCCGACCTCCTCCCCGAACCTGCCAACATCGATCTTCTAGCACTGTTCTTGGCCATCCCCTTTCCGAACATAGTCGACGAGGTTCTGTGCTCCGCCATTCTTGTTTGAAATAAGTTGGTCTGCGGCCGAACGGCCGCCGTTTGTCCTCCTCCTCTAGCTAATGATAGAAGATCCTCTGTTTTCTTCGTTAATGTCCCTCGATTCTCTCGTTCGATTCTTTACGATGATTCCGAACCGTTCGAACGACCACGGTTCTTAATTAACCGCGGTTCTTCGGGGATCCACGGAGAATTTCTCAATCAATTTTTCAGCTAGTCGCGCGATCCCAGCCTCGCGCGAACGGGTTACAGGCTACATTTGGAAGATCGTGTTTTCGCACGCAGCAGGAGGATGCTTAATTGACGTGCTATTGGCAGTAGCTATAGAAACAGAGGTTTCGTTGCGTCAATTCGCGGTGTTTTTCCATGCATCAGTCGCCGGAAAGATAATCTCGTTGCAATAATAGACGAGAGGATAATCGATACGGAGACCGTAAAAACGGAGAGGAACGTATTTTTAATTACGAATAGCGTTTGAGACTCTTCGAACGAGTAATTGGTGTGCGACTACGCTCTGCCTGTTGTGCCAGAGCGTTGTTATAATGCTTCTACATGGCGCAACACAGTGCTGAGACGGGTTTTAATAACCGTAGCAGGAATGATTTATAATGTTCGTGCTGGGAACACGCTCGCCTCTGTCGCGCAAAGATCCGCGTAAAATCTAAGATCTGGTTGTTCCAAGAACGAACCCGACGAAGTTTTAATAGTAATCTCTGACACGATTAAGACCTTGTTAAAAAGTTCGGCTGGAGGCGTTCGTACGAAACATCCTCCGATCGATGTTCAGACTTCGTCGGATCGCAAATCTCGATTGACAAGAACTGGACAGAGTTTCAGTGAAAACGGGATTATGGCGTATTTATTACTCGTTCCGAATTTGTTGGTGGAAGAGATCCTAGCTTCGCGGAATCTCTTTTGAGCCTGTTTCGCCACGATTTCCGTGAATCGGGCATGTCGGTCGCGAGTTCTCACAGCCTCGGAACGCGAGGGGAACCCAGAAATAAACGTTCGGCTCTCTCCGCTTCTTCGCGAGAACATCGACAGAAGTTCTTCCTCTGTTCCGGAGAACACGGTAAACAGCGCGGCTTGGCGAACACGTGTACCGGCCCCGATCGACACCGTCGAAAACACGTTTCGGCCTTCGCCGGGAGAATTTATGTAACCTTATACCGTTCTATCGCAGCGACTGCTCACACGATCGGGAACATCTGCGATCAACGTACCTCGCGAACAGCAACCCTCTTGCTCGAACGACTCTCGCCGACGTGAAAAATGTCTCTACTTATTCTAACAAAATCTCTCCTGCCTTTCGTACTTCTTGAGAAATCGAGATCAATCTTAAATCTTTATGGTTGCTAGATATTAATTGAAAGATAATATTAGAATCGCATTTTAAATTTAAATCAAGTATGATTTATATCAATGTAATTTTCAATATAGTTTAGATGATTTTAAAGTTTAGTTCATTTTTGTATTAAATTGACTAGGTATTAATTTCGTTGAAAGATTTATGAAACAAATTAATTTTACTATTGTTAGGTTATTTAACACTTTTGACTGACGCGACACCGAATTCACTATTACGCTGATCTGTCGTGTTTTCCTAATTTTATTGGGATACGCAAAACATAAGAATGTATACAACTTAATATTTCAATCTTAATTTCATTAAACGATATGCTTTATTTTTATAAAATTTTTGAAATTGTCGACGTGGCAGTTAACGTGTTAAATTATTCAGATGCAGATGATCCACTAGCGATCACTTTAAGTAGAAAATTCATTGAGAACTTGAAATGATGCGTTTTTGGAACAGATTTGTAGTCCCCAAGTTACTAAAAAATTGTTCGTTTACTAAAAAAAAAATGCTTGCAACAACAGGCCAATGTTAAAACGAAAGAATCGAACAAGAAAGACGTCTATACCTGCCGGATAAATCGAAATCAACTCAAAAAATGAAAGACTCTACTAAGGACTTTCTTCGATACCAAATCCGACGAGTTAGCTCGGCAAGATCTCCTCCCCGCGAATAGTTCTCCAGAAAATTAGCTCGCCGATTAACGTCCACCTAAGTAGAACAGAAACGGCGCGAAGTCGGCGATAAACCTCGTGCATGTAAATCGCAAACTCAGATCGTCGCCGACGTAGAAATCGGAATAACCCTGCGGAACCTTGCCGGCGCCATTACGCTCGAAGGGGTTGGCCTGCCGGGAAAATGAAGCTGCGGATCCGGAAGTTTAATCTCTCCGGAAGAGTCTCGCTCTCGGATATTACCGGTGTGCTTCGCGTAGAAGCAGTAAAGTTGGAAAATTTACTGCCCGGGCCAATCGGGTAGATTGAGCCCGAACCGCTTGGCGGCGGCGCGGCGGTTCTCGATGACCGTTTCTCCCGATGCGGATGACACCCATGACTAATTACCGTGTGTCTTCTCTCGTGGGACCGGTCGTCTTTTTGTCCCGGGTCGCGAGATCGGCGAGGTTCGTTGGTTTCATGAAAGACTGCCTTTGTCGAGCAATTTCGATAAGAGGCAGGACCAAGATGGCTGCCACACACTCACGCCCACCGTGTTCCTCGGCCAGCTCACTCACTATCATGGCAGCACTCGCGCACCACGCTAACACCGTTGTCGCCGCGTACTTTCTACGGAGTACTCGCGCTTCTCGAGACAGACAATGGGCTGCACGCGATCCGGCAGCGATTTTCGGATTGACAGTGGGCCAACGCAGCCTTCGGAAGCCCGGACTTGAGTGAGCAACAGTCGGAAGACATTTTGCATTCGGGATAATAACGGGAGCCCTCCGAGAAACCTTAGGGACTACGTACGAGGGAGTCTAACCCTTTTTTTGCACCGCTGCTGGCATCGTAAAGCTCCTCAACGACAGAAGGGGAGACGGGAGCCAACAACGGGCCGCCGAGCCGATCTTCTCGTTCCTGTTGCGAGAATTCATAACGGTGCCGACTCTCGTTTTCCTTTCGCCCTCGTCCGTCCACACTCCGCAGCCTGCAGCCTTCTCTTCCTCAGCTTCCTCCTCGTAAAGCACTGTAAACACCCGCGATGGAATTCGGTTCGGACGCGCCGCCGCGTCTTCTCTGTCGGCTTCCTTGATTTTTTTCTACCGCTTCCTTTCTTCTTTTCTTTTTTTAAGAAAATTCCGTGTAGAAAAAAGGGTTGGTAACGGGTTGCGGCCAGCCGTGGACAATGTGGGAAACAGCAACACGTTGGTCAGTTACCGTTTCTTCGCAGCGTCGGAACTCTGTCCCTTTTTTTGTAGTCCTTCGATTGTAGCTTCTGAGAAAAAATCGGTCGAGTCGCGGCAGTTCTTCGGTATATTTCATGGTTAACTAAGAATCTGTCATTTACGCTAGATCGAAGTTCGTGTTTAACCCTAGCGTGCTTAAGGGATGGTCAAAACATGTTCGTATGATTTTAAATATGTATTTTTGCTCCAACAGTGTCCTAAATGTACTATTTAACAGTGTTTTATAAACAAATGTTTCTCGCTTTTTCTTACACGCGTACAAAATAACCCTCACGTGAGCAAACCTTGAACTTTCAAATACCTTAAGCATCCTGGGGTTAATGCGTTGTTAAAAATCAGTATCGTATTCGTGAAATGAAAATGATCGTAGAAGGCAGAAATATTATAATCGAAGGTGGCGTCATTGTTTTGCAGCTAGAATAGCTCATATTTCCGTTTGCCTGGCAATTCAGAGATGCCCAAAGGAAAGACAGAAATAACAGCAGAGCCGATGCAATCTACGTTTCCATTTTATTTTGCGGACAATAATTATTTTATCTCCGTGCCCTTTGAACTTTCTGCTCGTTTCTCCTTCGGCAATATCATTGTCAATTTATTCATGCCTGGATTTTTAACACTGTCCACCAGTTTTCTTCATATTGTTGAAAAACGTTAATCGATCTTGTTCTTTTTTTTCTCTCCTCTTCTCCTTCTTCTTCCTCTTCCTGAGCCAGGGAGCTTAAGGCTTTATTGGCCAATGAAGTTGCACTACACTCTTTAGTTTATAAAAGTTGCCAGCCATTCACGTGGCACTATGTCTTTCATGAGCTGAAGTTGTGAGCCCTTGCTGCAATATTAAATTTTCTCGTAAGCCAGACCCGGAAGTCCTTGACGCACCACCACGTATTCCCTTGCAAATTTTACGCCGCGCCGGGGGTAAACTGTAAACCAACGAATATTCTTCTTGCAAACATATTCTCCTTATCAACTTTCTCATCTGCTCGATTCTGTTTTCCCCATTTACTCTCGGGCCGAACCGAAGTCCAGGAAATAATTTCTCTTGATTCTTTAATGAAAGATGCATTTTTCATACAGCGTTGCAATTATTTGCAAAATCCGCGCTTGAGCTATCTATTTTGACAATTTTTGGAGGGAATATATTGCTCGCAAAAATTCGAAACGAAATGCAAGCTTAAACATTCTCTTCGCTCTTTTGCGCACAAAACTGCGATCGTTTGCTAATTTCTCCTTATTTATTCAACTTCAATAAAATTTTACAATGCAACACCGATATCAGAAACTCGCAGAACAATTCTGAAATAAATTGCGATCTCAAACAGCTTCAAATAAAAGCAATTCTGTCCCTCTTCCTAAAAAATCTGCATTTCTTGTACAAAATCGCAACCCTTCATCAAATTTTACTGTATTAACCAATCTCATAAATATGACACAGTCCGATCGACAGAGACTCGGGTAGCTTCTAAATCCCCAAATACAATTCGAAAGACGTCACCTCGAAGGTCCAAGAAGAGTTATAGAGCCCAATACGCAAGGAGTCGAGGGATTTCGTGAAGTTAGGGGAAAAAATGCGTGTTTTTGCGGAGGATCAGCTGCGGAATAAAGGAGTAGGTGGTCTGTTTGGGGAAAAAATGATGTGAAAAAGCATTCAGGTAACGGCTCCGGAAACCCCGAACCGTTTGAGATGCGCGGCGACTCTGCAGAAAAACTGCGAGGTCCAGGTCTGCTCGCCGCTTCCGCTCGTATTCTCCGGCGGGATAATAAAAGTCCCCGGGAAGATGGAGAATCGAAGTTCGTTAACGTAAAAGTGACAAAGTCGGCCGGCTCCCGGGGAACACTCCCCCGATATAAGGACGCTGCTGGAATCCGAAGCGGCGACTTAATCTTTTCGATTCCCCTTTTATTCCTGCCTTTCCACCTCCGGGAGATAATCAATTTTGTAACACGGGCAAGTCGAGCAAACGACTCGGGAATATTGTAACGAACGTCGGCTTCTGTTTCGTGATCTCAGGGACAGCTGTAAAAAAGTCGGGGAAGGATACGTCGCACGAGAGAATTATTTGCTCGCGTGCAATCGGACCTCTTTAATAATATTTGGCAAATTATTGGAAATGTTTAAGGAAATATACACTTGTTTGTATGAAATAATATTTCAAGATTTATTTGACGTCGTAGAGACAAGTACTTGTATTGGAAATAGTTGCTTGTGTTGTAGTAAAAAAATGATTAATTGCAGTAGTATTTTCTTAAAATGTACCTACTCTATATAAAGTATTTTATATATACTTATGCGTTTAAATTTCTATTAATTATTTGAAATTTTATTTCCTATATAAATTATATATTTTAACTCTTAATATTATATACATTTGTAATTTCAATTAGTATCTCATTTAATACAAAAATAACTTACTACTTTAAATGATGCATAATATAACACGGTTGAGAGAAATAGTACATATATGAAAATATTTGTATTTCTTATTCGAAATATTTTTAAACGAAAATTCTATACGCTTCGCACTAGCCTCGTATACATTTTATCTCGATTGTAAAGCCGCATAAAACTGCGTGCGACGATAACGAAGCTGCAAGTAATTTATTCTTCGTTCGTGTGCGCTCGTTCTGTATTTATTTCAATTACGATTTTCTTCCGTGCCCGACGCCGCAAGAGGAAAAAGAACGAGTTCGTCGAGAGTTAATTTAACGTTGACTTAACGCCGCGGAAATTTCTGCTGCAGGGTTTTCGAAGCGAATTAGAATAAGGAGTTGCACGTTTCGAATATTTTAAGAAGAGGCGAACAAGCCCGTCGAATTCTTTAGTGCTCGCCGCTTCCTCGTAGCGCCGCGCTTCGAAAGAACCCAGCGCGGTTAATTGCGTTTTAATTAATCTAATGAATTGCTACTCGGATGCACGTCGGCAGAAGAAAAGCATTCACGGACCGGTGAGCTTCGCGATTAATTGACAGGGTTTCCAGGGCAACGCGCGAAGTTAAAAACGATGACTGCATCCGACCGATTCCTTAATAAGCGGCCACATTAGAGCGAAACGAAGTCGGCGAAACCGACTATCGCAACGAAAACGGTACTGTCAGCGCATAAATTCGCGGGAACGACGTACGAACACTTTTTTGCTGTCATTGTGCGCACATTGTGGCGCGTTAACGACCCGCGAGGAATGCGTTAACGATTCCCGATGGGCAGAATCTTCGATTTCAGTCCCATGGCGGCCATCCTGGTGGCCCTAAGCAGCCCCGCGGAACCATTCAATCGTCTCCGAGGCGGTGAGCTCTTATCGAAATTCCTCGGAAGCAATTTTTACCGGGAATGCAATGGCGGTGGAGAGGGAGGAGAGGCCGTGGCGTTCATTACGGGCCGGGAGGGCCCGCGGAATACATAATAATGTTTCCAATAATCGCGCAGCATGCGGTCTTCCGATCGTCTTGTGTGGCCTCCGTTTTTATTATTTTTCATGCCGACTCCTTTTTTCCGTCGCGGCTCGGTACGCCTTCGGCCGGCGACAGAACGACCCGGATTAACGAAACTCAATCTCGGTTTCGACCCGTAACGATGATCATTCACGGATTCCCTCCATCCACGTTGACACCTCATCATTTTTATACCGAGTCGACGGGGAAATTATTCTGCTCCGTTCACGTTTAATTGTTTCACATTTCGATGAATTATTCTGCTTCGTTCGAACATCGTTGAAACGAATTTTTCGCTGGTTTCTTTGGTTAAACTATTTCGCTTTTGTAGAAATTTTTGGGGTCGATTTTCGGCACCTATCGTGATCATTTAATATTTGTCAAGTACTTATGTCAGTGAATATTTTAGTAGTAGTAGAAAATCATTACTCGCGGGATTATTATTCGAAAGAAGATGTCGAAGCTTCCTTCTAATGTGGCGGACATATTCACGCGCTTTTTTTTAGTGACTTTTTTTAAAACTAATTTATTGGAGCACCGGATTTGATCAGCGAGATACACGTGAGTTGAAGATTATAACAAATTTTAATCATTTTCTTGTGAATTAATTCCAGGAAGTCGTAGAGACTCTGATAAATCTCGACAATGTAGCTTACAACGAATCAACCCTTTTTACTGAAAACTATTTTAATCGGAAATCTAGAACATATTTGCATTTTATATAATTTATTGCAACTCATAACAGTTTCTTAAACATAAACAAATATCCTCAAAATTATTTTGAAACGTGCTATAGCAATTTTTAGCGATGCCTCAGAGTCACCACTCAACAGCGAAGGGTTAAATAAATGCTTTCTGTTGTCATGCATTTTTGTGATTGTTACTATTGTATTAACACAATTTAAGTGGATTTCTAAAAATCTTCACTCATCTTTTCCCCAATTTAACCCAATATCTCGACCACCTGGGCACGATTCCGCTAATTAGAATGCAATTATAATTTCTTTGAGGTTCTAAGTGATCGATTTTTACTGAAACCGTCCGTAGGATTCTTCCTCGATGTTTCACAGGGTGCGGCAGGGTGGGTAGGTGGGAGGGTAGGGGCCACTTTCGCGAGCATGATCATTTCGATGTCCATATTCGTCGCGGATTACAGCTCGACGAAATCATTGCAACAAAATCTCGGGCCGATTCTCCATGCCGTGACTTAAAATCGTCGGTTCGTAAAATGGTTTTTACCGAGGCGAGTGAATTCCGATCGGCGTGTCCTCTCGGCGTGTCTTCCCGGCGAATCCTCCCGGCAGAATCGTTGCCCGTGTGGACTTTTCACGGTCCCGTTGTTACGCCGTGAATTATCGAGCATCGTAAAGCGAATCGTATCGGTTGGCATCCGTTCAATTCTATCGGGTTGCATATGAAACGCGGCTCAGTTCCGCCGAGGTGATAACGCGACCACTGAGATGTGCGTATAACCTGTATCAAACGGCCAATGTACCCGGATTTTGCGACCTCCGTTCGCCTCCCCACCCCCCTTCTGGGGGTGTTTTCGTCGACCGCTGACAGAGATTTTTTGCGGATTTGCACGACGGGTGGGAGTAAATTATTATTTATGTGACACCGTTGCCTTTCGATTCGCCGCTCATTCATTTCCACGAATCTCCGGAGGTCCGCCTCGTCTGCTAAAAAATTCCGGAACACTATATATGTAGGCACTTCTGGGTGTTCCGTTTTATTTTTCAATGCAGCACGTGTCGACAAAAATATTGCTGGAAGTGCACCAGATGTACTTGTTAGTTGTTAAGATTTTTATTTGCTGCTGCTTTGATCCGGATTTACGTATTTTTTGCTAGTAAATTAAGGAATTATGAACTAGGAAATCGCTGCCAGAGAACCATTTTTGTTAAATCTAATGTTTGTAGTTTGTTCAAGAAACAGAGGCTCTTGAAAATCATTTTCAATTATAGTATAAAAAAATTGTACAATAAACACAACATATAGAGTAGTGGAGTCGATTATTGTAGGGTGACCAATTGCTGTGCCTTTGATTTATTTTCGTGCATAATTAACATTATGCATTGATCGATATTTATTTAATTTCATATTTAGTTTTTTATTTTGTTTATTCATGAGTACAGAAATTTAGTACGTTTTATTCGATAAAAATAAAGTTAATTATACCCGATAACAAACTAACAGCCATAGAAATCGATCACCCCACAGTAACCGGTTCCACTACCTTACGATAAAATGTCTGTATTCGCCCGTCATCTTGTCAGCCACGCACAATAGTTACAAAAATTATCAAAATCCTTGCAATCGTTTAGCATCGACGAAAATCTGTAGAAAATTTCGACGGAGACGTGGAATTTCTTGAAAGTACTATTGCGGGATGATATCAAAGCCCCCAAATCTTTCGCAGACCATAAGACCCGTGCTTCGAGCCTCCCCATCCAGTAAGTTAGCACGAAATTTCGGTAGAAAATAGCCAGCGCGATTCAAATTCGGGCAATTATCTGAGAAGTTCCGAGGCCGAGATGAAGCGTGGAGATCGGTGTCGGAAGTACAAGAAGAGGAACGCGAATCCAGACGATTCGAATCGGCGGAGTGCGTTCACACCGGTCCGCCCCCGTTTCTATTCTAGCCGGAGCCTAATCGCGGCCGATTTACTCGACTTTTCCGCATTTCACCCTCGCGGGTTTCGTCTCGCGGCGGAATCAGAACGCGTCGCCGACACGCCCCCGCGTTTACAGCCGGCGCGGCGTATTTTCAGCGATCGATGTAAACCTCGTCGTACAAACTCTGCTCTTTATAGCCGGCCGCGATGGTGTCGCGATGATGTTCCGAGTTAGAACATAATCGTTGGCTCATAAAGGGGCGCGATGCGTTTTTAAAAGGTGCTTCCCGCGGGCGATAAACTTTTTACGCACTTGCGTGCCACCTCCGGGGACCGGTGCACCTCGCGGGACGATTGTCTTTTGACTCTTGAACGTTTTTCGCGCTGTGGATCCCGTTTCGGTTGTTTCCATCTGTGGAACGTCGCGCCTTGCCGCGAAGTTCCATCGCGGAGCCAATCCTGCGACTTTTCTGTCTTTTGCTGCCATATTTTCTCTCATCGACTGTCTTCGTAACTTTAATGCTTCATTAAATTATAATCGATTGCACAATTAGTTACCGTACTTCGCTCTTCGACTCTTACATCGAACCATTCGTTTAATTTCATTTATTTAAACAAACATACCGGTCAGGAATCCTTCGTTACAGAGACAAAATATCGCGACAATATCACAATCCATTCTCTGGTTAAAAACGATCGAACGCACTTAAAATGTCCGCAAGCTGTCTATGCGCACAATGTCTCGAACGATCGAATGGGATAATATTCGCCTAAATCGAGCGTTTCCTACGATTCGAGGAAACCGCTACGACACCGTATATTCCCGATTCGTCCCGCGGTCTCCGTCCAGACAACCGCGGAGCATTTCGAGGTTGTTGCTCGCCTCCTTTCTGGTTAATCGACCTCGATCTTCTACGGCGCTTCGTAATTCCCGCGGACGTTTACTGCCTTCGAACTGTTTAATGCACTGATGTTGACCGGCCGCAGTCGTTCGACCGGCCGCGCTCGTCGTCGTCGGCGATTCTGATTAATCAACCGCGGGGACGCGGCTTCTGGCGATCCGAGATCAAGTGGGAATAAATGAGCAACAGGATCCGGCTGATTTATATTTACAGTTCCCGCGCGGCCATTTTTCTCCGCGTTTCAAATATAGAATTGTTGGGTGTCAGGCCGCGCTCATTTGTTCGACGAAATAATTGGCTGCTTTGTTGGTCTTCTCGTTGGTTGCTCGAGGGGCCCGCGTTCTTCTGCACTGGGCTCCAGTTCGCTGTTTTCTGGCTGCCTCCTCTTCGTATTTGTCGAAATGGAATTCAAAGATTTTACACTATTAATTCGGGGCTTTTAATCTCCCTTCGATTAGTGTGATCAGAGTTCTAATAGCGATTGGAACACTTTCGCGATGACTGTCTAAAGCCTGTATTATGTATTCTTTTGCCTGTATTCTGGCTGCCTCCTCTTCGTATTTGTCGAAATGGAATTCAAAGATTTTACACTATTAATTGCAGTTTCTAATCTCCCTTCGATTAGTGTGATCAGAGTTCTAATAGCGATTGGAACACTTTCGCGGTGACTGTCTAAAGCCTATCTTATGTATTATTTTGTTTTCTGTAACAAATTACTGCCCGATTCGCGTTATTTTATGATGAATATGCTGCAACGTGTCCTATTATTTCGAAGCTGCGATTCCTGTGTCAATTAATGTGTCTAAACTCATATCCAACTACAATTAACGTTGACGTATTTTATGTTACAACATTTTCGTTTCCACGATTATTGTGTCATCGGTCTGCAAATTCTGCACGTTCTTCTTCCGTGCTGACAGGAATACATTAGGGAAGGTTCTTAATGGACCATGAAGTTTCATCGTAGCGGTATAACGACACACGTTAAATTATCATTTGGATGTTGCAGCTCGATTGATCCCGCGCGTAAAGAAAGAAATGAATCCAGTGAGTAGAACTGGAAATAACACACTCTGTGTGAATAGTGCGATAAAATTTCCAGGCTCTAATGATCTCCGCAATATCCTTTAACTGTCCAAAATGCGAAACGTACTTACGGATCACTTCTTTCGAGTCTCCATAAACATTCGCGGATGAACACTAGATTCAGGAATCACTGCGAGAGCAGCTGTTTTATATTAGTTTATAAAAGCCATAATATTAATTTATCAAAGTTTCCATTCCGTAAGTAATACATATATTGAATAAATAACTCGTAAATGTGACTTTACAATTTGAGCAATCGTTAATTAAAATGTTAGCGAACCGTCATATCGACGGGGTTCGTAAATCTGTTGTTAATTTATAAAAATCAGCGTTGATTTAGATGGACAGATAGATATCTCTTTATTAATGTGTAAGGATTTACACGAGCCTCACCCTGATGCACCACTGGCATTAATTCACAGTTGGCAGAAAAATGGAGCATTTAAAATTCGCGGTGTAATTACGGTCGACAGCTCCGCGCCGGCGGCCAGGATTGTTTCGCCCGATCTAGATCGATAAATCAAGGGCTCGGAGGGGCGTGGCCAGTTCGAGTTTCCCGCGGTTGCGCGCGCGCGCTCGATAACACTCGCGGGAACCGGCGATCCCCTTAAATTCATATTCGCGAATAAGTGTTCCGTGACTGTTGAGATAAGTGATTGGTCGAGGAGCGCCGGGTGTGGGGGACTGGTGTTCGAGCGGATTGGAGAGCGGTTTGCGTGCTTCGCGCGGCGCTATTTTCGCGTATTTCTATGCGCTCGCAACCCTCGTTTTCGCGAGGGGAGGCCGGAACGGGACGGAAGATCGCGATGCGGTTTTACGAGTTATTCCATATCCGAGAGAGAGACGCGTAATCCGCGCGCGGACTCCCCGGGAACTGTCCAACTTGAACGATTACAGTAAAACGCCGCCGCTTCAGGGAGGAGGAACGCGAATCGTCCGCCGAGCAATCGGGGATTTGCAATGCTAACTGGGACTATCCCCCTCGACTCGAGTTACACGCGTTTATACACGCCGTCGAGCCCAAGTTTCGCTACACTTCCAGCGATTTGCATCGCCGGATTAACGGGGAACAGGGCCCCGAACGATCCTTCCTTCTCTTTCGGCTCCGTGCGGATCTATCGTCGGATTACAAGGCGCAGAGAATATCCTGTCCAGAAATAGAAGGTGCGTTTTTCAATAAAACGACGAAATACCATACGCATCCTATGCACCCAACCAGATCTCGAACGACGGTGTCAATCCCTGACACATAAATAGGCTCGACGTGTTCACCGAAATAATTCGAGCGAACTGAACAAGTAGATGTTTGAAAACAGAAATTCCATTCGATAAGATTGTTGTACGATACTGCCATAATTATGTCTCTGGGCGGCGTTTCAGGTGATCGTATACCGGGGGGTTACGTTTCAAAATGCTCGTGAATGCTTGACTTTTTGGACGAGGCGAGACCGATTCGGAAGATCGCCGGCAGACCGAGCATCTTCGTCCAGATTAGATTCCACATTCCAATAATCCCACTAACAACTCCGCGCCAAATTAATACAGAGACAGTCAACAGTCCTGCGTCAATTTCCGAAAATGATACCTCAGTAAGGAGAACCAATTTCGCAGGGAAACAATCGTATATCGGAGATAATCTTCGGGTCAATAACAACGTCCTGTCGACCGGTGTGTTCCATCCGAGAAAGAGATCTGATTCGCCGTCGACACTATACGATACGGCGATAAACGAGCGTGTAGGTTTGACGAGGGGGGAGCCGATAAAGGGGGTCCGGCACACAATGTTTCTCGGATTCATCCGGTCCTCCATAAGTAGCCCGAAAGGCGGGGAATCACGCTCCAATCGAGAGTGGCGGTCGTGCGAGCCGCAGCTGAAATATTGGGCTACAGAACTGGAATCCTGGTCGCTCGATGGGGGACGCCAACTTTGTTTCGATGGGGCCCCATCGAACCCGGGGACGCGTCCGGCCGACAAAAACCGCCGTTGGGTCAGACGGACTGGAGAGAGAAAAAAAAGAAGCGGGGGAACGCTCTCGGCTCGAAACTTCTCGGGGACCGAGATCTGGAAGGGTGCGGCACGAGGGACGAGGGAAGAGGCGGGAGGAAGGCTCGAAGAGCGTGGAACTGTTGTCAGAAATATGTATGTTTAATGCTGGACCGTACGACCAGCGATTCTCAATCGTTCGCGGCGAATGGCCGCCATTAAACGCCGATGTTGCCGCGGGCCCCCGAATTTTTACATTCGCCGCGGAAAGTTCGGGATTCGCCGATGAAAAAATTATATTGCACCTGCTCGATGGTAAAACCGAATGGCGGAATCCGACGCGCGAGCAGTAACGCGTGCTTTTTACACGTCTGTTATCGCGAGGCGTTCGATTCGTTGCGGCCGCAAAATGGCGGACGTGGTTACCGGTTCCACGGCTGTTGCTGATCGCGATTTCCTGTGATCTAGCCGCTGACAGACTGGGGGGAGGGGGGATTTTGATCCCTTAATTGATCGTGGTTAAACGAATTCGGGCGACTTTGAACAGGCCGGTGTCGCAGCCTTGATGTCTTCATTGTCGTCTTCGACGTTTAAAGGACTGTCCTAATGCTTTGTCAAGCTGTTTAAATTTTCGTCTAATTTTTACGAAAGAAACCTGCGAATGTTTTGCTCGCAAAACGTTGGATTCCACGTTGTTTCGACCTACAGGATCATCCAAACCCATCGTGCAAACTTGAACAGGGTCTCTGACCAGCTTTGAAAGAGTTGCAGAAATTTGGAATTATTTCGTTCAGGGGAAAATCCCTTTAGTACAAGAGAGAAGATAAAAAGCAAAGTAAAAATTGTAGAAAAGAAAATATTTATCGCTTATAAAGATTAGTGAAATGATCAGCGACGATCCACTGAAAGTAATCCCCGATCGCAGAATGATTTATGGAGATCAAGCGCGGAATCTCCTGTATATCAGATGATAATCGACTGGCTTTTAGTGAGGACGTTGTAACGCATTACGTTTTCATTACGGGGCTCAGGAAAATCGGTGCTCCGGAATTGTAACAACGCGAGTAATTCGCGATCGAAACGAGCGTACACCGAGGGAGATAGTCCGACACCGGTTCGCGATTAACGCCCGCGTGTGTCCCGCGTTAACGTCTGCCAGTGTCCCGAGCCAGTCAATCCCGCTGAAACTGATTACGTATTGCGTACTGATCCGTTGATAACCGCGGCCGCCGCTCATATAAGCGTTTATTGCCTTAGACGAAGTCTGTAAAAAAGAGTACATGAATTATTAAAACGCGCTTATTACTGACTCCGGAGAAACAGACTTTCGTTTTATGCTTCACCGTAATATCGAGCCGGCGCGGTGCGGCGCGCCGCGTCGCGGAATTTATTCCGCGGTTAATCTTCGTTCGGCCGCGGCGCGATAAATATTCCCACAAATTCGTACATTGTAATCGGAGCCGCGGGGTTTTACCAGCGGTTTTGCACGCGGCAAGGCGCCCCGTGATCGCACGATGCCGGATTCGTCTGTAAAAAGCGCAGTAAACAACCCGGATCAATGTTTAATTCATTCCGCGGAATAAATGTACGAGAGAATTTTGTTACGTTGTACCGTGGACGATTGCGCTTTTCATAAATCTTTTTATCCCCGGTAACTCACCGGCTCGCTCGTTAATTGCGCTGCGTTGGATCGGCGTAACTCGCGGCGTAATTAATATCGGTATCGTTTCTTTCTTGTCGAGTTGAAGCGAATTTATTGTTCCTACTTCTCGAGCGATCAGATTACAACTAACGTGCGTTAAACGGGCTGCGGATCTTCGCGGAAAAATTGATGCATCCGTTGCAAAGGGCAGGAGCCGAACAGATATTTCATTTCCTCTGTAATAATTTCAATAAGCTGTAACTGATACATTGATACTGTTGAATTCATTAAATCTGTCTACTGGTTTAAACTGCACCTACTTAATTTGGTCATAAATGCATGAAAGTCGTTGTCTGGTGATAATTGTTAGTCTTTTCTTGTTGAATGGACGTCGCTTCATTGTTGCAATTTTTCTATTCTGGCCGGATAGAGTGGTTCTGGTTATATTGGTTCAGTTTCTTAAATTGACATGATTCGTTTAATTTTGATGAATGGAAATCAGTATGTGAATGCCTTGCGATATGTTATTGCATAAAATATTAATTGACAACTTCATGTAATATTCAAGTAATAACGATAAAAAGCGAAAGATGGATTTCAAAGAAATTCAACTTATTTATTTGTACGAATTTAAATTGGTGCATAATAGCGTGACAGCAATGCAAAATATTAATGATGCATTCAGTATATGCACAGTGTAATTGTGCAAAACAGATCATCTATAATGGTGAAATTATATTTATACTATATTGTGTGAAAGTGCGTGTGTCCAAAAATATTACACAAGATATATGAATCTGTGTATTCTATTTGAAAAACGGTTACAAAAATCGGTATTGATTTTGCCATATTGAGTATTAGAAAAGTAAATTATTTCGAATAGTATTTAGTATTTTACTAAAAAGTAAATTATTTTGAATTACAACAATGCAACAATAACGTAAATGTGCAGCAAACTCGCTTACCAATTTTCTCCGTAATTTCATCGACCAGATTTCGTTGTATAGTGTTCAGAAAAATTAAAATCGAGAACTGGGGCAGTGGTTTCTCGCAAGCTTGTGTTTTCAACGACAGAATCCACTTAGAAGGACCACCTGACACCCGGTGCACCCGGTTGCAAGCGAACCCGAGATTCCATGTATCGTTATAGTTCCCCGAAACCGGACTTGAAGCAAAGCGTACGCGTTTCCTGGCGCAAACGAATCCGATAGGGAAAAAAAGGCGCGGAGAGTAAAGAGACCGAAAGGTATTTTTAGGAACACTATGTTGCTGGAGTGTCACGCATCTGGCGCGAAAGGCCGGCAATAAAACACCGGGACCGGCTCAGGGGATTAAGATGTTTGCTCGGAATCGTATACTTTGTTGAAAAAATTGGAAAGTTAGCCGGTTCCCGGCGTCTACCATTTTTCGTGCCGGTTGAGCAAGTTTTAACGAAGAGGCCAACCCTAATCTTCAGCCTGTGCTCCACCCTCTTGACCTTCTGTTAGCTTTTCCACTTACACACGCATCTGTGCACATAATCTTCGTCAATCCTTCCCCAATCGGGCCACGTCGGCGCCTCTCGGCTTTCTTCAACCATAAACATTCGTTACACCTTGTAAACAATTTTGTCGGGCAACTTGTATATTTTTGTAATGGCGGATCGAGTGGATGGAGAACGGGCCGGGCCTTCATTAACTTTTTTATCGGAACGCTTTGTTGGTTTTTACTTCAGCAGGCCGCGCGAGTTTGAAATCGAAATAAACAGATCTTCGTGATCACCTTTTTGGGGTGAAAAAGGGGCCGAGATCGAGATGTTGGGGATCCAGAATTTTGTGGGGTGTTTTGGTCGGGATGGGTCGGCCTGGAAATTCGAAATGTTCATCGAGTCAGAGGAGGACTCGACGTAATTAATGAACTGCGATTTTACGCACTTATAACAAAAATTAGTAGATGAAACACAAAACAGGTGGAGCATTAAAAGGTCATTAAAGTAATTAAGAGAAAAAATTATATTCTGTCGAACCCTTGCTACTTGTGCAATTGATTCAAAACACTGTTATTTCGCATAAGGATCCGCAGTTTAGTAATTAATATTCAGTGATTTTGTTCTGCCCTCGGTTTTTGAAAATCCATTTATTTTTTGGAATAAAAAAAGATGAGATCGAGTAGTTCAAAGTTTAGAATTTTTAGGGGATTGGCTGGGAGCTCGAAGAGATCATCTAGAAGCCGAATGAAATTATTTGAACGTTGAATTAATTTACTTGGACATAGACCAACTCGCCTATATCGTAACAAATTAATTTCAATTGTTCGTAGGGCAAGTTGAAACACGATCGCATAGGTCAACGAAATTTGCAAGCACTCTGACCCGGACCTCGAACTGCAATTTCTACCTCCTCGATCCTCGACGACAGCGATCAGACATTTTTCGTGTTTCGCCTGGCGTCCCTTACAACCTTTTATCTATTTACAACATCCTGTATGCCGCGAGAGAGGCTCTCGGCAGAAGGTACACTCAAAATCCTCGGCCAATCGCGAGTGTGCGACTCCCGCCGTTCACCTGCCATTCCAATGTTGCTAAATGCCCGCGGCCAGTCACTTATTGCAACACTGTGAAACTGAAACTGGCGAGCCCGCGACTTAAACTGATCGTAAGTTAGGAGATACAACCGCTCGACGGTCGTCCATTACGTTCCTGTCTACTTACGGGACTTTTTTTCGCCGGTCGGTTTTTTCCCCCGGTTGGTCTTTTTAATTTAAATTTTCCGGACGCACACGGCCGCACACACGCGCATTCCGCGCGCGCGATTTCATGCTGCGTGCGTTCTCCACATAGCCGGGGCCGTAGGGGTTGACTTTCGACCGGTTGATGTAGGATCTGTTCGCACGCGAGCCGATATTATCTTCGCAGGATGCATAATAACGTCGGGACGCAAGAATTACTGCATCCATTCTTTTTTTAACGCCACGCCCTTTTTGTGCAGACCGGCAAAAAATTGCAGGAGCTACGGCGCTGATTATGCCGCGCAAATTAGCCCGTTTGCCCCCAGAAAAGTTTGATAATTACCGAAGCTTCGAAAAATCATGACTTATGCATTCGTCGTATCTAGATTGCAGATCTTCATGCAAAATACAAATTTTTCTGACCAAGTGCATAATGTGGGAAGTTCAACGTACGCTTCATGCAACAATATTGTCAACATTTTCTTGCAGCTTCAGTACTCTTTTATTTAACCAATTTTAGTTAACCATAAAATAATAAAAGTCTAATCATATCCTAAAGATATTCCACATTCACTGTTCCAAGGATCTTTTTGGGTACTTATATTGTAACGAGTATTATTTTCGAAATCCTGGTAATTAAATTCCGACCTAGAGTTTCTAAGTCAGCATTTGGAAAGGCCTGCTTTGTATAACCTTATAGAATATTCAAGCTGCTTTTTATCACGATCCTTCTCTTGTACGAGCAAGGATTACAAATGAAGCTCATGTTTGAATAATGGAGAACTTTCATTCAGAATTTTTACGCATTAGCGCTGCACCAGTTTCTGAAAAGATTTGTCGCGATTTCATCGAATGGGAATCTAAATCTCTGTAATTACATGTAATTAAGTCACGTGAGATAGACACGATAACGATTAGATAGGAAACTCTTCGTTCCTACGACTGAGCTCACTATCCATATTCATAATCTTTTTCTGCAGTAATAATTTACGAGTCGAGTCACGAGATCGATAGACGCGATATCGTACTAGATATCGAATACACATACACACATACAACAAAGTATGTTTCAGAAAAAGCTACAGAAAAAGTTGTTCTGTGTATGCAAATGGGAGTAAAGGAAGTCGGGGTTAGAAGCAAGTTGAGAATACGAATGTTTATGCATATTTTATACTAGATTTCGAATTCTACTTCCATCTGTTTTAGCAAAAAATTCTAACAACCGCTGGCACCGGTTTTATCCTCTCGGTCTATTGTGTGAAAAGTTGCAATGAAACCGGCGATATAGTTATAGTTGGTCGCGCGTATCAAGGTCAGGTGATAGTCTCTTCGCACGCGATCGCCGCTACAGTAACGCCCACTAATAGACACCATTAATATGCTCGTAAAGTCCATTGATCGCCAACAAAGTTGCGCCGATTACGGCCTGTCATTAGGAGTAATAAAGATATCGTTAATACGTTAGACGTAGACGAGTACGCTGAGTGAAAACTGTAAATTCTCGGCCAAGTTTATTCTGCGCCGCCAGGATATTGAATTACAGCTCGCCGTTTCCTTCGCCCTCATCTGTTAGGGTTCCTTATCGAAGAAAGGGTTGGAACAGGGTGGAGCGTCGCTGGTCAACGAACGTTACTCCACCTGACATGCAGATAACAATGTCATGGAGAAAATTGCCACGTGTTTCCTATCACACTACCGGCATAGACAAACAAAACTAGCTGAGCCTATATAGTACAAAATTTATAGCGAAGAACATCGACCTAGTACAAAATAAAACTACTAAGAATATTAAATATCATTTCTATCAAATATCAGTGTGGATGATAAAATGTAATGAAATGGATATTTATAATTATTGTGTGTTGAAAATGTTTCTAAAACTGGGGATGATAAGTCAAACAAAATTCAACGACGTTAATCACGATTTTGTCGTGAATATTTTTTATTCGATGTCAGTAATTATTGCACAAAATTTTATAAGTGTATCGACTATATAATGAATACAGCAAGAATATGAATGACTGCTGAATACTATTTAATTGATTTTATTAAAAAAAAATATTACGTTTTGTAAGAGTGTTAAAAGAGCACTTTATTCAGTATTTTATAAATAAAAAGCAGGATTTTTAGGAGCATAAGATTTCAAAGCTACCAGGAGGATGTCTGAAAATCATAGAACAAATAAATAACAAGATTGTTCTATAAATAATATTTACTGTAAACATTAAAAAATCGTCTCTCACTTTTTCTTGAAAGAAGGAAATTGCTTTTCGAACGTTGCAATAATTTAATCGATTAAAGTGTCTCATAAATTAATTGGAGAATATTGTGCATAAATTGAAGATCTCATTTTTATGGTATTGACTGTACCAAAAATTGCTAGGGTCTCCTGTTTCCCCAGGAATCATGACCCACCCCAGTTTGCCCTTCCAACAACCATTGGTTTCGTGGCCTACATTGGCCATCCTTTTCGGCCATCTTCACCCCCTTTGGCAGTCATCGACCTCCTTCGACAGTCTGGTTATCTTTGTTCATCAAACCTGACTACTGCGGCCATTTTTCTCTTCAGCTGCCCCCACCTCAAGTTTCTTCGGCCATTTCCCACCCTCTGGGTCACGACTGGCTACCCTTCGAAGGTCCATTGTTCATTGCCACACCTAGTGGACCACCTGAGTCATCCTAACCGCTTGTCAAGGACCAATAATAAGCCGTCGATTCTCCTTGAAGGATTATTATCGTCTGACAACGTTTTTATAAATTGATTGCGTCAATTGCAGTAGCAAGAAAATTATGGTCCTGAATTTTATTATCATTGTACACAAAAGGCATCATTACTTTTTCATTTTACTCCATTTTGTCGTAAAAATTTATTAATCAATTCCATCGAACACTATATTTTAGTCCTATATCTACTCCATTTTGTCGTAAAAATTTATTAATCAATTCCATCGAACACTATATTTTAGTCCTATATTATATATATAGTTGTATATTATATATACAAGGCAGGCTATTAACGAACGCAACAATGCAGTTGCTGCTGGGATTTGCTTTATTGTTGTTTTAATTTCCTCGGTGTTCGTCGGATTCAATCTACAGGGTGTTAACGTTCGGGGTATCGGTGTTATTCGAACAATAAACGAGGGTTGGAAGGACCTCCATGATCCCCGGAGATTATTGAAGTTCCTTGTTGATCCTTGGAGGTCATTAAACTGGCTTGTTAATCTTCGAAGGGTCTAAGTGCCTCGTAGACGCCATTAGCAAACATTTCGTAGCTTTTAACGCAAGTCCAAACATTTTCAAGACCATCGAACAACGGTCTCTGGATTTTTTCGCAAGGTACGCTATCACTATAGTAACTTCTGCAAAATTTCGAATCAATTTCGAAACGTTGATCACGCGAAACAGCATTTCCTCTGATCTCCTCGCGTCTCGTCACGCAAAAAGGACATCAAGGAGCCCAGGAGCGCTGCAAATGAGCGGCAGGATCGATCGCCGCGTCGGTAATAAAGCGCACCCAGTGGATCGCCATAAGAGCCGCAGGATGTTACCGGCGGGGTCAAACATGCTTTTCCGACTCTCCTCGGATTTCCTCGCAGCCGTTCGTGCCGAGCGAAAATCTGCAAACGAAAGCGAACTTATTGATCTGCTCTCTCGAAAAATTCGAAAACCGCGATTATCGTAAACGTAATCCAAACATCCAGCCTCGGGTGCCGCGGTTAAAAAAAAAAGACCCGAGGGAAACGGCTCCGTTTTAATAAGAATTTCGCGCAGCCTTTTAGTTTCGTCGCCGGCAGCGGCGTCATAACGTCGGAATAAAAGGAAAGCATCGCCGGTGGAATGAGGCCCGAATGAAACCAGAAAATCTAGAATTCTATTCACGATGCAATTGGTCCCCTCCGCCCCGCGGTTCCTCCTCTCTTTCTCTTCCTCTTCTTCGATCTATCCCGGAATATTTGCGGCGCGGTGTGCGCACGCGCGACTTCTCTGCTGCACCGTGTGTCTACAGAAGTGCACCACGCCGTGCCCCGCGGGGGCGGGAGGGAAAAAATCGAGCGGAATGCACCCGCCATGACGGCTCCTTTGCAGCATGGAAGCTTAGCCGAGACTCGAACCAGCGAGGCGGTCGTTACCGTTAGCGGAATGGGCCCCGGCAAACCGCCTTATGCTCTCCTCTCTACGACCTATTTCAATGATCGCCATACAGATGCCGCTGCGATAATTGTCGCCTCCGAAGGACGCCGTGAAACCTGCTTGCCAGGATGGCTGCCTCTCGCGATACCTGCCCACAGGCATCCGGATGGCGAATCAACGCCGCAAGCAATCGGCTAACGAGATTTTGCGCTGCGAAATATAGCGGAACCGAGATATTCGATTCGGCTGCTTCTGAAAATTGACCAGTTCCCGCTAATCCTCGAGCAGGATTGACAATCCGGCCAGGATCACCGGGATCCAAAGAAATTCGAATGCTCGCCTTGAATTTGTTCGGGGAATTGAACTGGTTTCGTCTGGAGATTTTTATAACTTTTTTTGAGACTGTAGCAATTTTTTCGGATTTTATGGAGTAGCTGTATTAGCTCAGCAATAATAATTTTGCTTTTTTCAATGGTAACAGCTTCGCCTAATTTTGCAATGACCAGTTGTAACTAATCCTGGTGTCGTCAGTCCTTGGAAATCTGGCGAGGATTCATAATATACTAGGATCCAAAGAAATTTGAATTTTCGGCTTGAATTTTTTCGGAGAATTGGACTGGTTTCGTCTGGAGATTTTTGTAACTTTTTCTGAGACTGTAGCAATTTTTCGGATTTTATGGAGTAGCTGTATTAACTCAGTAATAGTTATTTTGCTTTTTTCAATGGTAATAGCTTCGCCTAATTTTGCAATGACCAGTTTTAACTAATCCTGGTTATGTCAGTCCTTGGAAATCTGGCGAGAATTCATAATATACTAGGATCCAAAGAAATTTGAATTTTCGACTTGAATTTGTTGAGAGAATTGAACTGGTTTTATCTGGAAATTTTTATAACTTTTTTTGAGATTATAACAATTTTTTGGATATTATAGAGTAGCTATATTAACTCAGCAATAATAATTTTGATTTTTTCAATGGTAACAGCTTCACCTAATTTTGCAATGACCAATGGTTTCGTCAGTCCTTGAAAATCTGGCGAGGATCCATGATACACCAGGATCCAGAGAAATTGGAATTTTCAGTTTGAATTTGTTGAGAGAATTGAACTAATTTGGCCTGCGAATTTTGACGATTTCTTTAAGATTTTAGCAATTTTATAGGATTATTTAAAATGATTATATTGGTCTGAGTTCAACCACTTTGTTTTCATCGAAAAATCTTCATTCGACTAAGAACGATTTTTCAATTTCCAAATTTTAGCTAACAATCTGATAGACGATGGATATAATCATCAAACTTTTGCATTGATCTGCAACTATGTTTGAAAATGCCATTGAGATTATATTGTACAATGACTTGTGCGCTCATAATTCATGATACATCGATTTGAAACAACTAAACAAAAGATTTAGAATCAGAAGTGTGCATAATTATCAGACTGCGGATTTTATGCAATTCTGTCAAAATTACGCACCTGCAATTTACAATGGCATGGAGCTGAAATGAAATTAGGAATGCCAGGATGTTCTCTTCGGTTCAATTAAAATGATCAAAGACAGGAATAACTTTCTATTTGATTTCCGCAGTATTCTCTTTTATTTTCTCCGTTTTCACATTATTTAAATATCTTGATCATTTACTTTATCTTCTATTGTATCATCTCTTTTATTGCATCACCTCTTTTCTTTCTTCTGCACTTTCTTTCTCCCGTTGATCAGATAAATATTATTATTATTATTAATTCTAAAGTGACACGAACAAATTTTATTTCCCATAAAGATCCGCCGTCTAATAATTACAGATCGTATCGAGAAAAACCTAATAAATAAAACCTGCTTCAGGCATGCACGTGGGTCCAGAAATATTCAAGCAGGTTTAAGCAGAACGAAATTGTTTGCGAACTGGATTCTCAAAATTACATTCTGCTGGCAGCAACTTCGTGCGCTGCATGGAAGTTTAAGTGGAGGAAGTTCGCCAAAGTTCTGTAGCCTATCCGGAGGCCAAGGATATCGATTGAGCCACTGATCGAGACTTTATACCGTGGGCCAAGATGTCGGATCCTGCGAACTAGGGTAGAAACTAGAGTACCAGCTAATAACGCTTGCTGTATTTGAAGTAATTGCCCGCAGTGTTTAATTATTTAAGTAATAGAGAGCCAGCTGCATTGAGGGTCGCTCGAGTTTAGCAAGAGGAAGTTCGTTGTCGATGGAACGTGGACAGGGTAATTGTTCCTGCAGCTAGTGAGAGGGCTGATTCATTCTTCTTCCGTAGAATCAATACGGACGAGATGATTGAGCCGACTAGCTTACTCGTAAATAAACGATTCGCTGCAGAACTGTATAGCTCTTCAAGTTTCAACGGCTTCTTGACTCGGTTACAACGATCGGACCTTTCTTAACCCAATTTACGCCCTTATCTGTGCCGAAACTTTTATCGCGCCCTCGGTTTACCCATTACCGATCTTCGTCAAAGACTTCTTTCAAGTCTGACTTCAAAGAACTCGGTGTCCTCCGATCTCTTCCTGGAATTTTTCAATAGCTAAGCCGACGACTAAGTTTCGTAAACCGCTGCGCCCTTAAACCGCTGTCGAAATTCCAAATTTAAGCATCGATTAAATTAGAAACTTGAGCGGATCTCGCGCCGATCTATCCGATTATTATTTCTCCGGCGTGGCCGCTTTATCCGCTCGATTATTAATCTCATGCGACCCGATAGATCCGGCATTCTGGAACCTAACCCAGACCAGGTCGCTGAAAGTGAAATGGTCCGAGCTGGTCGACAACCGGAGCCTGTAATTATACTATCGACTCGTTTCTTCTATTCCGAGGTGTATGGTCGTATTAAAGTCCCACGGATTATTTATGACGGGATTGTCGCCGGGGACTGGTGTTGCGAGAATTGTGTAATAAGGTAAACGACCCTTTCACCGGTCGAGGGAATGTCGCTATTTCGGAGTCGGTATTGTTCGACCGCTCTCGACGGTTTCTATTGTTCGCTTCCGTACGGATTCCGAGTGCAAAGAATTTTTACGAGCCTGTCAATCACTCTGCCCACTAGAACAATTTTTTTTTCCAAGACGCTGTCCTGTTCGATGCTCTTTAAACATCTGGAATTCACAGCTGTTTTATAACTTGATCTACATTTACACGGTCTAATCAGTTTTCGCAGGATCGTTGCTTAAATGAGGACTCTTGCAGTCGTTGCTGACACAGCACAGTCATTCAAAATCGCGTTAATACGTTCAATATTGCTGGTCTCATTACACAGCACGCAAATTATTCATACTTTAAAACGATCTACAGTGGAATATATTATAATTGACTAATTCGTTCTAGAATTTCGTTCGTTATAGTATCCATTCGTTATAGGGTACATTGATATTGATATTGTATATATTACCGTACATATTGTATATACAATATATGCAAATATATAATATATTGTATATATTCTATAAATATATAATATATTGTATATATTCTATAAATATATAATATATTGTATATATTCTATAAATATATAATATATTGTATATATTGTATGTACAAACATATACAGCACAGTTATTATCCACATTAAAATCCACACTGTGTATTTATGGTAAAATTGGTTTTAGTTACAATTTAAAATACTGCAAAGGTTGAAAGCAATTTGAGCCGTCAATGTATTATTTCTAATCTATTACGATGATTCAAAGAAGAGTGCACTTGCCTCTATTCCTTGCAAATGATGACAGAGAATTTTTATTTTGCACAAAACTCGGCGATCTAGTTATTACCGAATACAATGATTTCACACGAAATAGAATGAATTTAATATGAAACAAAAAGTAATAAAAGAACATGCAAATACCTTATAAATTAACTGCACCATAAATTTCTGTCTTCCTATCTCGGAAAGAACAATAGGCAGCGAACTTTTATGCAAAATAAGAATTGCATGCATGAGTTGAATTGCGTACAAGAGCTACGCTGACATTTATTTCACTTAATAATTTGAATCGGCTGTACGCGATACAACCGGTGCTTTGAAATTCTTCGAGTGATTACACCGTCCTGCATTTGATCTACTTATTTTTGTCACGAGTGCATAAAATTCGCGGCGCTACTTATCCGTTTCCTGTCAGTTGTGGTCCACGTGCCGCTATCGATCGTTCCCTGTCATTTGCAGGACAACCAGCCCCCGTGACAGTGCCGGGGGATGCTGCCGCGTCTCCAACGGATCCTCCGGGTCCGTAACGAGCCACGGCACGGCCATTTGAAATGTTAAATAGGTCGCGGTCGTAGGCAGCGGGGCACGTTTCAAGGGTAGCAGTTATCTACCTTTATGAGGGAAGGTGGTAAATGGGTTAATGTTTCGCGCCAACAGGTGGCCGCTATTGGACCGCGAGCTTATAGCTTTACGACGACCTAAAGCGGTATATTCTAGCGTTTCCATTGATGTATGTATTCGCGCCCGGCGGAGAAGTAGTTGGAGAGCGTCGTTTCACCGCGATGGGAATCGTCGGCTAACCGAGGGACGGTTCCTGTCACACTTTTGTCGAACGCTCGCTTCGAGTAATCGACAGTGAAATAAACCAAACTGCGACGTTGACTAAGCTGCCACGGCATTATTGGACGACGCTGGGCCACTTGTGTCGGGTTCTTAGCACTGTTCTAAACACTGCGCGGTGGGCGGCCATTTGGGAGCTTGAGAAATTGGTGGCGGGACACTAGAGTTTTAGAACGGCAGTTTAAACTTCCCATCGGAGTCGGGGATGTAACGAGAAAAATATATATATATGGCTGGGAACGTTGGACCCACTACGAGCAGATTTTACATAGATCGAAAAGGAGTCCTTGAACTTGAAGATCTCTTGAAAGATTTGTCTTTCGAGGAATTGGGGTAAGGGTTTGATCGTTTGTGTCGACACTCGAACGGCGAACTTCCTTGATAGAAATATCACTGAGAATAATCTCTATTTGAACATTCTGAGTTAAAAGGGGCCTGAATTCCGCCGTTTGAGGGTTAATATGGATAACATAAGCAAGTTTCGAAGAAGTTCTTGCTGTTACACATGTACACGTCTTAAGTAAACTGTAACAATTTGCAAGATTTAATAAAGGAATCGCTTCGACCATATCTTTTATCTCATATTTGAAATAACAGAAGCATGTTTCGAAGAAGGTGCAAAAATGTCAAGCAGTCTCTAAAAATCTGTAAGAATTGATAAAGCAATCCCTTTTTATTATTTATTTCAGTATAGGCAGCATAACAATATTTTGAACAAAGCACCCCATGTTATATCTACGAAAATGTTTGCAGCTCTTTAATATCGTGTACCCTAGGAAAGAGAAAGGATTAGGCAGAAAGACCATATTCTTCTTATATATACTATAAATATTAACTCTTTGCACTCGAAGCTATTTTAACTGTAAACATAAAATTATTTTTCTGACTTATAATGTTTTTATTTTATATGGCAAAATGCATTTTATGCATATCAAATTGACTCTTGGGAGTCACACAACAATTACACTCTTAACAATTTTTTAAATCTTAAAACTTTGTTGGTATAAAAATTATCTTAAAACGTGATGTAACAAATTTTAGTGGTGCCTCAGAGTCACCACTTGAGTGCAAAGGGTTAATCAAGCAAGTGGTCAGGCGAAATATGCGTAATCGAACATTAACAGAATTACGATAAAAATTCCCTGCGAAAGGAACATATATGACAACTTACGCAACATAGGTAAACATAAGTTCTTCACTCGAGTGTATAGCGACAGCACAGATATATCCGAACGTGCATTAATTTTTCTTCGCAGAGAGACGCCGCGCGCATGACGCTCGCTCGATTCGGTGGATCCACCAAAAACGGATAATTTAAAGTCAAGTCAGAAAACGTGCGCGCCGCGACTGCCTAAAGGCAGAAGCTCCAGTATCCCGAGTTATTTGTTCGGTATCAGGCCCGCGGATTTTATTCCCCGCCCCGGGACATTACTCTAAATCATGTTTGCACCCGTATACCGGTGACAGCGTCGCGTCTGCGGGAAGATCGTGGCTTACGCGGGGAGGAACGGGGCTGAAAAACCGGGGTTCGGGGCGCATACCATCCGGGGCTTCGAGAAAAATGAAGAGAGCTGAAGAGAGAAAGACAGACCGGGTCTGGCTGTTGCCTTTTTATTCCCGCTGGCAAAGAGAGAGCAAGAACGAGAGAGAGAGAGAGAGAGAGAGAGAGACGGCTGAAGAGTTTCTGCGAGATCCTCTTCGGGTCGCTGTCTATCAGGCAGCATCCCCTTGAAACGAGTCGCCGCTAGTCCAGCAGCACCATTCGCGATGACGAGGACGAAGACGACTTCATAGCTAAAATGTATTTCTTGGACGACATCGACTCGGTGGCATCGAACTCCGGTTTTGCCGGTGGTAGAGGAGGTTGGTGGGACGGACAGCTGAAGGAGGAAGGGGATCATGGAGGAGCAAGATGGTAGGGAGCATCGTTTTCAGACCGAGAGTGGATTTTCTGTCGGCCGGCTGTTCATTTATTTTTGTCTGAGACCGTTCCGTGATCTTCCTCCTACTCGATCCTCTTCGTCTCTTATTCCTGCATCCTCTTCATTCTCTGTCCTCATCCGCTGTCTTCCTTCGTCGACCTCCTTCCTTGCTCTCTCGCGTTCTCGTTTCTCTCCCTCTTTCTTCAACGCTCGAATCTCTTTCTCTTTTTCTCCCCTTCTCTCATATTCTCTTCCTCTCTTGTTCGCTTTCTCTCACTCTCTCTCTCTTTCTCTCGTTCGCTTCTTCTCTCCTTCTCTCTCTTCATCCCCCGTCTCCGTCCTTCTCCGTGGTTCGAGGCGTGCGCGGAGAGACCAGGTTCGGGCCAACCTAATTTATTGAGCAGATGGCTCGAGGAGGTTCGCGGAGGTGGGGCGAGGGGGTGGCACCCAGTCAGACACTCGAGCCACGTAGCATATAAAATGTAGATGTTCGCTGCCATCAGAGATATTGCTACATCATTGTATATCTCCGGGGCCAGCCGCGCCGCGCCGCGCCGCGGTGGTTCGTCGCGAGCGTTCTCCGCTCGTACCCCAATTAACGATATCTTCTCGGACTACCCCCGCCGCCTCCTCCTCCGCCGCCGCGATCGAGCACTTGTCACCGAGGGATATTTACGAGTTTGCTACCGTGTAATAAAAACGTGTAACTCGCGGCCAGGAGCCGGACGGAGCAGCTAACGGACCCGGCGTTTGCGATTTCGTGCTCGCGTCGATTATTTTCGAGATGGCCGAGCACAACTGTCCGCTGCAGTTCCTTCGTTCGTTTCGTTCGGAATAATAATTTCTTAACCGATTCCTCTCGAGAATCAGCCGTCGTAAACGTCTATCGGAACTTGCAGGACAAGTGAAGTTTCCTCGTGCGTTAATGCGTTCGGTACGTTTGAAATGTACTTCGCACTGTGAGTACTGGGTGACCACTGAATTACTGAACGATACAAAAGAAGTATAACTTTCACAACCGCATGTTCGTTCGACTTGTTTATGTTGTGGCTAAGAGGTACTTTGACAGTAAAATGTTGTCGATGTTTTCTTCGAGCTTTAATCGTTGATTTTTCATCGGGATAGGGAACGTTGCTGGACATCGTACGTAGCCATTTTAATTTCCAAGCGATGCTCTACAACCTACAAAAAAATCAGAAAATGACAACGATTGGAAATGAACAAGTTATGACTTTCTCAAACCCTTTGGATTTTCAGTGACTAGCGTCTAGAAAAAATTGTACCGTATAAATATTTTATCAATTATTGCAGGTATTTCAGAGTTAAACAACTATTGGGTTGGGTAAAATAAATTATTGGACGCTGATTATTTCGGCAGAATGCGAATTAATGCAAGAGAACCGAATCTTGAGGATCGATTGTTTAACGTGGCTAGACAATGAAAACGCCGCGAGGAATTAAATACTGAATCGACGGGATTTTCGAGGCGTCTCGACAGCACACCGTGTCTATAAAACACTCGCCGCTTAATGGGCCATCCGGTGACCAATTAAGAGCCGAGATAGGCCATCGCCGCCGACATAAAACTTGGATTATGCGTTGTAACAGGTGCCGTACACCGTGTCCGTAAGCGGAAAATGTTACGCGTTCGATAAACGCTCGAGGATCGATGAAAGTCAACGACCCTGTCATTAACGAAAAATATTGCGCGCGACCGCTCGCGTTTCTGCGGACAATTAAGCACTCTCCTTTGACAAAGAACCAAAGTATTTCCAATATGTCGTGCTACGATTGTTCTGTGAAAAATATCACAGCACAATCCTGTGGAGCCGATTACTGTTGGGTGACCAATTGCTGTGTCTTTTGTTTGTTTTCGGGCATAATTGACTTTATATTCATCGAATATTAATATTAAACTTATTAAACTTTATTCTTATTAAACTTTCCTATTCTTTTATTATGTTCATTTTTGAGTTAAAAAATTGAATACGTATTATTCAATAAATATAAATTTAATTATGCCCGAAAATAAAGCAAAGGCACAGTAATTGGTCACCGGTTCTATTACTTTAAATATCACGTTCTGTACTCTAAAAAAAAAATCTCACTGATCATAGAAGAAAAAAGAATGAAACTCGTCGTAAATTCGCAAGAACTGCAGACAATGCAACTCAACGGTCGATTAAGCGGCGCGATGATCGTCACATTGTTTGGCATCGATAAACGAGTAACACGGTCCTCGCGGTCCTCCGTCCCGAGAGGGGTGCCTCCGAAGAAATAGACGAGCGCGAGAGCTGCCTATAAATGTGTTCGCACCTAACAATTAGCGGGTACACATCGGGGAGCACGTAATAAAGCAATGATCGTGGTTTACGAGGCAGTATATACCCCCACCAGGAAACCGTCCAACCGCAGAAGCGGTCTCCTCTTTTCGCCCGCGCCGCCTCTACCTATCCCTAACGACGGGCACAGTCTGCCCGTCCATTGCAGCACTTATCACGGAAGAAACACTTTGTCCTCTGGCCCGTAAAACTAACGCCTTGTAAATTGCCGGAGGGTGGCCATCCCCCTCCGCACGGCACAGTCCCCTTTTATTTCAAAAACTGTCCGAATATCCCCGGGCCGCTTCTGATCCCTTTACTTCCGTTTTCCAGCGGATCACAGTTCTGGATCCTCGGGCAAACTTCGTCGGCTAGCGAAGATAAGATCGATTTTTGGGGACCCTCCGTTCGCCGATTCTGTTTTGGAGTTAATTGTTCTAACTAGAAATTGACGAGGAGATGCACGCGCGAGTGGTAAGGATCCATTTTTGATTCTTAATTTCGTTCGCGATTCTTTTTTATATATTATATCCAACGACTCATCGTGGTTTCCGTTCTCTGGAAACTGATATAATTAAGCCGTGGATCTTTCGTGCGAAATATAAACGTTCCGCGTCTGTTGCGAGAAACAGGAGTTAATCGGGAACTCCTATCTTTCTTTAATGATTTCAATAAGTTGAGAATGGCGTATCGGAATCGTTCGGCTGTTCTTTTAATTCGCCGCTGTTCGAAATTGCAGCTGTTCGATTTTTATCGTGAACGCATAAAATCCGCGGTCTACTTGTGTAATGTACCGGCGAACTCTGTTTACCCACGTTTTGTCGTTAATTGGCCCAGATCCTTGCGCGGCCTCGTGATTGCCGAACGTAACGCAACGAATGGGTCGACGGGTTCCGTGCACCCCTGCTTAGAAGTTAGTTGACAGGGCGCAGGCGGAACGTTTTGGGGCGTTTTTAATTAAGATTACGCTGAATTCTGATCGGTGACTCGGCGGACGTCGTTTTAATTAAGAACTCGCAACTCCATAACGAAACGGACATTCCTATAACTTTCCGCGGCGTGCATTAACATACTGCTCCCTCGTGGCTCGCGTTATGGCTCGTCCTCCGCGGCTTACTTAATTAAGGACCGGGCATTTGGAATAATCGGCCGCTAGACTACCGATCTTTATTAACCCGCGGCTTTACCCCCGCCGCGAAACGCTCGTGCGTTTTCTTCCACGGCGAAGAATGCCATAAACGCGTCCGTCGCGGCGTATACGTTATTCCGGCGGACGATCGCGACGTGATCCTCTCTATCGGCGATCCGTGGACGACATCTTTGCCCGCTGAACTCGTCGCGGAATTCCCGGGAAAGTATTCGTTTCTCGTAACGGACTTGTCCCGCCGGGCAATCGATTTCCGACGGAGCCTAATGGCCGGCATTTTTTAGAATTTCGAGAGGACTGTGCGACGCCGGTGACAACGTTTCCGTGAATTCGACCGACGGTTTTGACTCCGTGCACCCTCGATCTGCATGGGAATCGTCTCCCGGGACAAGTGCAAGGCTGATTTACATTTATATCTACTGTCTCCGATGCTCGTCAATGACTCGACGTTTTCGAACTTCTCGCGGGATCGAGGCATTATTTTTAGTAACGCGAAAACGGTTGTTGAAGCTGCGGGATCCCGAAAACCGACGAACATAAATTCCTCGAATATCAAATGCGACGGCATACAAATTATTCCTTGGCCAGTGTTTCAGCGAGAACGCTGCGTTTCGCAAACTACGAACAGCGTCGCCGCGATTCGCAATTATCTGTTCGCAATCTCTGTTTGCGTAGAATTACGAATTTATCGATGCCTTTATTTTTTTAGATTAAAGCTTGAAACCTCTATATCAAGATAATGTTTCTGCGTTTGCAGTTTGATGCACCCTCACCACTGTAACCCTTTAAATATGAGGCCGTATTGAAATGCGATGAGTGGTCGTATTGAAAATTGCCGACTTTGACGAAATACACGGACTATATAAAATTTTTCTCGCGCATGCCGTATTCTGTCGAATGAAGTTTGATCATTCCTCTTTAATTTAAAAAGAAAGAAACTCGGCTGCGATTTTTTCCCGCAAAGTTACAGCGCTTCAAAGTAACCCTTGCATTTTTGGCGTGAAATCAGAGCTTGCATTAACATGAGATTTACGCACGCACACATACACCTACGAAAATTCTTGTGGGTGAATTTCATCGAAAGGAAGAATCGCGAATTAACGAGTCAATCAGTTCGTGTTCTCGTTCAAAAACAAATCGCGGCCACTGCGTTCGTAATTGGCGAGCCCTGTCCCGTTCGCAGAGATAATTTCGCTGCCGGGACAAGACAACATTGTTTCCTCCCGTGTTGTTTTCGAGGCAACAGTCGCTATCACATGCGATCCAGCGATTCCGCGGATATTTACGGCGCGGTGTTTCGGTGCGTTAAACGCGATCACCGCGATTTTCTTCGTTTCCCATCGTTTTACTCGACGTGGTCTGCCGAAAGGCCGCCATAAATATGTATAAACGGGATGCACCGAACTTTGCTCGGCCGACGTCCACATTCTGGAACATCGTGGCGACGTTTAACACGGAATCGCAATGAGCCGGCCGATATAAATAATAAATCTTCCGCGAAACCCGGCCCCATTGTCTCCAGACCGGCTTTTTCGAGCCGAATGCATAATTCATAACGCGCGGACATGGTGACATACGCCCTCTGCGATGTCAGACGACTGCAGCTCTCGTTTTCGACCCTCGTTAAGAAGATCCTTCGATTGAGTAACGAGTCTGCAATTTACGTAAACTCGTGAAGTGGTACGATGATTTAACGATGCATCGTTAACCTTTTTTTAACGGGCGGTACGTTAATTATGGAGACCTCCTGCGATCTTGAACTTTGTCGAATAGGGAACACGTTGATTGTATTTTTGGAACAGTGATCTGGCGATTTTTGACATCGCTGATTGCTTAGGAAATTTATTTGGTGCCGACGGGTCAAATGCCCTTTCAATTTCTCTACAAAAATTCAACATAATAATTCTACTAAATACTACTAATAATAATGTAGTCTAATATATATAATAATAATGGCCTAACTCCCGTTAATACTAGTAATAATTATAATAATAATCGTTATTATGGTAATGATAATGATAGAATGATTATAAAATGCGAACGATAAATTTGCTTATATTATAAAAAATATGTAAATAAATACGCCAACAAATATACTTTTCTTTGGCTGAGAAATAAACTGCGAGTTTTTATAGTCGACTGGGAAGTTTACTTCAACTTTGAATCAATGAGAAGTTACTAAAAATTCATCGGTCTGACAGGCCGATGCAGAAATATTGATTTCTTCGCACAAACAGAAGGCGTGTGTTGCGCAAATCTGTTACCGATTTGGAATAAAGGAAAGACAGTTATTTTACCGTGGAATTGACAATGGAAAAAAATGTGCACCTCTCGACCTGGTTTTATCGATGTTCCCGAGTACAGTGTTCGAAAGTGAGCGCGTACCTCGAAAGATTCGAAGGAGTAAGTTACAGCGATGCAGACCTCGATCCGTACGAACCATAATCCCATAATTTCTGATCCCAGTCGCGCGATCCAACGGCTAACGAACAAAACGAGACACAGCCGGAGCAAGAAATAGTATTTACTGCTTCACGCTGGACGGGTTCTGTCGCTTAAATAATATTCTATCGCGGTTCTTTCGAGGGCACAATCGGCGTTGACGTCACATTCGAGCCAAATACGAATCAAGTTCAAATCGAGAGAGATTTTCGGGCGGTCGATGAACCGTGGGTCGGCGTCCTGAAAAATCAAGGGAAAGGGGTCGCTATAATTTTCTGAACATTTTTGGTGAAACATTCGATCCGGAAGTTGCAAAATTTGCGTCAGTATTGACCACATTTATTCCACGCATGAAATAATCAAAAGTCGCAAATGGTAGATGAGAAATTGCTTGCTAATTCTTCGTTTCATATGTTTCAGAATTGAACAAAAATCATTCTGAAAAGTAATAATCATTTCTGATTCACTACTTCACAGTTTCCTGGTCAGTGTCATAAAATCGGAACGCTGAAAATTTTATGTTTGTACCAAAGCCGCGATTTAAGCTCAAAATGCATACAAATATTTCAATAGAAGCTATGTCATCTGGCAGAGACAGAAAATTTGCAATTAACCCAGCTAAATAATTCTGAATATTTCGTTTCGATTTCTGAGGTTCCATTTTATCCAAGGAATTATTTTGTTTGCGTTTCTTTGCAGCTTAAAACGAGGAAATTATAAATTCAGAGATTTCCTAAAGATTTCTAAGCTCGCTGTCGAACACATCGACTTTCTTCATGCATAAAATTCCGTTCATCTCTGAAACTCCATAATGGATGTCCTCATCGGCATATGCCAGCCCACGATCCCTCGGTAGCCATAGTGTCCCCAGTTTCGCGATATTCAGCCAGATGGCGGTGTTATCGCGATGGATCGACACACCGGAAGATCCCGATATTCTTATCAGATTATTCGATAACTAGATACGAAACTCATCAGAACGAAGATGCTTCTATTTCCTCATTTTACTGACTTCCAAACTTCGATATTCTCAATTACGCAAACTTTGTTAGTGCCTCTCATTGAAACTTTCAAATCGATCAAAGATTTTTCTTGCATTCGAGTATACTTGTTATAACACAAACTGTTGCCATTTCTTGATAACGAGTATGCTCGTGAAAAACAGCTAAATGATTAAGAGGGATACGCACTTTGATATTCTTTATTAAATTATATATTCTATAAAATTATTGCATTCGTACAAAATATGAAGAAAATCGAACTTATACAGTATAATTACCGTAACTTACACGCTTCTCAAAAAGATTGCAAGAGGCAACTGGTTAAGTAAGCGTAGAAACCCTTAAAGTAAACATTTAAAAAACAACATAGTGCATACATAAATATACATTCAATCATTTTTATTCTACTCGTTCGACGGCTATATAAAATCTCTTTCCTTTTACCTCCTTTTCTGCAACGAGGGAATTGTTTTACCCGCGCACATGAATAAATAAACAAACGATAATTCGCGCCCTACTTGTCACACTTCAGGACACAAGGATCCGTCACAAATCGCCCTGACAAAACCCTCGGGACCACTCCGCGAAGTAAAACGAGCCGAGTTCACGTGTCGAAAGCTCTCAGCGAGGTCAAAGCCGAAGATAATCCACAGCGTCGTGTTTCATTCGAGCTGCATCTCGCGATCGGGTCAGGACACGTTTTCGCGTGGAGTCCCGTTAAGAGACGCAAGAATTTCGGCCGGGAATAACAGTTCGTCTTTGTGTAAATTTTTATCGCGTCTCGATAAACCGGGACGAGGAAGGACACGCGGGTCCCGGCCGAAAGAGACGCCGCGGACAGGCAGCGGCAGCGTGGCGTCCGGGGTACACGTATATGAGCAAAATGTAACTCTCTCGAATTCCGAACATGATACCCGGCCGGAGAGAACATGGACACGCCGCGGTGGCCACAGGTACGACAACGCGATAACACGCGATTCGAGGACTCAATACGCCGTTCAATAATTTCCGAGGGGAACACTCGGTGTTCGGTCTCTGGCTTAATTACACGGCGGGACCGCAAAGTGCCGATGGAATTCGAACGTCGCTTTCGTAACGAGCGAGACGGAGAGCAACGGCCAGGTTAAGAGAGAAAGAGAGAGAGAGAGAGAGAGAAAAAGGGAAAGAGCGAGTGCGTGAGACAGAGCGGCGGGGGAAAGGGGCAAAAATATAAAGAGAAATCACGGTGCGTCCCTCCGCTCCCACCCTCTCGATGTCTGTCGCAACGTTCACCGAAGAATTCGTAGCTTATGGTCACCGCGGCGGCGCAAAGGTTTCCAGGAACCCAGGTTCCTCGTTGCAGTTGTCCTTTAATCAAACGATCGCCCGTTCTTCCCCCACCCGTGCGCCCACCGGCAGAAAAAAGGTTTTAGACCAGAAACGCCTAGCGGACGCGCGGACCTCCCGGTAAAATCCTTTAATTAAACTTAATTAAATCCGTACAGTGTATTCTTTTTTACGTGTTGCACCGTCGCGGAAATATTTCGGGAATGGCGAGCAGCCACCGGGGGCGTGGGGTCGAGGGTGGGGGGCGAGACACGGGGGGCTTTTGATGTTTATCGAAGCCGGTTCCCTCGAATCACGATCGTCCTAGGAACGTTAATTCCCTTGCTCCGCGGTTCGATTAAGATTCGAGGGACTCCATTACGCGGCAGAGAGACTGCTCGAAATCGCGGCTAATGCGGATCGTGATTAGACTGCGGATTTTATGCGCGCGCGCTGCGCCGAGATACCAAATAAATACATTAATGAAGATTGGGCGAGCCGGGCTCTTCTGCGGTCCCAGAAAACATTGCGATCGGAAACGACGGGCTCGCAGGCTCCAGAAAGGGATATATTGTCTTTATAACCGGAGGTTTTATGCGCCCGTGACAGAAATTCCATTATTTTCGAGATGTTACCGAGTGATTGAGAAACAAAATGAATTACCAGTGGCACCTGACCGTTGCGATTCAAGCGATCGATTCTGTTCGATGATCTGCTATTACTCTCTGGTCACCAATTAGTCAGTTCTTCTTTTGTGTTCAATCAGTTTTAATATTTATCTCAATTTATTCATGCGCATATAAGAGTGAGGAACTCTTTTTTACAAACAGAGAACAAATATTGCCGGCAATGGCTGACAATACGAGAAATGCTTATATGTAAATATAATGATACAGAATATGCATATGTAATTAGTAGACCGCGGATTTTTATACAAAATTAAAACTGTTTGTATTAATTACAAGATATAGTCTGCTACGTAGACGCGAATTTCTTTCCTAAATAATTTTAATAGGTTAGTAATAATGCAACAGTATTTCGAAACTCTTCGAGATCGTTTTCACAGTTTTGCATTTGGCTTTCTGATTTTTCTCATAAATAATCAAATTCGCGGTCTAGTAATTATTGAACGTGAAAACAGGACGAAGGAATATTAAGCGCTAAGTGTAACCTTTTGTCGACGGACAGCGTGAACGGAAAGCACATCTCGATCCGGAGGAATAAAATCGAGAGTAATCGAGGGTTCTTCGGAGCCATCCTCCCTGAAAGGGTTCTCGGGTGTCATTGGGATCCTGTTGCAGCGTGGTTGATCAAGCAGCGCGAAACAAAGAGGAAAAAGAACGGTGTACAATATATCCGGTGAAATCGGATCGATCGAGCGAGGATCCGGCGAGTTTATCCTCCCTCTTTGCCGGTTAGGCTCCCCTCTGCGGGGAGGTCGAGCTCTCCTGGAGTAACACGGGCGATGAGGGAGGGACGTTATCAGCGTGGGCAGTCGGATACCAGCACTAACTCGTCATATTTCCTACCTGACATCCGCCCACGAGCTGATATCTGGCTTCGCTCGGTCGGTTTCTTCTCAGGAAAATATCGAACGAGCCGCTCGTATACACTGCGGCCACGTACGAATTTTCGTATTTGGCTGAGATCACGTTTGGATAAAATGGCAGCACGGATCCCCTGCTGACGCCGATATACGTGTATGTGTGTACTGTACAGAGACGGCTGCGAACGTGGTCTAGCCGGGCGGCAGCACGGTTACTTGTTCCGAACGAAACCGGCCGTATTTACACACGGAAACGGATACACCGACACGCACGGCTCACCGACCATAAGCGGGATGGACGCTTACTGTCAGTGCACGCCGAAATGACGCCGGATCGATCTCTACGAATTCATTAAACATCGATGCACGGGGGTATTCAGTTATTTCCCGGTCTACGAATTTACTTCAAGACCGCAGATAATTTTAAATAATTTTAAATAATTTTCTCGACATTTCATCTTGCAAATATTCCTGCATGCATTCCTGGATTTCTCGCAAACCTCATTCGATGTGCATCGGCTGAAATAATTAACAAAAGGTAACGCAGAATTGTAGCATATATTTTTTTCGCGAACATCATTCAATGTGCTGAAATAATTGACAGAAAGTGACAGAATATATTCTGTAATTTTTGACCAATTTTTGACTGTTCTCTTCGTCAGCCTCTATCAATGTGTCCGATTTAAAATAATTACCGAAACGTGGCACAATATTTTCTGCACTTCTGCCTAATTTTTGCTTAGACATTTCGCAAACATTAATAAGCCTTAATACTGAAAATAATTGACAAATAGTAACGGAAGATTTGCAATGCTTCTGCCCATCTTCTGCTCTTCTCGCAAGCCTGTTTCAAAATGTCAGAGCTGAAACAATTGACGAAACGTAACGCAATATTTTCTTCGGATTTGCCTGATTTTTTCTCAGATATTTCGCAAGGATTAGCCGAAATAATTCGCGAAGAATAGCGGAATATTTGCGACACTTTAGCCTATACTCGCTCGCAAGCCTCTCAGAAACTGACACGGCTAAAATAATCGGCAAGGAGTAGTAGAATATCTTCCGAGCTTTTATCAAATTTTTCATTGGGGCGAATTTCTCTGAAGGATTCTCGCGAAATAATTTATTAGAGTGGGATTTCTAGGAGATCGGCAGCGGGCCAATGAAAAAGTCGAGCTGCGTGCACACACGCGCGAACCAGTCGTGGAAGACAATATGCGTCGCGCGCAAAATGGGGGTGGGTTCTGCGGGGGTTTATACGTCCGCGATGGCGATACGCTTTTCTTCATTACCCCAGCCGTCACGTATGACGCCGACACGGATGGGAAAGCGACGGTCCCGGGCACCGTGTCGAATAACAACGTGCCCGGCAACACAGGGGAAATTATCTTTCCGGTTCTTAAATTGAAAATATCCGCGATAGATCGACAGCCGGACGTAGCTGGACGGAGACGATGCTTTTGCGGGAACGTGTGATAGGTTCGACCGAATTCGGCGAAGTTTTTATGGGGCCTCGGACGATGGGGAACGACCTTTGTGTTTAGAGGCGTCGAACGTGGCTGCGAATGAGCGTAGTTTCTGCTCTATGGTGCTTGTAGATCCGTCGGGGTTTCTAATGGACAAGAGGCTATTGATTCTTCATCAACAGTTTTCGGTGACCGTAAAACCCGAGACAATAGGAACATTTTAGTTTGAGCTCGTTTTATTTGAAATGGATTCCTGGAAGCTGGAAATACGATTAGTTATTTGTTTTTAAAGGGGAACAAATTTTCAGTTGTTGTACTTTATAAATATTACTTTCACTTGCTTTTTAATTAATATCTATACTCTCGGTATTAACCCTAGGTATAGGAAGGTAATAGAAGGTTTAAGGGTGGGACATTTTGTATGCACGTATATTATCTTTATTTTATGTTAGTTTTCTGTTCGAGATTACCTATTAATGCAAAAATAAAATATACAAAATTTATAAAAGAACAATATTAGATCGTCGAAAACATTTTTTGACCCTTCCTTAAGCACGCTATTGGTTTCCTTCCTAAGCACGATCAATTGGTTTTCACGTTGTTTCTTCTGTTTCTTCAGTTCAATGCACCAGCCGTTTACTTTTGTGTTAAAATTAATTTACAATTGACCGTGCCTAATTTGATATTTATTTTATGACAGGGCAACGTGGAAGTATTACTGTCCGAACGAAATGAACCGCAATTCGTCAGCTGAAAGTGATCAAATCGGTATCGAGACCAACGATATTTACCAGGGAATTTCTATTTTTCATTCATCCGTTAACAGTGTTCGGACGAAAAAAAAATAACTAGCGCGTCGGTGGAGAAGTAAACCGGAAGCGGGGGTGGCTAAAACACAAGTTTGAAGCTTTATGCTCGGAGAAAAAAATAGTATTTCGCGCGGCCTGTATCCGCGCGGAATTGGCCCGTAAACAAGCTTGCTCGTCAAACTCGTGATGCGGATACGGGCGAGAATGGCCAAAAGTCATATTTTCCCTTCGTCCGTTCGACGGAGAAAGAATCTCTGTTCGCCGCTCAAACTGAAACGGAGAATATTTCGAGTTGGATCACGGATTTTTCCCTTAACGCTCGCCCGTTCCCCAAAAATGGTGAAAAAGACGCCGGCGGAGAAAAGATCTTCTTACTTTATTTCGCCAACCTTCGCACGCTCTTTTTTACGGCCAAATAATTATTGACACCTTCGCAGTTCTCGTTAAGAACTTCGCTCAAAAGTAATTAGCCTAAACGAAAATGGCACTTTTGACATGCGTCACAAGAACAGCCATCTTGCGCGACGATATTTTAATTTTTCTATATTATTCGCAACTGTTCGCGCTGTTCGGCGAACGAATTTCTGTGCAATGCGAGTTCATTCGTTGCCTCCGTTACACAAAAATGAGAGATGACTGAAATCATGGCTCCAGGTATGCTCGAATAATCCATTGCCAACATTAAAGCTTCACCGTATAATTTAACGACGCACGATTACATAAATTTCTCGCTCGTGCACAAATTGTTATAACCAGACTGCGGATTTTTATACAAAATAAAAATCGTCGGAGCTGCGTAAACATTTATTCCGTTTCGTGATCATTTTAGTAACTTGCAAACATTTCAACGGTATTTTTAAGTGTATAAAATGTTTTTACCGTTTTGCATTCGATCGCCTCGTTTTCGTTATAAATCCATAAAATCCGCAGTCCAGTTACAACGTAAAATTATAGAATAATCGTCGAGAGCTGCGAGGAATTAACATTCAGATGTGAAAGTCGCGAAGATGGTCGCGTTCAGCGTTCCACCATCGCGATCCGTCGGACACCGTGTCGCATGGAAATTGGTAATCGCGGCTACTGTCTCCGGTGAATGGAAAGGCCGGTTTCCAGGAGGCGGTGGTCGTATAAATAGATATACTCGCATAGACGTGGACGTTACGGGCCGTGGTAAAAGGAACTTTACACGTTTTACGCAGCTACCGCGTTCGCGACGGCCGACGGTAAAAATGGCCCGCTTATGATCGACGAAACGGAAACTTTAAGCCGTCCGCGGCTACATTAATTCGTCTTTGGTGTTTCCACTGTGTCGACAAACTCTAAATCGTTGGACGCTTGTATTTAAGCTTTGTGGATGGCACGGGGTGTGTAAAATAAATCAGTCTTTAAATTTTTCACCGAAATTATGACGGGAGACGTCGAAGAGATATAATCGTCGTTGGGGACATTCTCGGTGGCGTCCGGCTGCAGAAAAATCGGCGGAGGAAATTATGCAGAGTCCTCTATTTTTAGTCCGAGAACGGTAAGGAGCTTTCGATCAATTTTACAACGCGCAATTATCGTATAACAATCGTAATAATTATCGTAAGTAATTAATTATACGACCGAGGATCTATGTTTCGAAAGAATTGAGCTACTTGACGGTCAAGTGATCATAATTATTAAGGAAGATACGAATTAATTATCTAATCGACAGAATACTGCATCAGATGCTTCTCGATGCAAGCAAATTATGAATTCATTTTCTAGTCTTGAATAAAAATCGACGGAAGACCGTTCTACCGTACCAACAAGCGCCCACGTAAGCAAGCTACGAATTCATTTTCTAGCCTTAAACAAAAATCGATGGAGAACTGCTCCATCGTGCACACCAAGCACCTACACGTTTGCAAGCAAGCCATGAATCAATATTTCAGTTTAGAATAAAAATCGACAGTATAAATGGACACTAAAGTGTAAACAAATCTTAGAACCACCGTCCCAGAAGGCTGCAAGTCATTCGAAAAGGCGTTCTTAACCGTTTCAGGGTTAATTGTTTCAGGATTTTAATTGCGCGTGCGTAAGGGAAAATTCCAAAAAGAACATAAATTACGATATAAAACTGGTGCTTATTAAAAATATTAAGAAAACAAGATATTCTCGAGTGTACCTAGCAACGATATATCGTTGCTCGGCACTAAAATGATCGAGGCGACCCCGTCATTGTACGAAAAATTGGCAACAGCAACGATTGAACGGCAGACTAATTTGCCGATCTTGAGAACGACAGACGGTCGTCACGGAGAGATCGCCGTGGGTCTGCGAATAAAACCGGCGTTCCCGAAAACGTGCGGAACGCCGCCGATAAAATCGAGGCCGGGTATAGCGATCGATGTGGAAGAGAGCCGGCTGGTCGCGTCGGTGCGATGCGAACGCGAACGCGAGGCGCAAAACAAAGACACACGTAACGCAGACGCGAGAGGAATGGGAGAGTTGCGCTGCCCTCGGGATAACGCGCGCGAAACGTCTAAGTACGTCCGGGGGACGGAAATATCTCGTTCCGTCGAAACCGTCGGAGCCGTCGGGCTCATCGCCGCGTCCCTTTTTCGTCGGCGAAGGAGACTGCGGCGTGTTTCGCCGGTTGCCATGATTCGCGAGCAGACGTCGGCTCTCTCTCTCTCTCTCTCTCGCATTTCCCAGAGGATAGCCACGAAGCAGAAAGCCCGGCCAGGGTCAATTCCATATCCGCGAGAACAAAAATGACGGAGCGGCGGTGTTCGCGCGCGCAGCCCATTTTCCTCGGGAAGCCACGAAAAGGGCGGGGACTTGTGCCGTTCGAACCAAAGGGGGAGACGCGGGGAAACGGCCATCGTGCATTCCAATCTCCACAAAGTACAAGATCCGAAGGATCCTCTCGAGCAAACGTGACCTATACGGGGCCGTTTCTCGGGAATTCGACGGCTCCGCCAAGAATTTTCGTCGCCTTCCCTCTGCGTTCTTCTGCCTCCCCCTTGTCGACCGACCGCTGCTCTGCCAAGTGAAAATTCTTCGGGGAACCGTTTTCGCGAGCTTAAGACCGAGCAAACCGGACCGAACCTGGCAAACCCGACGGCTCTGCGGTTCTACTCGGCGATATTGCAAGGCGATTTTTATTTTCCTTCGTTTTGCCAGTGGATTTTTTCGGGGATTGCTTCATTCCTTCTTCTTTCCGGAAACTCACCTTTCTTCCTTTCGTTTTTTATCGTATCATATGCATAGAGAGGCGGGATTTTATTTAACACTAAAACTACCAGTCGAAATCACCGGCTCATGTCTTCCATTTTAAAATGATCGAAACTATGAAGAGCTTTTCACAGAAATTGAATTTCAAGATATGAGCACGAATCATGGTGAAAATGGCACAGCGACACACGTCGATCATTTTTAATGATCGGTAAGTTCAGTGTTAATATCTTCAATATATCGTTCGTCGTTTTCATTGTACCTGCTGCTTCGATTTATCTCGGTGAAATTGATGAGCAATTCTTTCATTTATTTAATTTTATCTTTTACATTGTAACGAAGTCACTAAAACGATTCGCAACTTTGATCTTCTTCGCCTCAATCCTTACGTAATTATTTGAAAATTCAAACCTCCATCGACTCGTCGAGTTTACAATATTTCAACATAAATTTGTTTACTAATTTGGAGATACGCAATATTTGACGCAACAATTAACAGTAATTGACAGTTCGGTGAAGGGTTGAATCTACCACGACTTCTTCGATCTTTCGGTAAAGTAAAAATCGTTCGATCCTTCTGCAACATGAATTAATTTAATCTTGTAGCAGATGTTCTGCGGAATTAATTTCGCCTTGATCATATTTTACATTCTACGAAGGAAAACATTAACATTGTAACTCTAGTTTATCTCACAAAAAATGTACGAATTCATTCGATAGCCGCAATTCAATGGGAGTTCAGAATGCCAAGTTCAGAAACACGGTTTTTACAACAGAAGCAACGATAGGGGACGAAGTGAAAAATCGAAGTACATATCTGTAAATATTGAAATTGATTCGCAGTCGAGAAAACAAACGGCGAGGCGTCGTTTCCTTATCTCAGGGTTAGTGGGTCATCATGATCGTAAACGCGGCGGTTTTTAACGGCGACGACGACGGCCGGAACGGGGGCGACAGACGCGACACAGGCTTGATTGAATTCCGCTCGATAAGGAATTATTTTCGCGCGATGGGGAATTAATCACTCGACGGTGATAAGCCGTTTCGCGGTCGCCAGACGACAACGACGACGACGACGACGACGAACGAATCGCGTGGTTGTTGTTCGGCGTCCTGTTGCATATTTAACGTCGAAGAGTAACGGTTCTGGGAACTGTCTCGTATGTAACGATATCTTGTAATTGCATTCGGCTTTTTTTCAATCGCTGAACAGCACAAGAAGATGCAAGTTCCAATAATATCGGTGACCAATTAACCGTTGCCTCTGCGAGCCAGTGCACAAAGTTTCCCCATTGGGGTGGATTTTTATAGAAACCGTCGGGTTAGACAAGCCGCGAGATGCGTTTGCGATTTACGCGAATTCGCCGCAATTTATAGTGATTTACAGCGCCGTAAATATCGCGTTTTACGCGATTGCGAAGATCGGTAGCTGGAAACGTAAAGATATGACCGGTAATGCGATTAGGCCGAGTTAATCCCCGCAATCAGCCAACAAGTTAATTCTCGCCTACCTCCTTGTACGGGTTTATGCAAATCGCATTTTTATGGGGCAATTCACGCACTCGAGCATTGAACAGAAATTTATACGGTATGTTACAGCAGCCGATCGGTTCGTAAAATAAATCGAAAACCACGCCGATCTCGACACCGCTGGTTAATTCGTTGCTCCAATTAATTTCGGAGCGAGAATGGATGGAATAGGATCGCGATCACGATTAGATTATCGAAGATCGAAAAACTACCTTCCAACGCGTTACTGAGGCGTCACTAAAAATTGTTCTAACACGTTGCAAAATAATTTTTACGTTATCAAATTCACTTATACTTAAAAAAAAACGATTAAAAGAGTAATTTTCGCAGCGTATCGTATATCATATTATATTTCTTGTTTCTTCTTTTTTATTTATTTATTTATTTATTTATATATCTTTTCACCGATTCCAATGAAATTTTCAGTACGCGCATAAGTTACCGATATCTACAAAACACATTTTTTACATTTTCGTTCCGGCTGCAGATTTCTCTTCGTCATTCCAAGTAATAGCAAAATAAAACGAATATATTTTAATCGTACAGTAAATTAGTTGCTTTAACATTTAAAAAAAAATTCAAGCCACTTAGTCCAGTTTTAAAAAACTTATTGCGTTTTAAAAGGTGTTCGAATAGATCTGACAGAGAGTCAGCATTGCAGGTAGAAAAATGATAGAGGACACGTAATTTTGAATTAGAGTTTTTTGGGGATAAATGAGAACCGGGCATAGGCTACCTGGTGCAGAAACCGAGTCCAGGTGCGAGAGAAGGAGTCGCCGACTTTTTCTTAAGCGTTCCCCTCACGTTTGCTGGAAATTCTCGTTTTCCCGGCCGCGTGTCGTGCAAGCTGCTGGAATTTTTCAAGTCCCCGCGAGGAAAAGTGCTCGCGTAACTGTTCGATAAGGCGGCATAAAGGTCTCGGACTGGTCCCGCAATAAAGCTCGCGACCGGGATAGCTACCCGGTAGCCGTAGAAGAACTGCTGTTCAGCATGAAACACTGTCGTCGCGCCGGCTGATTTAGAGGACGACGATATATGCGAAATATTCCAGCCGAGAGACTCGGCGATCGTTCGACTCTCGTCGCTCCGTCGACGATTTATTGCTTTCCGCGTTCCTTCGTTGTTCTAGCGATCTAAATTCATCATCGCCGATCGCCGCAGCTTCTCGTGCGAATTTATTTCTCTCTCTCTCTCGAGGAATTTATTTTAAAGAAATTCGACGGACTACTTTCGACTGCTTTCTTTCGTTTGGCAGAACTATGTAATTTCGACAGCATTGTAATTCTATTTTTGTCGCCAAACCTCTTTCGAATTTAAATTTCAAATGACATAAGCAAGGAATTCATTTGAGAAAAGTCCGACTCTACTTGATTTTCGGAATTGATTATTTGAACTCGGTAATTTTGTAATACTGATGGAATATGATCTTTTTATTCTGAGAAAACGGAGCTGCAGATTATTGGATATCGTGAAAATGAAATTGGATCGTAAATTGGACTCCGTATTACTTTTTCCAAAATTGTATCTATTTCAAGAATAAGATATGAACGTACTTTTCTTTTTACTATATTGTATGTATTGCGAGCTTCAGATATGGACGCAATTTTATTTTTATAAGATTGTATTAAATAACGAACGATTTCGAACGAAGCAGATTGAATTCTTATATGAGAAAGATCAGTTTTTATGTTTATGTACTAAATGTGACGTATTAAACGATACAAAGAAAATGAATTCATAAATTATATTCTGCTTAGAAGATTAATCATAATATATAAAGTACATATTAATATACGATAAAATAAAGTAGAAACTATCATGAATGAAACTTTCCCTTCGTGTTGAGTATAAGATAAAAACAATCAGATAAAAACAATGCCGCCACGACAAATGCTTAAAAATTAACCACCTACACTAACAATTGCATAAAATGTTCTCTTGTCCACGTGGTAAAAAATAATTCCATTGAGTCGTTCGAAAAGTTGTTTCGTTATTCAAGAAAAATTCGTTTCGTAAGGGCGTCGTAAAAGCACTCGGTTCAGTATTTTGCCAATAAAAAAACAGGACTTTTGCGAGCATAAGGTTTGAAAACTACCAGAAAAATGTGCAAAATTATTTTCTTTTTACTCTAACCGTCAAAAAATCGTCTTTCAAAAGCAACTTTCCATACGATCCGGAAGCAATCAGTCTACGCAAGTGTCTTTATCTTAAAAAACTTCGGCGATGATTTAACAAAATTGATCTGACAAATAATTTCCGACTGAAACAGTGCGAAAATATTTGGCCGGAGCGAGAGACGAAACGACCTCTGGGAAGAAAGAATCGTCGGATCGACGGAATTGTTTTAATGGAGACAGAAGCGCCGCCACGTTCTCGCGATTCCTCGTAAAACGTCGGACCCACCCCTTCGGAGCCGGTACAAAGAAATAGATTTAAAAACTCGGAAAGTTTTATCGGCGGAATTGCACTTGGGGGCCCGGAGCACCGCTCCCGAGTGGAAACTTCTCGAAACTAGTTTCCCCCGAGAAGTTTCGTGAGAAATTCTTCCGGTAGCGTTGCTGATGGCGATCCGGAGCAAAAAGGAGAGAAGGAGACGAGCGAAGGGTTGGTGACCTAACGGTATCAAGTGGTTCAATGGCTCTCGAGATACCTGACAGGTATTCCTGCTGCTATCTCTCTCTCTCTCCCTCTCTCTCTCTCTCTCTCTCTCTCTGTTCTTTTTACCGAGAAAGGGAGAAGAATTGCATTTTCTCCAGCGATTTGCCTCGATCGATGCTACCGTCCAGGTATCCCTCGCCTCGAAAGGGTTACAGCGTGCTCCTTTTTTCACCGTTGATTTTCTCTGGTTTCCCGTAGACCGCGGCCGATGGTCAACCCCTTGGTCTCGCCTCGGGTGGCGATTTTTTTTGGTCTGCCGGTGGAGAAAAAATATTTTCACTGTCGGTCCCCGGTCGTAAATCCTTCCGCGTTCCTCGGAAGTCGTCGGCTTCCGGTTCTGAAAGCAGTGCAATCCACGGATTAGAAAGGGTTGAGGCAGCCGGGCTAAAAAAAAAGGGTTACGATCGGGAGAAAGTCTGCACGGCTGACAGATAAGTCGAAACAGCCGTGATTATCGTATTGTCCAGTCGATGGAGGGTAGCTGCAACGTGGCTGCCATTTTTTCGGACGGCCTGGCCAGTGTCCCGCTGTCGAAGTCCAGATTTATGCAGCCGGGGCACGACTTGGAAAATTTTCTAGACCCGGCGAACGATGTTTCTTCCCGATTTCGCTTCTCGTGAATTCGTTCGGTAAATTTATGATGTTGAACGCAAGTTAAAAGTGCGCTCGGCGAATATTCATTGAATTTTATTTGTTCTTCGATGATTTACGTGAACCACCCTCTGCGATCTGATACCTTGACCTATAATATCGTGTCGGACTCGACGTTAACAAGGCTTTGGGACATGATCTATTAAGCGTGGATCGTCTTTACATGAAAATATAAAATACAAGGAACATTATTAAACATAAATGATCTGTCTCAATGTACGAATTTATTAGCGACAAATCGGTGTTAATTAACGTACGAAAGAAATCGTAGTGCAAGAGCCTAAAAGCGAGCCTAAAATCTGTGGAAGAAAAATTGAGTCTCGGAAACATTTCTAACTCTCGACTTCTAGCAACATTTATTAACTTTTCGTTCTTAATCATTTATAAACGCGTCGAACGACTACGTGGTAACGTTCTACAGACAACAAATTTCCATAACGTGCCGAGTCCAAGGCGAAAGCTGGCTCCGTAAAGAAAAATCATGAAACAAGAGAGGATTAAACGCGGCGAAACGGCGACAACGTCAGTCACGAACGAAATACAGCCCGTTGTCGGCGTAAATAAAAATCCATAAATATCGACTGGCATCGAGGCGACCGGCAAATAATCCGACAGATCGTGGATCGCCGGAGCGTTTCAAGTTTCAGCAACGCCATGGATCACCGTCGATGATGCCCATATCTCCGAGATTTCTCGCCGAGGCCTCGTGTTATTTTCGCCTGTTGCTAAAGACCGTTCCCGCGGGCCCCTCCGTATTATAATTCACGTGGCATACCTCGCGCCTTGTCATTATGAGTTTTTATAGAAAGCATACGTTCCATGGTTTTACTAACAATCGTACCTGTTCGAGGAGGCTCGTCTCGTATACAATCCGGCGCGTCCGCGTGCGCCGCGCCGGCCATCGTTGCACCTTTATTCCCGTCGTTTATAGGTGTTCTCCGCACCGGTCGCGACAGTCGTTTCCGTTTTTCGACTTTCTCCAGCCTCGCAAATTGTATCTCAATGTAGGGTTACGGGCGGCCAGCAGGGCTTATTTATTCCGCGTGGTATCAGCGACCATAATATTCGATCCTACGCGAAATGATCCCGGTAGGTATCGCGCGCTCTCCGCCTTTCGCCGACGAGCCGGTGTCCGAGAGCGTTCCGTGGCCAGGGCTATCAACCTATCGGAGACCCGATATCATTCCGTTTTATACATTCCTTTTGATCCCTCCAGTAATATGTTTTTCCCTTTTTACCCCTCCCGCCACGAACCCCGGTATCTCGGAATGCTCGTGTACCCATAGATCGGGTCTAATTCGAGGCTCGTGGATCTCGTGTCGCGATCTGCCTTCGCAACTTTGTCCCTCCGCCGGACATTGCTATCCTGGTCGCATAGCTCGCGTGCTTTCCAGCTGGACTCGATCAGGGGGGATCAACCCTTTGCGATTTGCTCGGACCCGGTCTGCTGCAGTCGATTTTTTAATTAGTACGCCCGAGACCGTAGTGTTCTCGCCTCGTTTCAGCTTTCTGTGTAATTTTTGGAACTCTACTTTGATTATTAAAAAATTGTGTTTCAATTTTTTACTGAGGTAAATAGTTGTATTCGTGCTATTTGATTCAGAATTTTTCTTGTCGATGAATCTTGTCGAAGCTAATTTTACTTATTCTTAATTAAGCGATTTTAATGGTTAGGCGGAAACAAAAAGTATTTTATAATTATTGCGAGTCTCGGTGCGTTCTTGAGGCTGTATATTTTTCTTTAAAAAATGGTATTTTAATTTGGATACTGGGAAAAGGTTATATTTATGCTGGTAGCATGTGACCCTCGTTGGAGCTAATTTTGTAATTATTAGTAAAAAAAGAAATTTCAGACTTGCAGGTCATAATATGTTCTGAAGAGTCTGTATTAATTATACGGAAGGTAGTGTTCACATTCTCTTCAAGGAAAATCAAAATGTGCGCAATCGTACATTATCTCTTCTATCGTCATCGAAACTGGCTTATTAATCAGCATCTGGGAAAACAATCAATTTTATAATTACTGTAAGTTTTTATGCGCTCTGTGTACTATATATTAATTTCAAGAAGATGGTATTTTAGTGTTGGACAGGAATCTATTTTAAATTTTCACCGCCGATTTTATCGCAGCGAATTTTCTAAAATTGCATATGAATTTCGCTTCGGAACGAAAAGATAATTCATATTCGCGTTCGATACGTCTGGTTTAATGAAAAGGACGTTCCCGCGGTTTCCTTGAACTGTCTCCGGGATAATAGCTACGCGAATCTAAATTCAAAAGGAGTCTTAAAGCCGATCGAAGAACGCAGGAGAACGATCCCGGCCGAAGTTCCTCCGCGGACCAGAGAATGAAATTGCAGCGATTCCGTGTAATTAAATTATCGGTCGTGACGACGATTAAATTATCCCCCGCGGCAGGGATTGCGCCTCGAATGCTCGAACAGCTAATTGCCTCTTTCCAATCCGTGGATAAAAGTATACGGTTCAAGGATGACGGACTTTTATGCATTCCTATTAAGGACTCGGCCCGATCCAGTTAATTGTGGAACGAGACTTTTGATACAGTCGAGCAATTATCGGGAGGAAAGTGGATGCGCGATGAAAACCTCGGAAAACTCGGATTTCGGGACCAAACAGCCTCTTGATTTTCCAAAGTGCTTCGACGACACGGTCGATCTTTGTCGAAAATGTTTATCAATCTGTTGGTAAGAAAATTTGAAAATGATTTACATCGTAAATTTAGTTAATTATTTTTTATTATATTTATTATTATTATTATTATATATTATTATTTTATATATTATTATATATATTTATTATTATTATTATTATATATTATTATTTTATATATTATTATATATATTTATTATTATTATTATTTTTATTATTATATTTTTAATTATATTAGAAGTTGTTTAACCTAAAAATTTGCAGCATGATAATGCTTAAGATCTTTATTAAAGAAAATTTTTCTATATATTATTATAAGTTAACAATAAAAATCACCGGTTTTACTCGATTATATTATTAAAATCACTCTCAAATATATTAGTAATTAATTTATTGGAGCAGATATAAAATGAACAGTAGTAAAATTACCACTCTTTTTGCACTACAACGGATTCCTTTTTCTCCGTTTACGCTAGTCTTATTTTCGACACGTTAATGGCAAATCCATCTTTTAATATTAATCTATAAATATAAATATGCAACGTTTCCCTGTTATCATCAACAACGGAGTCCACGTTTAATTAGTTAAACTATAATTATTAGTGATTATACCGAAGTAGTTTCACTGTTAAGTGAAACAATTAAAGTGGCAGTTATAGGGACGGTGGCAGTAATTGAGACGTCTACGCCAGACGAGCAGCCTTGCAGATAAAACGCTAGTATAGTTTAGCTTGGCAGATAAAACACTGTATCCTTCAATATTGAATTCATCCTTCGGAAGCGAGAATCGTTTCCTTCTCTTTATGATTTCGCACCTCGGGCTACGATAAATAAAATGAAACTTGGAATAGCCACGATATCGGGCTCGTTGCAGTTTCGAGCGCATCCAAGGAGACGCTCCGGTAAAAATGGTATTAGAAACCGACGCGGAATCGAACTGCATAAACTTTCTATTCAGAAAGTTGTGTTTTGAGTGCGCCGAAACTGCTAATGCAGGAAACGAAATTCCGCGTTCCCGAAAAAACATGAATCTGCATAAAAATCCCGTGTCCGCTAACAACGGCGTAAAATCCGCCCATACCCGCTCGCCCGCCGAATCCCGTGAGCTCGTTCGTCTTCTTTGTATCCTTGGCCGGGGTGCCGCGCACCCTCTCGCCGCACAAAAAAAAATATGGAAGCGAATTATCAAGTTATACAGTGCCGGGGAACGCTCGCGGATCCAGCCGAGTGTCCGGCCAGGGGCGTGTAACACGTTGTTCAACCGTATCGGGGAAGTCGTAAAATCGGCGGGCGCGCGTTGTTGACGTTCAACAAAACAACGAACAAGAAAGGAATGAAAAAAGAGAAAAATAGCGGGAAGGCTGGTGAAAGAGGAGAAAAGCAGAGAATAATACTAAAATACGAGCGCGAAACGCGAGGATACAACGGGCGGACCGTGTAACGAAGCGACGGGCCAGCAGAGAGGTTCCAGGATGATAAACAGCCGCAACAAAGTAGCAACGCGGGGAACAGAGGCGAGCTGCGCACGGGATCAATATGGCAGCCGGTGGATTCTCTTATCGTGGCGTTCGCGTGCGCCCGTCTGCGTCTCTCTCTCTCTCTCTTTCTCTTTTTCTTGTTTGCTCTCTCGCACACTCTTTCTCTTTCTCTTTCCATTTCTCTTTCTCCCCCGGAGTGTGCCGAGTGTTCAGATACGTGTGCAACAGCAAACGGTGGACACGCACGCCGAGCGAATCGCCGGCGAATTTCGAATTTATAAATTTTCCATGCGCAATATTGCGTGAGATTGCCGCGCGTCCTCCGCCCACCGGTTGATTACACCAATTTACTTGCATGCAGTTGTTGCGGACTCCCAACCCCCTGCACGCCGATAGTACCATTTCGTGTTCCTCCATACATGGTGTCTCCGTTCCCCTCTTCGCTGCTCCCGAATCCCCGCGTCCGCGAGATTCTTGCAACTTTGTTCCCCTAACCTCGGTTTTCTTCTCGGATCGTTCCTCGGGAACAGTTGCCTCCTCCGATGGTAAATACGTCGTCGGTTTTTAGATTCTGTATCGACTTTTCATGTACAATGATTTCTTTCAATCGCGACCGCTGAGGTGCATATTAAGTGCATATTAATGGCTTAACTGGCATAATAATGACTTCACTGGTTTCCTTATTGATTACACGTGGTTCCGTTCCGCTGCATCTTCTTGCTTAAACTGTCTCTATGACTGAACTGTAACTCAATTAGGACTACTATTGAGTGTAGTATTATAAATACAAACAGTTGGATATTTTTATATAATAATTTCAGCATTTCGTGTTTGTAGCGAGACTGTCGTTTTGCTGCATGAAACTGCAACAAGGAACGAGGCAAGATTTTTATAATCTATTTAGCACTTACAAGAAAATTGGACGATAATGGATAAATAATCTTTGCGTTGATCTTTGCAAACGTTTTTGGAACTGTGTTTGGAGACTGGTTTCTTCCCTTGATCTTTTGGTTTCCATTTCTTGATGTGTTTTATAGGAACTACAGAATTTATTGAAATAAACGAAGATGGTTGCATAATATTCTTTGTAAGAGTTAGGTTGCATATCTTGAAATTGACGAAGACACACTGAGTACGTGGCTTGGAGTTCGATTTGACTATTCGTACAGACGCTGCGAAGAGACGGGGGGTGGATCGATGCCGGGTATAGTTTGACCATGCCACTGTCTTTTTAGCTTCGTTCAGATGTCAAATAATCCTAAAATACTCTAAAGAACCATATAACGTTTATTTTGTATAATACAATGATGATAGTTATGAATTCGTAAAAATCCGCGGTTTGACACTATTTCCGCCGATATCTTGTATTATACAATTTACCGAATTAATTCTGTGACGACTATAGCAAAAGTCGCGACGTGATTACATAGAAAACATAGAACATACAAAATAATCTTTATTAAAAATGATTAAAAGATGTCTTGAAACGCGTTAAGTCACCGGTGACCGACGATCCAAATTTTTTAAAATTATATTTTCGTATATAAATAAATTTTGAATGATTCGACGATCATAAAAGAATGTCCCTAAATATTATTAGTCACGAAACAAAATTTTAATGAGTATCATTCAAACATTACTCGCAGGTTTCACAGAATTATAACGCGTTAACTCCTTCATCCCTTAACCGCTTAACGTGTTAACTCCTTCGATAAAAATAGTGTTAAATAGAAACGATTAGGTGTCTTGCGACACCTTCGGCGGAGCCAGCGTTAACTCTACGAACGCGGGGCCAGTTTCCCCAGACTCAACCCCCACCCCGAAGCAAAACATGGCGCATCGACCCCTGTGATTCCGTTGACACCCTGTAGACTAGATTCGGTAGCGGGCAGTCGCAAGCATGCGCCGAGGTGCGGTCGTTTCGCGTCGCACTCTCGCGGAAGTGTGTGCCCGTGGCCGGAATAACGGGCTCGTTCTCACGCGCAGAAAATTCGTCGCAGAAAATGCACGGAATGCACGAAGTGCGCCGAACGACCCCGTCCGCGGTTGTTACTTTGATGGCGCGCGAAAAACACGCGAAGAAAGTACGGCCGGCGCGGCGGACGGGGTCCCGAATTATGAAAGTTCCTCGTTCCAGGCGTAATTGCGCGCCCCCGACAATTTAGCCGTAGCCGCCGCGCCCGCGCCGCACCCCCTAGCACCCTAGGCTTTCGGCCAGATTTATGGCGGTGCCGCGTTGTCACCTGGATGGAAACATTCGGATTATTTTTCTTCCCGTGTACACCGGCTTAATCCTTCGAACTGCGGAGCTGGGCCGAATGTAGCTGTGACAGTGATCAGGGTGGTTCTGTGACAAGGTTCTGCATTTTGCATCGTTCAGGATCGTGTTGTTTATGACCGAAAAGAAATTGTCAACTTATTCGTGGTTGCTCACTCGCGTCGCAAAATATATCAACATCTTTTCAAACGGAGTAACTCTTTTCCAAACTCTTTTCCTTGGATCGACGGGTGTTTCTGAAGAATAAATGTACAGAAATTGTATTAAATTGCAAATTGTTTGAAATGATAATGCGATTAAAAGATCCATGGTTCTGCGACTTTTTACCTGACCGAAGTTTTCTGCAAATGGAAAAAAGCAATTCGCAAGGTTTCACATTTAAATTGTGAAAATATCAGTCTTCCACGTATTACAACCGAAAACAGGTAATTTTCGCATCTTTCAGCGCCTATAGCTCGACTGTGTGTCAATCTATTTTACAGAAAAATTATTGTCATTCGAACCAATTCGAAGAAAGTTATTCCGTTTGGGAAGATGGCCGGCTGGCCGATTGCAATTTCTACGAATAAGAAATCGTGGAAATCTGTATTCGCGCCGGCATCCGCAATCGCAGCTATGAGAAATGAATTCGCGATGGTTCTTTTTTTATCGCGTTGCTGGTACATTACCACGAAGATACCATTAATAATCGCGATTTCTAGGCTGTTAGTCGGCTGGGCGACGGATTAGCGCCGTTCTCCGTTCCCGCTCCGGCCGTATGCCGACAGATTCTTGTTGCAGATCGCATATCGGGCCACTTAGCAGCCTCGGCTTAACGAGCAACATTGTCGGCTTCCTCTCAATTAATCGTTCGATAATGAACTCGGGAGCCGCGCGCCCTTTTTCGAACAGCAGAGAGAAACACGCGGGCCGATCGTAGATCGCCGCTACATTGTTCCCCGCTCCATGAAATAACGTGGAAACGAATGCGCGCGCGATATCTGCACGCAGTCGCCGCGATGTACACGCAATTCGCGAATGTGTAGTACATACATGTGTGTGTATACATAGCTATGGGTGTCGATGCTATCTCGCAGAAAGGAAAAATGAAGGAACGCTGCTGACGCGCGGCGCCCGGATTTCATTAAGATTTTTAATCGGCTGACACGAAAGCGAAAACGCGCAAATTGGCGCGCACGCCCCGAGGAAACGGATCGCTCGGAAGCGCACACTGCGACCCATTAAGTCTGTTCTACCGAGATTACACGTTGATTGTTCAACAAAGACTCGGAATCGTAGCCACAGTGATTCCCGATCTACCTGAACACGCAACGCATACGATTATCAAGTGAATTCCCGTTTACCATTTTATCGGTCTTCGTGACTGTTCCCTTTGTCGATCGTTCTGCACACATACACACACGCGCACTGCCAATTTAGAGATATTCTCTCGACTACATTAGACCGATGATTATTTGTTTTATCTATTTATTTATACGGATCGTATGCATTTATTAGAAAAATTGGCAGACGAAGTGCGGAACAGTGAAAACAATAGAAGAATTACGAGATACAGTTGCACTGTTTTCAATTTGCTCAATTTATTAATAGAGAGAATACATTTTTATTGTTTTTCTGTTTCCTGCAATCGAGGTAGAGAATTTTTATTCTGCATACGGAACCGTTGTCTAGTGATAAATATCGCAAATATAATGTAATTCTAAGCTGCAAATGCGAGGACATGAAACGACTAGGAAAACGATCCCAACAAATAGATTGCACTTTGTAGATACCAATAGCTATCGCGACGCAACGTCGGACATGCTCGAAAATGATCGCGATCCACGCGAATAAAATGCGTCGCGATTTAACTCGCGACGCGCACGTTGTTCCCTCGTTCTTCAATTTCCGCTTTGCATAAACATCCGCTATTCACGGGCGGGGAAGAAAACGATCGCACTGTAAGTAAGAATAATTACTATGCGCGGGAATTGGATCGCGCGGAAGTAATAATCGGTCCGCCACTGGATCGTTATTCCACAACGGCGCGAGGTGAAATCATTTCGGATAACTGCATCGCCTCGTGTCACGCGGAGACAACGCTAGGGAGTTCATTAAGGGGTTAATTGCGCCCCTTAACGGCGCCGGGATTATTATCCTTGCCGCGTGTCCACGTTAAAGAGACACGTAAGCATTTTATGGCTCTTTTAGCAAGTCCTGACGGGAAAAAAAAGCCGGCCCCACTGCCGTTGAAATGATGATGCGGTCTAGCCATAACATTAGGTTTTCCGCAAGTTATTGCTCTCAGAGAAATTCGGAGAAAAATCCGGGAAACTTGGACCTTCTGGTCTCGCGGTGGTATACAAAATGTTTTACTTATCACGTCCGGAGCATTCCGTAAGAATTGATTATCGTCGATTGTGCTGCAAGATGGATTTCACGCATTTATGTAAAAATTGGGTAGATGCAATTTAACATGGTAAGAAAATTGAAAGAATTTAAAACTGCCAATGTATTGTTTCGAATTTATTAAAACGATTAAACGAATAACGAACTTGCTGTTTAGTTTTAACAATTGATGCAGACAATTTTTATTTTGCACATATGTAAATCCGTTGTCTATTTATAATCGTTCCTCAAGAAATACAGCTCGGATCAATTGCACAAGAAAACAATCGGGTGGGTTAGAATCATAGCCGCGTAAATCATATTTATTAACATAATTTAGAGTCAAGTCAATTTCTATACATAGCAACCTTATAATTTATTTCACGCGTCCTTTCAACATTTCGACATGCACGGATCACATTTTGATACGCGAGTCCAAATTTTCAAAAATGTGACTTACTTCACCCCCATTCTAACCCACGCGATTACCATCCGCAGGAGCAACAATAAACGAACAATATTGATTTACCATCCTGCAGAGAGCTCGCGATTTCCCCGAAACTGTTCGCCGAAGACGAGACCCGTCACGCCGGTCGACGATGCAGTACGTATTCGGATCTCCTCCGGCGGAGATCGCGTGGCTCGTAAACAGCGTGCATCGATAAAAAATAAAAGGCGAACGAGGCGGGGGGCTGCGAGATCGAGAGTATCGGAGAGGAGCAACAGCTCGATGGGGAAAAAAAGATGGCGGCGCCTGTTGCAGGGGGGAACGATGGCTGCCGGCTCGATTTTCCATGGTATGTCTCGCTGAGCTCGGCCGACTATGCACTCTGCCCATTGATATCCCTCTCCCCACCTCGACCTGCCGTTGCCGGCGGACCATTTCGCTTCCTGAAACCGGCTTAAGGGCGGGTTGCACGCAGGTGGAGCGCAGGAGTGCGCGCCCGTTGGCCGGGATGCAGGCGAGAGATCCAGGCGAGAGATGCAGCCGGCCCGCAATTCCGGATGATGCATCGTCTCCGGGAGCGTTTCTCGGTCGGAGGTATCCCAGGTACGAGGGTCTTGGGTATCGTGGCCCGGCCTGTAAACACTGGAAACCCATCTTCCCACCCACGGCCCGGGCCTGAACGCCGAAAAACCGAGCACCGAGCCGGCCGGCCGGCCCTCGTAAAACGCGCCGGCGATCAGGCGAGACCGAGACGGAAAATTTGCCCCGCGGTCTCGATCCAATTTTGATACTGCCGCTGCTGTTTATTCGACCGGACCGGATCGGAAGATCGCCATTCGGATTTTATTGGGAAATTTTATGCCCGGGAAATCGTTAATTGAGCGATCCGGCGCGAGCCACGCGCCTCGCCGCGCCGCACCGCGCCGCACCGTGTTCGTATACATAGGTATTTACGCGTGGATGGGTATCTGATGACTCGACTTGATGGCCGCAAATGGCTCGTAAACTGTTTATTGCATGAAAGTGTTTGACGTCGGGGTTACGTGATTTTGAGACGCGTCGGCCGATCGCCGCCGGCCTTTGTTTTGCACCTTCCGCGTAATGGCTTTTTAATCTCGCCTCGTTTTCGCCGACGCTTCTTCCCGTCTGCTCCACTGCTACGTTGTTCTACGAAGCCTCCTTCGTTTTTCTTGAATAAATATCGAAATAGCGTTGCTCGAACCTGCGCGGAATTATTGCACTGCACGAACTGCAGATTCGATGCATTTGTTATGCAGTTCCGGTTGACTTCCTGAAACTGCTTACGTGCATACTTGTTGCACACTGTTACTATCATTAATGACAATGATAATAATAATAATGTTTTCCGGTTGACAGGATGAACCCGTTGCTATACAATACAAAGGTATAATAACGATCGGCCAGAGCGTAAACAAAGGAAATAAAAAGGAACAGACAGCTAATTGGTTAAGAAACAATTGAATCAATTCGTTTAGCCAAGCTGATATTACGATAAGAATGGTGAGAAGTTTAAATAAATTCAGTCTTGCCATTCTTATAAACAAGCACGTGTTAATCGCTATCAAAACTCGATAAATTTAGCGTTAATTTAATGATGCAGATACGATTCGATGGAGACCCTTCAGAGTCTCCACTCGAGTGCGAAGGGTCAATAAATAAAAATCAAATAAACAATCAGTCTCTAAACAAAATTGAAGTCATCTTCGAGTGATTTCCACGAAGAGTAGACGAAGGGCATGTTCACGGCAGCAGCCCAGGATTAGCCGAGCAGTGTTGCAGTGCAACATTTTTAATAAGTCGAAGTTCAGGTCGTTCCGTGGTCGTCGACGCCCGCGGATGAACTTAAACTCGGCTCGGCCGGCGCCGGGCGAGAGAGGACCCCGTTTTCTCACCTTATTAAAATCCCCGGAACCCGAGTCCGCGATATTAAAAACTTAAGCGCACGCAACTTTCCCGGGCACCGCCGCCGCCGCGTGCACGCCCTCGAGAAAGGGACGCGTGGCGCATCGAATCGTAAACAAATTCCGTGGAAAGGATTACCCAGAGTTGGAAGGCGTTGCAGGCACCGCGAAGACGCGGCCAGATTAGGGAGCTTTTTATCCGCGTTTAAATATGCAGCTCGCAGTTCATCCCTTCTGGCCGGCCCAGCGCATTTACATCCCCTGTTTTACATTCAAGGTTTCCTACTTCCAGAGCCGCGATTCCCGCCGCGCACGGAAATTTCCTGTTTAGGTATACTGGGTGAATCTACCGGAGGGTTGCAACTCTGCTTTTCGTGCCGACTTCGCAAAATTGCAACCGGCGAGCTTTGTTCGTCGAGCTCCTTCCGCGAGATGTTCGATCTTTTAGCCGGATGCATCGGTGCAGCTGTAAAGCGCGATTGAACTTTCCTCTTTAGAAACTGGTGCATAATGCCGAAAAATTAGTATGTTTTTTTTAACATTTTCTTATAATATTGTCCACTGTTTTATTTTAATTCCTTCATTTAATTTACCTTATTTATTTACACGGGTAAACACTCATTTTTACGATGACAAAGATAAAGCATAATGATGTTGATTGTCGAAGAATTAATGAATCAGGTGTACAGTTTACAATGACTTGTTTTAAACCTAGTAACATTGGCTGCAAATATGTCAATCATATTACTACCACCACTGTTTTATAATGAATAATCGCTATTGTTTGTAATGTACTAGCAACCGAATTTTCGATTATAGAGTTTAATTCTTTAATGTACAAATGAGACAAATTTGTCCAATAGAACTGTCTGTTTCAAATCCGATTTTGAATATTGTAATATTATTTTAAATATAATAATAAATTCGTTAAACAAATTGCCTACACCAACTAATATTAATTATTGGTGAAATTTCTGTTCAATTCCAGGATTATTTCTTTTAGCATCGTGTCCTACATTTTAGTGTGTTCATAATAATAAAATAAAAATAAATCCCACAAAATTGCTGCACCGAAGGGCTTCCACAAAAATGAAAATCCTCGACGATGCAGCTCGATAAACCCTACGAAATAGTCTCTAATCCTTTGGCCAGTTGTTAGATTCACCCAGTATACAGGTCTCCCGCGTTTTCCGGTGCCTCCCAGCCACATTCTCGAACCACCCCCTTCTGACAGGGTTGGTATCCGTCCGCGCGCCTCCGTCGGCGAACTTCTCGAGCAGTAAAGCGGCTCGTGCACTTTCCTCGGGGTGCATAAAGCGAAACGGGTCGGTAAAAGAATTGCCGATATATGTGTTACTCGTACTATGTTTCGCTACGTCTGCGCAGCTAAATACGCCCCGCTGCGGCCCGCCGTGTGTGTGTGTATGTGCATAGCGCAGCCTGATGCACTAGCTCCAGCTAGCTCACGAGGCTGCCTTTTCCACCCCCATCGCCGGTGGTGTAACCGTGGAACGGGAATAAATTCGGTGCCTCGGCTACGATCCGCACGGAGATCGTCGAAACGCTTTCTCGGGAACGTTTCCTCAACTTGTTTCGTTATTAGCGGGGTGGGTCGGGGGTGAGGATGCGGTCCACACCTGGCAGAAAGTATTTATTATAAATAGACCGCGGATCTTTATGCAAAATAAAAATTGCCTGCCTGAATTGCGACATAAAGAGGTTAAATTTATCTTTATTCTTAATCGTTCTAATAGGCTGAAAATAATTATTTTGTACGTTGCTATTCGGGCAGACAATTTTTATTTCGCATTAAGATCCGCTATCTATTTATAATAGGATTGTTAAATTTTATACGTGCGTAAAATTCGGAGTTTAATTATGAAGTTCGAACACGGATGATTTTTATAATTTGCGAATTCAAAATACTATATGAATATTGTACTTTTTAATTATATTTTAACTGGCTTGGAAAAACGTTTGTGGCAATTTCTATTATACCTTTTTAACGTTGAAACTACTTTGCTGATCAAAATGTCTTTTACCATATTTTTTGTTCTAAGATTGTTGAAACGACAATTTTTCGTAGGGAACGATTGAATAAATTTCTGAATTCAAGCACACGTTATAATTAAAACAGCGAAATGTCCAAATAAATTCAGTCATCTAATTCTTTGAAGCAATGCATGTCGAGCATTTTCACTGCTCGATGGATTTAGCGTCAATAAAAATATTATCGTTCTTTCCGAACCGCTTGCGTAATTTTCTAGAATTTTTGGTTCGCGACGAAAGAATTCATCATTGTATGTTATTCGGTGAAAAACTAAAAACACAGTTAATTTTATTGACTTGCCGGGTCTGAGAGGATAAAAGAATTTGAAACTAGTAAATAATAAATATTTACATTGCTAATATACAACGATTTTATAACTTGCCGGGTCTGAGAGGATAAATGAACTTTAAACCAGTACGCAATAACTATCTGCGTTACAAATAATGTACTTATTTGAAAACAAACGTTCCACATTCCAGTTTATTTCTTGGAAATTGGAACTCGATTTCTAGCGCGCGCAGTTATTTTGTCGGAACTGGTGACATTGCGGATCCAAAGAAATCGTCGCTAATTTCTAAACGATCGACAGGAATATACAGTTCCCCGTTCGGATTTCACTGTAGTTTACTTTTCCTGTAGACCGTGGAACAGAAGCCTCGTTTTGTTTCACGCGAGGCAATAAAAGCGGGGGCTAGTCGTTTCCCTCGACTCCGATCGTTCAATAATTGCGCTTCGAGGAAGTCGTTGCACGTTATTGCACGTTATTGCGCGTTATTGCGCGTTATCGAAGGCTTACGCTCAATATTTTTATTTCCGACGATTACACGGTCGTCGATTAACGTTGCTAACCAGTAACAATTCATTGCACCCGTTGATCGCTTGATTGCGTTTATTAAATGTTCTCTTTGTTGTCGCGGCGCGTCCGAGAATCAATTTAATCGTTCAATTAAGTTCGATTTATTATATTTAAAACCGATGGCTACACTTCGACGTTAATCCTTAACAGCCATTGCACAATGAGGTGTAAAAATTGCGTAGCTCTTATTCAGTAACGTGTCGCAGAGTCATACAATGAACGCGATGCAATCAGCAGTCTGCGAGCGACAATTAAACTGCGCTCGCGTCAGCATTAATAATATTCATTATCGATGGACATTCTTTTCTCTAATCTATTTATAAATCATCTAAGAATTTCTCCGGTGTGTCGACCAATCTAAATTAATGAGCTGCATCCCAGAATGCAGTCGATAGATATTGATAAATTTCTTCATTACGTTGACAAATATATATTGTCGCGAATAATTTTTTTGTGAATTATTACCTTATTCCTATCTTATTCTTGTCCGAATAAATCATTTTCGAACATTTTTTGTATATAGTTATTCGTGAATAATGACCAATAATAGCATCCTTGTTCGTCATTTAAAAATAACGAATAAAAATTGTATTCTTATTCGTCATCCGACAATCGAACGAATTTCGCCCAACCGTTTGCATCGGCCGAGTAGTCCAGCTGCAGAACACAATGCGTTCGATTCGTCACTCGACAGCGTTTAGCAGCGAGGCGACAAACATTTTCCAGCAAGATCGTTCTCTTTTCGCCGACTGGAACGGTGATCGATCGTTTCACCTAGGCCCTGTGCCGATCCCCGACAAATTGAAATTCGCAGCCACAGCTCGAAGGACCGTTTCACGTTCCCGCGCGACAGGTAATGGTTTTAGCGTCCGAAATCGATTCGGGCTCGAACTGTTACGAAGTCGACGTACAGTCGAACGAACGGCTTTATCGTAACGCGGGAACGATCGGAGGGCGATCGAGCGGATCGACCGTTCCGATTAGCCGTGTGTGAAAATTAATGGCGCGAGTCAGACCTCGCTTCGCCTCGCCTCGCCTCGCCTCGCCTCTTATCACCGGCGACCGTTCTCGTTCGTTCGCTTTTGAGACGAAAGGCCCGCCGCCTTATTAAAATGCGCGGTCGCTCTCGAAACCGTGCGAGACGTATTAAAGCTTCGAACCGACTTGTTAACGTGTTCCGCGCCGTCTTTGTTGCCGGACCACCGCCCCAATCGGATTTAATTACGGCGATACGCGTGACATGTCCCGCTTATCGACCCCGGCATTTTACAAAACGGGATTTTTACTCGTCGATTGCGACCCCGGTCGCTGTCGTTCGGTTTCTGTGCGCTCGTTTCATTCGTCGCGGGGACAACCACGGTATACATGTACCGCTCGTCGTGAAACCTCGTTACCGATTACAACGCTTCGGAGCGGACTTTTCTTGAGAATTCTACAAACGAAAGTGAACGCGAGCCACTCACGTCACTGGGGGGTCAAGTAGCCATTCGTATGCAAGGTAATGACGCGGTGAAAACGCCGACACCGGACAAGATTTTTTTCCACTCTTGTGTACAATTTATCCCTAGGAATTGTCCACTGTATATAAATACTTGATACGCTTTCGAAAGCTTCGAGAGAAGTTTCTCTGTTTTATTCTAATTTTATCTTTTCATCGCTTATCCGACAATTTATCTTTAACATCAACTTTTATTTTCTTATTTATTATCTTTTTATTAATTTTAGTTGTTGCATCACGAACCGAATGAACATCGAATTATTTTAAACGAATTCATTAGTTATACAAAGTGGAGTAATTATATTTAATTCCGACTTGATCTTAGGGTTTCAAGTAGCGTATATATAAGATAGGACATTAATTAAGAAATAATATTAAAGTGTTGCAACAAATTGAAGATGTGTGAGATATATTTATATTTTTACCTCGCGTCTAGTGCTTAGGCATGTTAAACCGTAAAACAGCAATTACTTCTTATTTATTGGACGGTTTTATTGCGACGATAACGGGCGTATAAATATATTCAACTTTTAGACATTTGACACTGGTTGCGACAGTAATGACAATATTACCGTGCAGATAATTCGCATTGTAAATTACGGAAGATTCATAAAGTTTTCAAGCCAACCGATTATTATTGCGATTTTGTTTCGAACTGAGACAGTAGCAAGATAACTCGATCAGTGCCCCATATTGTTGCAGACTTATTTATTTATTTATTTATGAAATTACCATTAGTCGTGTTCTGATATTTTGGAAAAATCAAACATTCTGCGCACCATCTCGCTCCCTTAAGGCCACACCACACGAATAAAGTTATTATATACCGTGGATTCGGCCCCCAAAAGAATTTCAGCGTTCCACAACCAGTGATTTTGTCGATTTGCATACACCCTGTAAAGCCGGGACAAATGGCGGGTCCCGTCGAATAATTTCCGAGCACGGCTGTTTACCAATGCCGATTCTTTGCATATTAAACGTCTCGCGGAGCGAATCCGGGCACCGTTTCCGAAAAAACGACGTTCTCGAACGGATCGAAATTCCAAGGTTAACGAAAGAGCATGTCGCCCGGCAGTGCACACGCACTAAATATTCATGCCTCGTTTCTGTAGTTCGAACCGGTGGGTGTGAACGCTTTCGTTCGCGCTTCGCCAATAGAGAAGACACACCGAAAAACTCTCTGTTCAAGTCGCCATGCTGAGACCGAGTGACGAACGCATGCGCGGCTACCTCACCTGCCATATCAAGGTGGATCGTATCCGTTGATCGATCCATTGCATTCTCTTCTGCTCTTCGCTCCGAGATCCAAGAAATTGTCCAAGGGTTGCTCAATCCAATGTTATTCATCGTTCTTCTGGATCGATCTTCAGTCGCTTAATTGGCGAGGATTTTTTGGAGATTTTCTGCAAGAACAGAAAGATAAATCAGAAATGCACAAATTCTTACTATACTAATTTTCCTATATTTTTGCAATGTTAATAGAAAATAGCCGTGCATGGATCTCCATCCTTTTTTGATAAGGCAATTGTTAATCAAGCGAACTGTGAAATAAGATCACTTGAAGTTTTTACTTTGTTCAGATTTTATCCATTTAAGAGGCTTAAGCATCATTAAAGTTTTCGATGGAATAATCTCATATTCTGCCATTTTATTTTACCATTTTATTTGCTTTAAATTAGCATCGGCATTATGGCCGTCACGCTGGGTGAAAATGCATTTTTCTTCGAAAAGGTTAAATTAACAATTAATTCAATATACTTGGAAGTGAGATATCAAGTTCTGGCGAAGGAAACGTTGTTCTACAATGTTCGAATTCTATTCTCAAACTTTTTGGTCTCAATAGCATTGCTAGTTTTTTCGTGACAGTTGTTTGAAAATTGTATAACATATCTGCTTCGCGCAGGAAGTGTGACAGCGGAGGGTTGAATCGTCGTTCATCAACGTTAACAATTTTAAAGATTTATTTAACCTTTTTATTTGATTTGCACGTTTTCAGTCATAACATTATTATATATTTTGCGTCATTGTCACAAGGGTTCACAGCCGTCAATGAATAGATAAACTAAATTAAAATCTCAATCGGTTGAAAATCGATTAAACCTTCGTTCAAGTTTGAGATTTCAATTTGATTTATTTATTAATTAACGGGCGCGAGCCCTTGGCTCAAGAAGAATCTTAAGGCTGAGTGCATGGCAGATGATTCTGAGTTTATTCCTGCTACCTGAAACGAATCCCCGAGATCCGAGCTCCTCAAAAAAATGCTTAGACCAGAGATTAGTAGCTCGAGGGTTCAGCGAGGGGAAAGTTCGAGAGGAAACGTTCCTTAATCTAAGTAATCGCGTCGCAGGATCAATTGGCGCATTCCGGGCGCAAGTGCACGCGTGGTTACATCACGGTACAATGTAATTTGCGTGTCGGTTTTTGATGGGCTCGTTCCGATGTCGTATAAAGCCGGAGCTATTTAAGATACTTGGCGCACGGTGCCAGGCGTTCACGAAAAACAACCTTGTCCCAGTGGTGGCCGAAGAATGTCGCTCGTTCCAGGTAATAGGTACGGTAAGCGAGGTTCACGAACGACGGGAGATCCGTGATCACGATTGCAAATACTTTGTTGGCGGGTGGGGATTTCTGATAGCACAGGGAAGGTCCGAAACCCGCGTCCAGTCAAATCTTCTAGAAAACCCGCACCTTCTTCTCTCTGTCGGACTTTCCGCGCTCTGTTGTACTCGCCACGTTGCCCGGGAACTCGTTTCGTCATCCGCGAAACGCCGATCGGTACTCGTCGGAAGGTCGAGGATCAGGTGCGTTTCATACTCTCTCACACCTGTGTTTTCCGTTATTTAACCATTTCTCTCTTCGGAAATTGCAAATACATATATACGATACGCAGAAACTTTATTACGTTGTGAAAGTTTAATAATAAAGTACAGTCGACGCGGAAAGTATTCGTACACCTTTTAAAACGGAATAACTTTTTTGTAATTGGGTCAAGCAATATAAAATTTTTTGGCATGTTGCAGGGATTAGTTTACTAGGCAATGGTTAAGTTGTTTTAAAAAATTGCAGTTCGTTGGGATGATAGAAAAATTAAAAAATGATGTTTTTTCGACTCTTTTGCTATCAGAGTCTAATACGAATATTTAAAAAATGCATTTTGTAGATGCGTTTAATTTATTTATTTCCGAGATGAAGAGATCATTGTGTTCACTCTGTTGAAAAGGATCTTCGTTGAAAAAGTTACTTAGGTTACATACATTTTTGTATTTATATAATACATTTTGTATTATTTTGTTTCATTTTTGTATTATTAATAATACATATATTTTGTATTATTTCTGTATTTAAAAAAAACATAAACGAGTTCTCGCAAAGAACACCAGCAACGCAATTTCACGTTATTTTGTGGATACTTCAGACGATTACTTACATCGACCAATACCTTCTGTAAATGCCTTTTTTAGGCTACCAGTGTCAGATGTAAATTGATCGACATTGCCGTTGGGGGCATTATAAATAAAAACCACGATCGATTAAAATTGCAGACATTCGAATTCGAAGCTCCTAAATATTTAGCAAAATGTAAATTCGTGTACTAAAATCTTTGATGAAGTTAAAACGAGACGGTGTTTAAATAATCGTCTAATTATTCTTTCAAATTGCATTGTTTCAGATGTGGAAACTACCGTCGTCGCTATGGAGAGAGCGAGGTCGGCGGCTCAGCGTCCGATGGGTGAGTCAATGTTCCTTGAAATTAACATTAATGATTCCGTCAATCTACTTGCACAAATTTTCCTGTTGCACCTTGCACATTTTGGCAAAAAATCGTCTGGAAGAATCGTTTAAAGCTAACGATCCTTTCTAGATTTCGTTCAGGTTCATTTCAGAGTGAAATGTTCTATTATTGCATAAAATTTTCGTGTACTACTTTAATCGAATAATTCAAGTTCCCTCGACTAGGAAATTGCTGAAATTTGCAGATAAGCATTTTTAGGTCTCGAACGAACTTTTCTGTATTTTATAAAAATCTTACCGCGGTAGAAAATTCCTCAGATAGAACAAACATATATATTCCAAGGTATAAAATCGCCGAGTTCTGCACGGTACTCGAAAATTTTCCGCGGGATAATTCAAGGTTCTCCTAGGAACGATTCTCTATTTCGGCGAACCGCGGTCGGCACTTCTCGCTGAAGTTTCTGATATGATTGCCAAAGTAATCCGGCGACTTGTGACCGAACTGCTGTCTGACTGGATAAGCATAAAGCGAGACGGCGGCACGGGCTCGGCGATAGCGCCGGAAACATATAACAAAGAAACATTCAGCCGCGACTAAGAAGCAACCAGAAGTTTGGGGGGGACCAACCAGCGGTTCCCGTTTATTCTAACGAAAGCCTTTCGCCCCGTTGTTTCCCTTTCCCTCGTTGCCACCCTCGGCTGCCAAGCGATTTTTACCGAACGCGACCGTCGGGAACTTTCATCGAGAAATTCCGTTGTTGACACGATCCCCTGGATTCCATCTTGCGAACAGCGCCCGCACGACCTGGCAATCTCCCGAGCTTTTCGTCAATTTCAAAATTACATTCGCCGATCCTGGAATTTCCACAAAGTTCGCGAATGTCCCCGTCGCCCGGGAAGTTCTCTCATTTTTTCGAGCTGCTTGCACGTAGAGCTGTTAGATACAGGAATTTTGGCAGATCTCCATTCGACGAGAAGAGAACTGTCCTTTAGTCTGAGTGAATGCTTTCGGAGATTGGCATCTCTTGAACTGCTCCCTTCGTCGAGCTCATAGACGTGTTTCCATTTTTTCTACTTCTTTTCTTTGTTTTCGAGACGTTTTGTAGTTTTACAAAGATACTTTTCGATATTTGTGCAATTACAACGTTGATCCGAATGTGTTCACTTCATTTCTTAATAAAGAGCTGGATAGAGGTACTGTACTAGAATGCAGTACTTTCTAAAACCGCACCAAATGACTCGATTTTTTTCTAAATGTTAAACGAACCGGTTTACTGTGCATTGACTAAAATACTTTGTTTTTAATTTTGCTATTGCTTCAAATAATAAAAAAGAAGATTTCAATGAAATTTTCTGTAGAACGTATATTTTCGCTTCGGGTTCACAAGAAAGAAAATTGAAGAACCCTCTTTTTTACCTCTTTTATTATTCCAAGTAAAAGTAAAATTAAGAAAAAGTATTTCGGTCATTGTACAGTGAACTAGTCTTTTAAACTATTAAACAAAATTTAATATATCTAGTTCGGTGGTTGTATTAGTTCCCGCGAACAAATCTGAGGGTACATTGTAGCAGGAACATCCGCAGTGCACCAATAATTCATAGGAACTGTAACGCCGCCAGGCGAATACGAAATCTTCTCTGCAAGATTGAAGTCCTATCTAACGCATCGTCGCCAGAGATCCGCGTGTTCTCCAGCGTCAACGTCCGACTACTTCTACGGGGTCGAATTGTGATTACCTAAACATGATCAATTATGTCATAAACGCGGCGGTGAACAGCTGGCAGATTGGACCGCCGCGAGAATCAGTCCGGAGACTGACTGACGCTTCTAGGACGGAGAAGCTCGCCCTTGGAACAGCTTTCGGCAGCTCTATTAAAAAAAAGACGAGGAGAGGAGCGTGTAACATCGCGCCGGAGTTAATAGGAGGACCCATCACCGTGAATGAGAGCCAAGATTCAAGGATCTCGGACGACGCTGCAAGATGGTCCAATTTCCGAAAGCTACGGATGCAAATGAGCCCGAGTTCTCGGAGGATGAAAAAGTTACGCAAGAATACGGCCGACGGGGGTGGCTGGATGGAAAGATGAGGCGTGCCATTGATCCCGGGAATTAATGGGGTTGATTATCAGCCGGCGGCACCGAGCGGCGTTCGGCTCCTTTCAGCGCCCTTGCTTCTCATCCGGGAACAATCGAGAGGAAGGAAGCGGACTATCTCTTGCTGGCAGATAGGTCAAGAAACTTGGAAGTGGGAGACGGCTGGTAAATGGCTGGTTTCTATGTAGATCGCTATGCCGTATCTGGGTAGACTATCGCTGAAAAATTCGCCCTTAAAAAACGTCTTGGGCCGCGGGAATCAGTTTTTTTTTGACTCGGGTTAGTCATTGCTGAGAAATATTAGGGGAATTGTTGTTTCAAGAATAGAAAATAATATGCATCGTTTTCTATATCCTTGCGCCATTTTGTCGAATACATTCTAAAAGGAATGGTACCTTTTTGTATATTTTTAATTAAATGCAGTTGAAGTGAACGAAATCATTTGTCACTAGTTATTTGAATATTCGAACAACGCCACTATTTTCTGGAAATATGGAGTCAAATAAAGCTGGAATAAAATAATGCTGGATGAAAACGGAGTTCGTCAATATTCGAATTGTTTCGATAAATATTTAATTGGGATAATTATACGAATGAATTCTTTTTAGTAGAATATTTTATTCGAACACAGATTATTCATTGTTCGTCATAAATTAGACATACAGAATCCTTCGTAAAGAATTCTTCATAAAGAAAAAATATTTTTCGTAAAGAATTATTCCTATTCGAACAAAATCTTATTCCTGTTCGAATAAAATTTGATTCTTATTCGAATAAAATTTTATTCGGATAAATTTCGATCTGGATAAATTTTTATTCGATTGGATATTCGATAATGCCGAATAAAATTTTATTCGTCTCTCCTTATCCCCTATCCGTCTACCGAATACAATTTTGCTCGTCTCTGGATGAAAAGCATTCGATTACTACAATTCGAGTATACGAAACGCAGTCGAAATTCCGCCACATATTCCTCGAAATATATTACCACGATTGAGATGCGGTTCAGTTGAACGCTAAAACGAAGCTGGTTGATAAGCGCATGATTAGCAGAAGCAATACAAAAAAAGTGGCAATTGATCGCGAACGGGGCCCAGAAACGAACTAGTCCACCGAATAAAAGTAGCGGGAAAAGGGTTCGTCAAGTTCGGGAACCAGGTCGGAAATTTCTGCAGCGAGATTATGGCAGCCGACCTCCATTTGGCAACAGTCTCGAGATCGGCATGGCCTCTGGCCGCTTCCGGGACTCGGTTTAATTAAACTGAAAGCTGAAATGGTTATTCCGTTTTAACCTTCGGCGTTATGGATGCGCTTGTTTTGGCCGAGCGAATTGAATTCGCCCCGGGGGCCGCCTCTCCGATTTTCATGCATTCCGTCGCATGCGTCGAGAGAACCACCCGCGCACCCCCGCGCTGACCCCCGATCGCTCCGGCGAATATCCAATTTCGGTGGATACACAGTTGCCGGGAAAGGTCACGTATACTGAACGACGCCGCCGCGCCACCCCCGGGAACCCCATCGAACCCCCACCCCCTTGCGTATTACCGGGAATAAAGTTTGATAGGGGGCACGGAGGAGGACTGCGGAATTTTTCGAATATGACGAATCGACTGATGCGATTGTCCTCCGTGCACGAGCCCCGCCGGTTTTGCTTCTCGGTTTTTACGGAGAACCAGTTATAGGCTGGACATCCTTAGAGGATGGAACGGTTACACGGGAGTTACGAGCTCGTTGGGATTGTTACTTTTGATGGCAGCCGATGTCTGCCGGACCGGCTCGATAATCAAATGTCTTCTCCCGACGGACGTCTTTGGGAGGCGATACGTAACAGATACGTGGCAGACATTTTGAGTCGCTCGTGGCTCGCTACCGTGCTCCTGGATATGCGCACAGTAATTCGCATTAAGGTGGAGGCTCGAGTAAACCGTTCAAATAAACATGATTTTCGGTTATTTTTTTCGTAACGTAAAACATCCTGGGAACTTTTCGTCACTTTTCATTCATATTCTTTGATATTTCAGGATGCATGAAATTTTTTGTCGTTTCATTTTATCGACGTTTACCCAAATGATAAATATTTTTCTTCCCGGTCGACGATGCAGGTTGGCGTGCAAGTCTGGCTGTTTCTTTCCTTCCATCTAAATATAAAACGGAGCTTTTTTCGTAACACAAATACGCGTCGTGTGAACCAGCTTGGTTTATAATATTAATTATTCAGACCATGTTTATTGTATAATTGAAATACAAATTTTACGAAAAAGTCACTCCTTCGCGTTCAGAGTCGAGTATTTGGGAATTTTTTAAAACATGATTTACGTCGCGAAACTGTGCTATGAAAAAATTCCGTTTTATATTTTGTTCAAGATTGGAGGAAAAAAATGTAAACAGCACATCGATTAAATGTTCGTTACAAGCTCGGATGAAAAAGTTAAAAAACGCGAGTTTTTTTATTCCTTTTTCATTTCAATCACTTGCAATGTTAGAAAGAAATTTTGTAGGCACATCGTCTCTCTCTAACATATAAAAAATACAGGTCATTCCGTCCACTTTTAAAAAAGTTATTCTGCTTCCAAAGATATCCGGATAATAGTGCGAGTCACTGTATAATTTTTGAAAGTGGTTTAACACTTTGACTGACACACCAGAAGCTCACAAAATTTCAAAGCATTAAAGTATTTTATGCAGTCAAATAAAAATTGGAAAGCTGTATGGCAACTATTTGATCAACATCGTTACGTTTCACGGAATCCAATAAAATTCGAAAGATATAATATAATACCTCTGTCTCAGCGTAGAATACAAATAAATAACTAAATAATAAATACTTAGAGAACGAAGGAGCTATATTATGTGTCAAAAAATGTCTTCCGAATATATCATATTCCTGACAATGTGCGCGTATTTAATTATTAGTATGAAAGAATATTTGCCGTCGATTGTTTAAAACAGCATTTTGTGGCTTGGCTCGCTTGCCAGGGAGAACTGTATTCGTACTTCTCACAGCGATCGTAATCTCGCGTGCGGTTTTCTGAAAAAATTAATTAAGATAATTATCCAGGAAGGAGGAAATTTTTAAGCCGCGCTTGAATAATATAGGTATGCACTTCGTGCCGTTGATCTCCTAATTGCGCGGTAGAACGAGATCATTATTTAGTAACACACAGAGCTCTCGAGCAGAGGGTCGTATCAGATTGTACATTCATATTGCGGACAGAGAAGTATGGTTGTCTGGCACAATGATGCTATTCAGACTATCGATGAACTCCTCTTTTTTCCTGTAGTCTCATAACCGTAATGGCTGTCGCCCGAACCTCGTTTGTTCGCGACGTGGGATCGACTCTTCTGTTATCGGTGTTGTCGATATCGGGACGCTCTCCTTCTTGGCTAATGATATCGGCTTCTGCATCGAGGAGCCAACCGAAGTGTGCCGACGTTTCGTTAAAACTTATTCGAATTTGTTAGAAATCTGTACGATATTTTGGACTACCTTGATTCACTACATTGGATCATTATTTAGAATTACATCGAAACGTTTACGTCTCAAATATAAATCAATGTAAACTGAACGAATCGAATAAACCGTCGTTTGCTGGCAAGAACGAACACGATATTTTCGAGGAGAATAAAAAGCAGGTCTTTGAAAATCCATTGGATCCGGCGCCGAGGAACCAAGACTCCCGTGAAAGAAGCAACGAATGAAAAGAACGAAAATGTGCAACGAGTAATGAAGACACGCGACCGTCCGATTTTATCACTGACCCAACACGTTTCCGATGACTACGATCCCAGAGCCGAAGATTACAGAGAACGGGCAGAAGAAAAGAGCGCAACAAGGGGGAAAAGGTCGAGGAACGTGACGGGAGGGCCGGTGGCCGATGCAAAGCGGCATGGCGGAGAAATGCATTTGGAATTGCACGGCTGGCTGGCCGCTTCCGCTGCCCAGGAACCGGAGGTTGGGCTGGGTTTCGCAGCCAGCCGACAAAGCCGCGGGATACACCCTGTGCACGTCGGTACAGAGGAGTTTCGCATTGATCGGCGGCCAGGAGAACAGCGTCGCTCTGATTGGCTACCCTCGCCGGGTTATCCTTGTTCCTCGGGAGCGGAGGGAAAAGGATCGCCGTGCGGGAGCACGGTCTAGCTTGGCTTCCGCTGCTGGTTGAAGAGCAACCACGAGCCCCGGCCAACGATACAATCGACGAGGACGGAGACACTCCTTTTCAGCTAGGAGAGAGAAACGCCGGAGAAAGGCGGCAGCATCGAACGCTGCCCCGGATGAAAGAGGACAGGGGATTCGATCGACGTGCCAGGTGGGGGACACCACGGTAAACAAAATGGAAAATCGGTGGACCTGGCTCTCTGGCGTATAGGTCGCGCGCACCGACGCGGGTCAGAAATGGATTCACCTCTGACTAGGGACAGAACGGTGCTGCTCTTCCAGGGCTTATCTATTAGGGTCGCCGGCTGGGCTGGGTCTCGCGAACGCACACAGCCCAGCCATCCTCGAGCCACTGCCAGGTCCTTTTCTTAATCTATGCCACTTTTCGCCGGTTATCTAGTTAGCTACTTTGGTGGACACACTCGGTGCCCATTGTCCGATAACACGTTAATCCTGTGTGAACTTTTCTGAATCATCTTCTAAAACTGTGATACATTATTCTTGTGGATGAGTGTCCTTTCGACAGTTCCTTTTATCTTTTTTTTTTCTTTTTTGGAAGTGTTTACAGTCTAGAGTCTAGAGTCTACAGGTTGTTAAAATTTTGTGACGGACGGATGTCCTTCTGGTCGTTTATTTGGCAAATGAAATGATTGAAGTTGAGTGTTCTGGATCTAACAAAATTCTAGGATCTCGTGGATAGACAACCATTTAAACATCCATGATGTATCGTGATCGTGGACTGAGATTCTTTTGGATTGTTCAGGTAAATTGCTGACTTTGATTTGTATTGAGACTCTTATGTTATATTGAGACTCTAGATTATCACTGTCTTTTCAAGCTTGTTTTTCGATATTGTTCCAACCACCGGTTCAAAGTCTGATAAATGTACAACGTCTACCGACTTTCTGCAATTTTCCTGTCATTAGGAGCTAGATGTATGTGTCTGCACCTTACAATTTGCTAATACTTGTTCTAAAAATCCTAATTCAGAGAGTCTGCGTCAGAGATAGCGATTTAGAGTACTTTGACTGTTCCTATCCCCAAAATCTAGACTAGCAGTCGGCCACAGTTTCACCTAGAGCCGCCTAACCCAAACCGACAGTTGAAAACAAATCTGTCAGTTGCGAAGAGGATGAAATTGAATGGAAGAACACCTGGGGACCAATGAAATCGTGCTTCGCCCCTGGCTTCCATCACTTATCGTCGCTCAATCTGTTGCAGCCGGTTCTCCGTCACTTGCGGCAACTTTCTCGCAGTTTTCCGTATTCATACTCTCCATGATCGCGTTCGCTATCAAAATTAGTGACGTCCACGACCTCTGCGAACTGGGTCACCGGGGTCGACGTTTGTCGAGCTGATATTTGGTTATTTAGATATTCGGATGTTTGATCGGAGAATCGATTAGATGCAAAAGCGAACCGAATACTATTTTACGCGAAGGCCGTCGGTCGGAGGTGTCGCCTATCAGCGAGATCGTTCGCTATCTTCGCGAGAAGATTCTTTTCTAAATACTTTTCTTCGGGCACTGTCTTCGTACGGCTGAATTCACGGCGATGGCTTTCTCCGGCGGTCGACTGGAATTTATTGGTCGGTTCTCCAGGCTCCTTTTTCCCTCATTAGGAGGCTCCACGGCGACGAAGTTTTGCGCGGACGTCGTCCGTCGACGCAATTACTGGTTCGGCTTTGCTCGGCCACAGTCTGCGCAGCCTGGCCTGGCGAGCATTCGAATGCCCGTGGGACTCGGCGAAACGCATTCGCCGAATTCTCGTGCGAATACAAATCCCTCGATTTAAAAGACAACCCGTGCAATGTCGTATTTTCGATCGGGACGCCGGGCGCTGGATCTTGCTTCCTCTTCTGTAATTTATTCGCGGCTCCATCAGCTTTTTATAATTAAACGATCGTTCGTCGACCCTTCGATACCGGGCTGAATTTCTGGCTCGACTGAACCTAATTCAGAAGCAGAAATATCATCGATGCATGCCGATGTCCTCTCGCGATCTAATCGTAAAAGCTGAGGCTAGCTTCGCGTAAACTCGACGGTCCTATGTCGCCTTCGCGTGACAAACAACGTAGCGTAAGCAGATAGACAAACATTCGAGCGTAATGAAAATCCGACATTTCGCATGATAACGACATTCACATAATAAATGAACTCGATTAAAAAAAATTCGAACGGAGTAGCCTAACGATCCGAATTCTTACGCTGTTCGGAAAATAATGCAGATTTCATTGCTTCGAGTGAATATCGCGGAGAGCAGGTCGCGTCCCGAGGAAATAAGTTTTCGAAAGGGGAGGATATCTCGCGCGAGCGACATGGAAATGGAAATAAACTGACAGCGAGTCAGCTATCTATGTCGAATGAAGATGATTCGGCGTTGCAACCTCCCCGCGATGCGGGTTAATCCGAATTTCCCATCGAGTTTATCCTGTTGGAGTATTTTATAGTATCGCCGAGGGAACCGTGCGGAAAAGATGGAGAAAATCAGCATTTCAGTTGACTCCGGCAACCTTCTGCTATCTCCGACCAATGAAACTCTCGCAACAGCAGAACTCAACCCCT